>NW_018408882.1:20244-112193 GCF_002113885.1 Mizuhopecten yessoensis
GGGGGGGGAAGGGGGGGGCACACTCACCGTTTATACAAACTAGAACTGACGTCTATGGGCTAACTAATACCCTGCATTCCGACTCGTGTTGACCTTGTAGGGGCTAAATAAACAAGGGAATAAATAAATAGAAAGATCAAGGGTCATGAAAATGTCTAAACTCAGATGTGTATGGACAGACCAATGGAAAAGACAAACACCACTACTGTGACCTTTGACTCAGTGACCTTGGAATTGTGTCACTATGTAGCTTGCATCCGTGCTATATTTACTCCCAAGGTAAGTGTATACAAAATACCTATCATTTCTGCCATAATTAGCCAAGTCACTAACATAATGCAACTGCAACCTTTGACCTCATGACCTTGGAAGTTTGTCAATATATAGCCTACATAATTGGCTACGATACTCTTATCTATACATGTATGTGTATATAAAATACTTACTGTTTTCGAGATAATTAGCCACTTCGGTAACGTAATTCACTCGTAACCTTTGACCTCTGACCCCACAACCTCGGAAGCTGTCAGTAGATTAGATTGCATTAATGCCTATAATATTTTAATGTATGTGTGTATACAAAATACCTTCCGTTTCCCAGATATTTAGCCATTTTAGTAACGTAATTCATCCTTGCCTTCGACCTTTCAAAACGCGGAAGGTTGAAACCTGACAAAACAAGATGCCATGGGGCCTGTATCGATCACCTGGATATTTAAGCAGTCATAGCAAAAATCATGTTGGGCCTAATATATCAAATTAGATTAAGATAAAGCTATAGGATAAAGAAGGTAAAGGTCATTTTCATTCACAAAATTTGGCGGGCTCCATCTAAGGAAGCTACTTGTTTAATATCGGACTCCATGCTATTCACTTCTTCAAAAGAAAAAAAGAATACTTTGTCGGGCTCAATCTGTGACAGTTACCACACAAATATTATAATTCTATGCCTTTAGATTATTAAGAAGTCATTTGAAATGTTTGACATATTTGGCCCCTGTGACCTTGAAAGTAGATCAAGGTAATTCTCAAACTTTGTTGGGCTCTATTTAAACAAGAGGCCCAGAGGGCCTGTATCGCTCACCTGAATGTGTTTAAAATAATTGGTATGAAGTAAAGATATAACACTCAATGGTAGTTGCTGTAAGGACATATGAAATTTCAGAAAGATCCATCCAATACTTGAGAAATAGCAAGAACAAACTTCAAACAGAGCCCCACCCTTATGCCCCTAGGGGGGTCATACCCACTGTTTATACAAAAAGTCCTCTTGGCCCAAGGATGCTCCAGACTAAATAAGGATAAAATTCCTTAATCCCGTTGGTCGAAGAAGGATTTTAAAGGTTTTACCTATATAATTCCCCTATTGGGCCCCGTACAGAAGAAGGTTTTTGAAGAATTTGCTATGTTTTCCCTAATGGGCCCTGCCAATCTGCCCCCAGGGGGGGCCACACTCACTGTTTATACAAAATTGAGTCCCTTTTGCCCAAGATCCTCCAGACCAAATTGAGAAGAAATCCCTTCATTCCTATGGTAGAAGAAGGATTTTAAAGATTTACCTCTATTTCCCATAATGGGCCCCGTTCTTCTGCCCCCTTGGAGACCACACCCACTGCTTATACAAATTGGTTCCTCTTCACCCAAGGATGCTTCAGACCAAATATGGAACAAATCCTTTCATTCCTACAGAAGAACAAGGATTTTAAAGAATTTGCTATATTTCCCCTATTAGGCCCCGCCCCTCAGCCCCAAAGGGGGCCACACCCATCATTTATACAAAATTGGTTTCCCTTCACCCAATAATGCTTCAGACCAAATATGGACCAAATCCTTTCATTCCTACAGAATGAGAAGGATTTTAAAGAATTTGCTATGTTTCCCCTATTGGGTCCGCCCCTAAGCCCCCAGGGGGGCCACACCCACAATTTATATAAAATTTGTTTCCCTTCCCCCCCAGATGCTTCTGACCAAATTTGGTCAAAATCTACTGGGGTAATTTTCATTCGCAAGCTCAATCCCTAGAAGCTACCAGACAAATATTAAGATTCTATTCCTTTTCAGTTCTTCAGATACATTGTTTGAAGTGTTTGACATATTTGACCCCTGTGACATTGAAAGCAGGTCAAGGTCATTTTCATTCTCAAACTTTGTCAGGCTCCATCCCAAGAAGCTACCAGCCAAATATGAAGATTATGTGCCTTTCAGTTCTTCAGAAGAAGTTCTTTTAAGTAATTGACATATTTGACCCCTGTGACCTTGAAAGGAGGTCATTGTCATTCTCAAACTATGTCAGGCTCTATTTAAACAAAAGGCCCATGGGCCTTAACGCTCACCTGATTTATGTAAAAATTGATGTTTTCAACGTTGCCAAATGAAAAAGAACTCATTTTGTAACAAAGGTAACTTGAACTACATGTAATGCAAAAGTAGTGTGAAAGATCTGGGTAGTATATGTACTATGTACAAATAGTGGTTCTGTCAGTCAGCTGAATTTTGGTTAAGCACCTTAAGACCTTTCCATCTATGAAGAGTATTTCATTCTACCATATCTGGATCTTGAGAAGAAGATTTTTGAAATTTTAGTCAATTTGACCCTTTTTGGCCCCGCCCATTAGTCCCTGGGGGTCAGTCAGGGCTGATTTGTGCATATCATCAAACTGCTATCCATTACTGATAATGCTAACCAAGTTTGAACTAATTCCAATTGAATTTAAACAAATGCTGGTCCAAAATGTGATTTCCCTATATAAACTATAGTAAAGTTTACCCCCTCCCCAGGGAAAAAACGTGAGACCCCAGAGTCATGAAATTCACTCTTTTGGTGAGTATTTTATTCTACCATATCTGGATCTTGATTAGAAGATTTTTGAAATTTAGGCAATTCAACCCTTTTTGGCTCAGCCCCTCTGGCCCCTGGGGACTGAGGACCATGTAATTCACAAATGTTATTGACCTTTGGCCATGGATGGTTTCTGCAAAATTCCATTGAAATTGGTTCAGGGGTTTTGGAGAAAAAGTCGAAAAATATAAATTGTTTAAGTCTATAATTTCAGTTCTTCAGAAGTTCAGAAGTTCTTCAAGTGTTTGACATGTTTGACCCTTGTGACCTTGAAAGTAGGTCAAGGTCGTTTTCGTTGTCAAACTTTATTTGGCTCATACTTACAAACCTACCAGCCTTACATTTAGATTCTATACCTTTCAGATCTTCAGAAGAAGTCGTTTTAAGTATTTGACACTTTTTACCTCTGTAACCTTGAAAGTAATTCAAGGTCATTTTCGTTCTCAAACTACGTTGGGCTCATACCAGCGAAGCTACCAGCCACATATTAAAATTATATACCTTTCAGTTCTGCAGAAGAAGTCGTTTTAAATAATTGACACTTTAAATCCCTGTGACATTGATAGGTCAAGCTCATTTCTGTTCTCACCTTCGGACCAGGTGAGCTAAAAATGTTTTACAAATGTCATTGTTCTTATAAAGCAGCCAATAAGTAGAAATGTTTTAACTTCCTGCCTTGTAAAAACAAAGAAACAGACAACCAATACCTACCCAGTGGGTCTATTGTTAATAAATAACACCTGAAGATCCTTTCACTTCTTAAGACTTTGCCATTTTCTTAAATCAATTGTATGAAAAATTGCTTCTGACAATTCTAATAATTTTTTAACCAGTCAGTCTTGGACAATATCTTAAACTCTGCAAGCTCTTTCAAAAGGAATCGATGATTTCAAGACACTAGAGTACACATTTCCAATCATTTATTGGGCTTCTCTCTAAGGTGCCTGTTAAAGATTGTTTGACATGTATTGGGCTTCTCTAGGGTGCCTGTTAAAGATTGTATGACATGTATTGGGCTTCTCTAAGGTGCCTGTTAAAGATTGTATGACATGTATTGGGCTTCTCTAGGGTGCCTGTTAAAGATTGTATGACATGTATTGGGCTTCTCTAAGGTGCCTGTTAAAGATTGTATGGCATGTAATGGGCTTCTCTCTAAGGTGCCTGTTAAAGATTGTATGACATGTATTGGCTTCTCTTTAAGGTGCCTGTTACAAATTGTATGACTAACAATTTACTTACCTATTACAATAAAATTGTTGCAATCTTTTAAACTCTTTTTGACATATGATAATTCAAAATTCTACAAGGTGATAAATTTCCTTCTCCTCAGCTAATCCCCCATCCATCCTCTGGATTGCTATGGGATTACTGAATCAGCAAATATTCTTGAACTTAAACTCAAACCCAAATCCTCACTTTTGTTTTAAATGTTCAATTGATGAAACTGTTGGATGGTGATCAGAATGGTGCATTTTGGCCATTTTATTCCCCTTTTTTATACAAAATTTGTACATTGTGAAGAATCATATTGCATATCATTAAGCGTTAACTCGCTAAGAACTACATTGGACACGGTGGTGATGTACATGTTTGTCTTATTGGATGTAGGGTTTCTCTAGTTGTGTATGAAACACTAGCGGAGGCACGGTGGTCTAGTGGTAGGACGCCGGGCTCGTGACTAAAGGGTTGCAGGTTAGAGTCACGTCACGGCACTTTGTTGTATCCTTGAACAAGATACTTTACTCTGCTTGTTCCAGTCTACTCAGCTGTAAATGAGTATGTGGTTGGGCAGTGCTGGAATTGTGGAATGCCATGTTATATATCAGCTTCACATAGAATTTTGAATGTTTTGTGTGCTTTTGGTGGTACCGCTCCATAGCTTTTAACATTGATAATATTGTACAAGGGGAAAATGGGATAAAAAAAACCATACCAAACATCTGTTAAGATTACTTCATATTTTATTTATTATTAATGCATAATTATACGTATCACAATAAAATATATCTTTGTGACATTGCACTGGGCTAATGGAGTCAACATTATTATAATTCCCTTCGTACTTACTTCATACACTGTATTTTTTCTACAACAACAACATTTGCTAAAATATCTATAGCTGCTTCAAATTCATACATAAATTTTGTAATGTTTAATTTACAATATCAGAAATAAACAACCATTACCTTCTGTTTTGTGTTATAAGATTTCAAAGATACATGTAGCTGCTTTCTTTCTATCATGAAAGAGTACCAAGGTAAAATTTAAAAAAAGCAAAATAAGGGAAACAACTCTTATACAAATCACATTTATAACATGTAAGGTAGCATATAACCTTAACTCAAACACCAATCACAGGTATAATGTGTAAGGTGGCATATAACCTTAACTCAAACACCAATCACAAGTATAATGTGTAAGGAAGCATATAACCTTAACTCAAACACCAATCACAAGTATAATGTGTAAGGAAGCATATAACCTTAACTCAAACACAGTTCACTGGTATAATGTGGAAGGTAGCATATAACCTTAACTCAAACACAATTCACAGGTATAATGTGTAAGGTAGCATATAACCTTAACTCAAACACAGTTCACTGGTATAATGTGTAAGGTAGCATATAACCTTAACTCAAACACCAATCACAGGTATAATGTGTAAGGTAGCATATAACCTTAACTCAAACACCAATCACAGGTATATAATGTGTAAGGTAGCGCATAACCTTAACTCAAACACCAATCACAGGTATAATGTGTAAGGTAGCATATAACCTTAACTCAAACATCAATCACAGGTATAATGTGTAAGGTAGCATATAACCTTAACTCTCACACAAATATTGGATATTATGTGTACAGCAGTATATAGCCTTAACTCATTCACCCCTATATAATTAAAATGGACTTACCCAGTCTTTGATTTGGTAAGGTTCAAATGTGACTGTAGGGGTTAATGGGTTAACTATATAATTATTTGAACGCTAATTTCTTCCCCTTTTCAGGAATATTACCATACATTTACTTTGACCCCCCTCCCTCCAAAAAAATGAATAAGTCCAACCTAATGCAATGTCACAAAGATGCGGCAAATGGAAGCGGAGATGAATATATCCTATATACAGCGTAATGAGAAAGAAGTTACGATAGGAACAACTTAGATATGCACCAAAAGTCAGTCCATTGTTATACATGTACCTATTAGACATACAGGTATGGTACCGTACATGGCAGATATATACAAAATATAACTCTCTAAAACTGTACAACTCAGGATCACTGGCAGCTATAGTGAACATAAATATACACCACATAATAATATAACAAACCATATAAACATGCAGTGCTATAGTTACAGCGTAAAAAAATGTGTTTCAGTCTCAGCCCATAAATATGTCACGCCAACCAGTAAAATTAGACAACAGATTTCTACCTTTTAGGTACATACACTGCTATCTCCTTAAAACTACCTAACTAATTACATAAGTTTAGTCATATAAATGAGATGAATACATACAAATGAACTTATTGCCTATAAGATCAATATTGCGAAGTCTTATGATATAGTAANATTGCAAAGTCTTATGATATAGTAACAAGAAGTAACCTGACATCTGCGACCTTTTATGTATGATCTATGACCTTTTGTCCATGAATATATTAACTTTTGACCTTCCTGATCTTCACAAGTATACATTTTTCTGATAATCCTTATTTTTGGTGATTCTGATTCAGCTGATTTCTTCGCATGGATTTTAATTTACAACATGAACAATAATACATATATTGTTGTAGTGTAGGCAATATTCCAGATATCTGAAATTGCATATTAACATAAAAAGGAAATCTCACAGAATATTTGTTGTACATAGTACACAGGTATAGATAATGAGTTTCTACCGTGGCTTTTTTCAGGGGGAAACAATCTGATAATGGATAAAATTTGATCTTATTATAAGGCATCTGATCTATCCTTCATGATACAGCCTCTGACCTTCTGGATCTACATATTGCATGAACTCTGACCCTTCACCTTCACCTAGATCTTGACATTACATGTGACCTTCCAGATCTACACACTTCTGTATATGAACTCTGACCTATTGTCCTACTATTGATCACCTTTGACCTTCTGAATCTATAAGTTGTGATTAATTAACAACTTTTGACATCAATTATTCTTGACATCCAGATTTATATATTGTATAGTGCACCTGACATTTAACCCTGAATAGGTTGAAAGGTGATTCACAAATTATCGTGTAATGATTCTAGGAAACTTAACAACAAATAAAAGATAAGTTGTCAGGTCTAAATTACCCCATGAGAGATATAACATCTGCTATTTTCCATTGGTGAAACTTATTCTCACATCTTTATAATCTTGAATTTTCATCATGCAACATACTCATGAATATTCTTATTGCACAACTTTATCATGAATATTCATATCACACAATTATCTTAAATGATTTGCTTCCGAATTACTTAATACAATATTCTGTTTAAGATAATGTTACATTCTTCTACTTTACATATTTTTTTCTGCAGAAATATTTTCCTTCCTTACCTTTTGAGACAAAACGATAAATCACACACATAATGTCGTCTACTCATCTTATATTGTTAAGAAAGGGCTAGTTTTTGTAAAGCAAACTATGTATATGAAATAAATACACTTTCCCACTTGAACTTATACATCTCGGCTGGTTTGCTATGACCTGGTTAGGTTGTTCAAAGCAAGAATAGAGAAATGAGCAGTTAATGCAAATTTTTAAAATGTGATATTTGATATATTTCTGGAAATTAACAGTTTTTGTTAAATTTATATGCATTTGGTCTTACAATATCATCCTTCATCCTTATATATGCATTCTTTTTTTAAAATTTAATTTTGTTCTGGTAAATTTACATAAACTCAAGCCCACCGGACTTTAAACTATTGTAATTTATCTGGGGAGGGCAATCTGCATTTCTTCAACATGATATTTTCATGTGTGGGCAATATATAACGGAGCAGGCATTACACAAGAAATTATGGTTCTGGGTCCTCAAGAGTTCCAACAAGAGGGAAAGTGATAGGTGAATTTTTCATGAATATATTAATCCCTTATAATAATAATATACAGAATGCAGTGACATAACAAATATTGATTCTGTCATCCAAAATATAACCCTACATATTGGCTTATAATCTATAAATAGGAATTCCTGTGTTGAAATTTCAACCTCCTGATAAAAATTGATAATGAAAATGATACACCAGCGCATTTAGGACTCATATGTGTATTTATAAAAGCGACATTAATTTTTGAAGTACCTAACACATTAATTTGCATAAACATACATTTTACAAAACAAAGATATTTTGTAAAGATATAGATCTAGAACCTACATAACATTATTTACTTGTTCACCGGAACATTAACAAACTTTCAAGTCTAATCAGCTACTGTATACCAGGACATCTTCACTTCAGTTTAGTTTTTTTGCTTTTTTATCAAATTTATCGTTACAGTGAATATAAATAAACAGCATAATAAACATAGTATTTAAATGTGAAGGGCAAACTTAACTCTGGGTGAAAACTGATTTCATGGGCAAAGGGCAAAAATTTAAATGAGGACGAATTTATCACAAAGGATGAAAATAGGTACACAACATACTAAACAAAATAATGTGTGAAGGGCAAAAATAACACTGCGCTAAAATGGATTATACCAGTGAAGGGCGAAAAATTGCCTGGGCAAAAGTTTCCTGGTGTAGAGTCTTCAACAATAGGCAGGTGTTGGAAATCTTTGCACACACACACCATGAAATACCGTATTTTTATCATGATATTTTTACAGAAGCACATACAGTATGTTTGCGACTGATGACTCACTTGGACTGGTTCTATCATGATAAGGAACACACGTAATTACATAGATAAGCAGGTGAATTATTAGGGATAATAAGTATACCTTGAGCTTAAACTCGTTCACCCCTGAAACTTCATAATGAACTATTCCAACCTTTAAATTGGAAGAGTTCAAATGTGTCTTAAGGGGTGAATGAGTTAAAGAATCTTCAAACGTTATCACAGTTCAGAGATACCAAAGTACAATCTGGGTCAGTAGTTTTTAAATCCGACTATTGGGATGTGTTTCCAATAAATGCAAAATCCTGGAAGTTATAAATAAAAGTTTGTTTAACAAAGAAAAGGCACATCAGATACAAAAGGCTTGGCCATCCTATACAACAATGTATACACATACTATAACAGTTAACAGCAACTTTGTCATCAAAATCATCCCTTTTTTTCTAGTACAGCTTCATTAAAATCACAGATTCATTGTACCAATGGAAAAACAAGCAATACAACTTTTTACTGACGCTTTAAAGATAAAAAAAAACCGAAGTCTACTATCTAAAACAAGAATTTCACAGAAGTGGATGTGTATCCAGCCCTAGCTGGCGGCCATGTTTATTTTCAGATTTGGGTCAAAATTGAACTTAAGTGATTAATAGATAGTTTCATGAAAATCTGAGCATCCCTTCAAGGGTTAATGAAAGGAAATCATTTGATTTTTCACAATCTCCAAGATGGCTGCTGGTAGCCATCTTGATTTCCAGTTTTGGGTGGTTGATATTATAGGTATGTAAAAAATAATTTGTGAAAGTCACATCACTCCTTCAATCCCATGACAACCACTTCAGCAGATGATGCTGGTGGACTAGAAGTGATCCCATTAGGTCACTTTTACTTTGCAGGTGACACAAAAAACATATTTTAATTTCCCAAAATATATATTATTAGGATTATCTGTGGTGATAAATTCAAAGATAAGTTTCACCCTATTGGTCATAAATGTTCAGGGCCTGTGCAATACTCTGTAATACAGATTCAGGGCCTGTGCAATATTCTGTAATACAGATTTGCGGCCTGTGTTGTACGATATAATACAGATTCAGGGCCAACGAAACATACTCTGTAATGCAGATTCTTGGCCTGCACCATACTTTGTAATATACATGGAAGACAATTCGTTTCTATGACAATCAAGTACACCAACAGCATCAGACTGTTTCATATATATATATATGTATACTTAAGTAAAGAAAAAACTTCTAAATTCCAAAAAAATATCTAGCAAAGCACATTTTAACCGAATTCATTTATGTACAAATTTGACAGAGATAACCACAAATAGATGACAACAACTGGTACAATTTACATTATTAACCTCTAGAAAGGTCTCGGAAGAAAACCCCTGATCACTGGAACCGCTGGATCACTGGAACCGCTGGATCACTTAAACCGCTGGATCACTGGATCACTGGAACCCCTGATCACTGCAACCACTTGAGCACTGGAACCGCTGGATCACTGGATCACTGGAACCGCTGGATCACTGGAACCGCTGGAACCGCTGGATCACTGGAATCACTGGATCACTGGATCACTGGAACCGCTGGATCACTGGAATCACTGGATCACTGGATCACTGGAACCGCTGGATCACTGGAACCACTGGATCACTGGAACCGCTGGATCACTGGATCACTGGAACCGCTGGATCACTGGAACCGCTTGAGCACTGGAACCGCTGGATCACTGGATCACTGGAACCCCTGATCACTGGAACCGCTGGATCACTGGAACCGCTGGATCACTGGAACCGCTGGATCACTGGAATCACTGGATCACTGGAATCACTGGAACCGCTAGATCACTGGAATCACTGGATCACTGGATCACTGGAACCGCTGGATCACTAGAACCGCTGATCACTGGAACTGCTGGATCACTGGAACCGCTGATCACTGGAACCGCTGGATCACTGGAACCCCTGATCACTGGAACCGCTGATCACTGGAACCGCTGGATCACTGGAACCGCTGGATCACTGGAACCGCTGAACACTGGAACCGCTGGATCACTGGAACCGCTTGAGCACTGGAACCGCTGGATCACTGGATCACTGGAATCCCTGATCACTGAAACCGCTGGATCACTGGAACCGCTGGATCACTAGAACCGCTGATCACTGGAACTGCTGGATCACTGGAACCGCTGATCACTGGAACCGCTGGATCACTGGAACCGCTGATCACTGGAACCGCTGGATCACTGAAACCGCTGGATCACTGGAACTGCTGGATCACTGGAACTGTTGGATCACTCAGAAAAGTGCTGTGCATAGAAAAAGCTCAAACTATTCCCAAACACTCAACAACTTTATTATAGATGACCAGATGGAGTGACCGGAAAGCTCCTGGAGACTGACCGGAGCGCTCCTGGCTTGACCGACCAGAGGGCTCCTAGATGGAGTGACCTGCATGTTCCTGGCTAGACCAACCAGAGGGCTCCTAGATGAAGTTACCGGCAAACTCCTGGCTAGACCGGCCAGAGGGCTCCTAGATGGAGTGACCGGCAAACTCCTGGCTAGACCGGCCAGAGGGCTCCTAGATGAAGTTACCGGCAAACTCCTGGCTAGACCGGCCAGAGGGCTCCTAGATGGAGCTACCGGCAAACTCCTGGCTAGACCGGCCAGAGGGCTCCTAGATGGAGTGACCTGCATGCTCCTGGCTGAACTGACCAGATGGCTCCTAGATGGAGTGACCCACAAGCTCCTTGCTAGACCAACCAGAGGGCTCTTAGATGGAGTGACCAGCAAGCTCCTAGCTGAACTGACCAGAGGGTTCCTAGATGTATTTTTTGGGAAGTAATAATAACCCTACAAGCGACACCAAACATTTATTAGTCAACAATTAAGATTAAAACTTCTTTCTCTCATAAAGTTAGAACATTAAATATAAGTTCACGATATGGGCCTTCTTACACAAACATTCTAACCGCATTATAGTGAATATTCTCAAAAAATTAGATCATCAATATCAATCATTGTAATTTTTACTTCAAATTTAAGCTTACCATAAACTTAAGAAATAAAAAGATTTTGAAGCTTGAGCAGAGAAAATTGAAAATTGAAGTTGGCACATGAATTTTGTGTACTTGTAAATAAACCAAGAGCCTGTGTAAAGACATGTTTTATGGTAATATCACTAATACTAGAAGGAGCACACAACTCCTATGTATAATACAATGTGAAGTAAAATTCTAAACAAACATGAAATTTACTGACAATTGCAGTTAATCAAGTAACTTTCTATTAGATTGGTAAAACTGTTCAATCTATTTCGTTCAAATTGATATCTGTAATCTTTGATATATGTTTCTTTGCTTTCACGTCCTAATGAAAAGGAACAGTCAAGCCAGTCTAATGGAAAGCTGCACACCTGGACCCTTCTTTGTGTACTACAGCTGCATCTAAACAGTAAAAGGGAGACAACTACATCTAAACAGTCAAAGGGAGACAACTACATCTAAACAGTAAAAGGGAGACAACTACATCTAAACAGTCAAAGGGAGACAACTACATCTAAATGATAAAAAAAATAGTGAGTGTTTTGTTATCACATTGATTGCGTTATTTGAAATTTGAGGTAAAGTCAGACATGGCATACTTATAAAACTTAACAGATTGCATTAAATACACGTGAAGCAATTCATCAAATAAACTCACATTAAATTCTTATTTTAATTATTGGTTTCAAGACATTTTGATTATTAGCTTTCAACAGACAGAGACAGAAAGTGAGTTAAACACACAGTAAACCCAGGGGAAAACTAGGAGAAATTTGGAGAACAGAAATAGGACAACACAAAATCTTTCAAACTAGTCTTGATAACTAAGTGAAATATTTCTGAAACACACATGAAAATCTTTAAGTTTTGTTTACAAAAAGGTGAAGTTTTTGAAAAGGCTTGACTTCAACCCTCCTAAAATATCTAATGTGCAGTGCCAGGGAGGCTATTTAAGGCGAATACGGTACAAAGATATCTACCCAGGCTTAGATTTACTCCTTCAACAAAGATTTCAAAATAAAGCAATAAAATCATAACAAAATTTGTCTTATAAAACTTAAGGACGTTTAATTTTGATATATATGCAGAAATGTCTGCTAAGCATTGAACTTCTCACAGACCAAAGCACCATATGCCAAACAACACTTTGTGAGGTTTCATTTACACATAGATTATACATATGCACTTAATTACTCAAAACATGTCACGAAATTCCAAGCTTACAAAATATTTAAACATCAAAGTCAGTCGCATACTGATTACAACATTGTGTATAATTAGAATTTTGATGTTTTCACTTCCTGTTACCATGGCAACTGTGTAACCTGTAATCTTATGTACATACTGTATATATCATTACATCTGATTGGTTAGTTCTGTTAGTAGGCTACTATCTGATTGGCTTATTATTTGTTGTGTATTACGACATAGCAAACTTGTGTTGATTCATTGGCTGTCAGTAAAAGAGCATTTTCTGTTTTTTTGATGTCACAAATGTTACCACTGATCCAAACAACAATTTGTCTCTCCTACCAAAACAATGTCTTCATCATCTGGATTGAATGAATGATAACGTTGTACATATTCGTCATTTCAATAAGTTATATTAAGTAGTTCAACCTTTTCTTCAATAGATATGCAATGTTTAACAATCCTTCCTGTCTCTACAAACGTATCACTATTTTTCACAGTATTGTCTCCAGATAAGTGCAGTAAAGTTTCAAGTGGAACTTGACCCCTGTCCGGAAACTTGACCTTTGTTGTCATGGTAACAGATCCTTAGTCATGCAGAACTGGTGCTGGAGGTCGTGCTGACAATGTTAAACACAGTCATGGATCCTCGCTGGGACAGGGATCCCGCTTCAGTGGAGGTCAGGATCTGCAAAGGTCAGAGGTCAAAAGATTAAACAAAACTAAAACCAAAGTTCGATTGGCAGTTGAAGATCATAAACACAACCCATAACTGACCATATTGCTCACTTTCTGATCTTCTTGTACAAAAGAGTTCCCTAAGAATTTGATTTGTAAGTGACTGGTTGGGTATGAGGTCTATAGCACTTGGCGGTGTTTCTAGAAGGCACTGGTTTGATTCTTCACATTTTGGCAAACTTGTGTCAGACTTTTGAAAGAGATTAATCCTTGGTAAACTTACTTGGTCCATTTGTAATTTTGTGTTAAATGTATGTACTTGAAATAATACAAAAACAGTAGGAAAGATATCTTTGTGATGTTGCCATTGTTTTATATCTTTAAAAGAAAATATTGTTCAAGTGAAAATTCATGAAATTATTTCAGATTTTCTTTTCTCCAAATGGATATTGTTCACATTAATGACATTCACTCATCAAGATTGGACCTTTGGCAATTCTCGACAAGGTTTAGACATGCTACCTGACAAAAGACAGTTAGGCTTGCCCTGACCACAGGTGTATGAAAAATAACGGTGAAATTAACGATATGTACATGCTTTACGAATGAACAATTTCAGGTTATTTAAATAAGCATTCCATTTTTCATTCACAATCCGTTAAAAGAATCCGTTAGACATAGAAACACTAACAATTTTCATAATGCAGTAAAATTGTAAATAACACCGATGCAGAGCTACATCTAAATTTATTTGCCTCGGTTTCAAATTTAAAACGATTTTGAGTAAATAACTGTAAAACAAACATTAACATTTAACTCATTCATCCCTGAAAACACTTTTGAACTCTTCCAATTCAAAGGTTAGAATAGTGCATTATGAAATTTCAGGGGTGAATGAGTTAACTAAATAACAAAAAGATAATTATAATCAATTCTCATTTTGTCAAAGTCATTGGCACAATGGATCATTCTGATTAAACGAGGTTATTACCTCGTAACATAATCGAGCAAAAATAGACAGAAATAATTTTTGTGTATCCAACGCAATTATGAGGAATATACTGTTGATCCAAAAGATTTTCATACATGTAGTGCAAATGACTTTGATATACAGCAGAATGCTGATAATCTGAACCCTGTTCAAAATTTCAATAGTTAGAATATTGGTCACGTCCCACAATAAATACTGGGCCACCAGTAATCTGAATAACCACTTATCCGAACAAGTTATAACTTCTGTTGGGTTCAAATGATCAGTTATCTACTCCAAGTAATGTATTACTAAAAACTATCAAATCTAAAATATTGAAATGAGATGAAATCTATCTAAAGATTTAATCAGTTGTGCATACATATATACCTATCTGTCACTAAATCATGATGTCATGCGACAAGTAGTGTTTAACATCAGTCAAAAGAGCATGTCCTAAAAGTTACTAATCATGCTATCTTGAATTAACTACATCATTCACTGTAAAAACGACTCAACAAATTCAATTTGTCTTTTGTAGTTAGTCAAAAAAACTTTGTAATTAAAAATCCAACGAGTCCAATAACCTCTTAACTCTAACTCATATGAGTCAGAATTCAACTCCAGTGAGTAAAACACCCTTCAGAACTGGGACACTATGAGTCAGAATTCAACTCCAGTGAGAAAAAACACCCTTCAGAACTGGAACTCCAATGTGTTAAAACAAACTCCTTACTCAAACAAACAGAAAACTCCATTTTGAATTATGTCAATATGGGGGGTATCTTCCTTACTATTTATGAACACTTGTAGCTCAAAATATTTTTACTAAAACAGACAATTTAACAATCAAGAGTTTTCCTGTATATCTGAATTCAATGGTAATTAATTAACCCTTTCATCACTATGGACCACAATGGACTCATCCTGATTAATGTGGTAGAGTCTACTAAACTTACCTAGAGTTGAAAGGGTTAACTCATTCACCCCTGAAGACACATTTAAACTCTTTCAATTCAACGGTTGGAATAGTTCATTATGAAATTTCAGGGGTGAATAAGTTAATTAATCGTTGAAATATCAAAATACAATGACTGTGCCATTGGTTCTGTGTTGTATATTATGTATACCAAAGTCATTGTAGGATTCCTGTGTGTGTTTAGTTTCAATCTAATTCTCCTCTGACCGGTCCACACAGTGACATGCGACACAGATCTGGTTATAAATGGATACTTGGTTTGACTTGTCAGTATACACAGCCATAACCAGATCATAATCTATCAAACTCCTTAATTTTCAAGTCAAACTTTTGCTGTTTGGATACTGGAACGAATTAACAGGCTTAAAACTTCCTACAATATGGTCCATAGCCTATAATAACTCTCTTTCTGAAAGGCAATTAATTTTGCAGCAGCCTGCAGCATTTAGCCATCTTTGCTAGCCAATGTTTACAGTCTGGTACAAACTGGTCTACCTACTCTTCAGGTAGACCGGATCAGACCAGATCGTAACCCTTGACTAGCAAAGATGATGTTTGGCATCATTTTTTAGGTTATGAATATATCAAAAATACACCTCCGAGAAATATAAGTTCTGTACAGTATGCAAAATGTATTTAGTAGCAGAAGTGAACTTTTTCTGTTTGTTTTGAACCATTGTGATTAATAAATGCTTGCAAACCAGAATGTGAACCGAAGTCCCATTATTGTCAACTGTTTGATTGCAGGTTGAAGAAGATTATTAAAACAGCACTGCCAAAATTAGATGTCTGACACTCTGTTCAAGAACCCAATTGATGTGTGTTGGAGTTCAGTTACGTTCTTATTGCAGAGGACCACCTTGGTAGTCCAACCAATCCTGTGTTGACAGTATTTAGGGTCAAAAGAAACAGACTGGTGTGATTTGTTTGGGTGAAAAACAAGAGGCTCGATGGGCCTGCATAGCTTACCTGGTATTAATCTCACACTTGTAATCTTAAAAGTGGACTAAAAAACAGCAACAAGCAGAATATCAGTGTTTGATTCATAAGAACCTATTAAAAGATTTAAACATATGACGCCTGTGACATTGAATGTCGAGCAAGAACATTAGGTTGAAGGTGGGTCAAGGTCATTCGATTGAACAAACTTGGTAGTCCTTCATCCCAGCATGCTACAGGCCCAATATCAGTACCCTGGGCCTTTTGGTTAACACTGTCTAACACTGCTGTTGAGAAGACATCATTTGAAGAGTTTAAGACATTTGACCCCTGTGACCTTGAAAGTAGGTCAAGGTCGTTCATTTGAACAAACTTGGTAACCCTTCATCCTAGCATGCTACAGGCCCAATATCAGTTCCCTTGGCCTTTTGGTTATTGAGGAAAAGTGGTTTGAAGATTTTAAGACATTTGACCCCTGTGACCTTGAAAGTAGGTCAAGGTCATTCATTTGAACAAACTTGGTAGCCCTTCATTCCAGCATGCTACAGGCCCAATCTCAGTACCCTGGGCCTTTAAATTTGGTTATTGAGAAGAAGTTGTTTGAAGATTTTGACATATTTGACCCCTGTGATCTTGAAAGTTGGTCAATGTCATTCATTTGAACAAACTTGGTAGCCCTTCATCCCAGCATGCTACTGGCCAAATATCATCAGCCTGTGCCTCTTGGTTATTCAGTAGGAGTTGTTTAAAGTAAAAAGTTGACGACAGACGCCGCACCATGCCATAAGCTCACTTGGCCCTTCGGGACAGGTGAGCTAATAACTAAGAAATGAAGAAGTATTGGGGAAAAGATAAAGAAATAAAATAAAACATATAAGTGTATTGTAAAACTGAACCAACAATACTTAAGATAATAAAAATAATGCAATGGTTTAAAAGAAATTGAGGTTAATGGAAAGAACCACAGCACAAAGTAGATGTACCATTGTAATTTATACACAGGTGAAAAGGGACAAAACACCAAGGTTTTTAGAACTTAAACTGAAATATACAAAATAATAAACAAAACATTAATTGTACAAGAGGCCCAAAAGCCTCAATCATTCTCTTGACTTTTTTGGTAGGTTTTAACATAATTGACCCGCGCCATGTGACGGAGTTGGTCAAAGTTACATATTTACCCAAATTTGACAGCCTCTGTCAAAGACTTAGTCCAAATAATAACACCCTAGGCCTGATATTTCTGTAGAAGTTCTAAGGGAAAATACTCAAAATAGACAACATACATGGTATGTTGTGCCTTGCCAAGTTCACTAACACTTTATGACAGTTCAGCTTATAAATAAAAGAAGAATATAGTCGTAGCCAACAGTTCCAGTTTGGAAAACTATAACATGTTATGTTTAACTGTATTACTTAATGAAAGACGAACAAGCTAAACAATATGGACACTCAATCCCTTAACTGTATTAAATATACTAATGTAAATATAATGTAAGTTTGAAGCTAAAGAATATAACAAATTTGATTAAGTGGATAATGTTTTTAGTGCTAATTAAGCTAGGAGAGATGTGTGATTGGAACTCGGCAAGTCTAGCATCACTACATACATATATGTTATCGCTGGGAGAAACACCCAAGAAAGATCCCGACGTCCTTGTACTATATATACTTGTACTGTATAAGGACTAAAGCAAGTATTTTACAATGAATGAGAACAAATTAACCCTTCCCAACCACAAGAGGAATAATAATCGTTAATGCAGCAAAGGGTGTTAGATTTTCATTCATGTATTAAATTCAAGATTCTTTTAATTTGAAGTAAAATAGAAATGAGATTCCCAAATTATTGTGGATTTTTGTTGTTGACATCTCTGACTAATTCTGCATTGAAGCACACCCTCTATCTCTATAAAGGTACTCCCAGGAATAAACTGTTACTTCAGGGCTGGTTTTATTTTACTTGAAGTATTTTCCCTTTATACAGAAGTAAAACCAACCTAGAGCTATGTTTTGGAGGGCTAAGAGTTACTTCCCTTTTATTTAGATTCTTTTAAATTAAATCTACAAATTTCTGGATGGCAACATTATTGAAGTGAAGTATTGGCAATGGCTAGGTCTAAATTCCATCCCTGGAATTTTATTATTTGTTTTGTTTAAAAAAAAATGTACTACCATATTTTCATTTTAATTCAAAACAACTGTAAGTGTATTAAGTGCATTGCAAGACATGTCATATACAGATCACAACTGTAGAAAATGTCTGAGCACAAAATGTTTCATAACAAGAAACAGGACAATCGTAATATTATATTTTGATTCAATTCTTCCCCTGAACGTTGGATATAGAGAAAGGAAATTGGCTGTATTTGACACAACATACTGGGAAAAGCTATTTATAATAAATCAATAATCAGAAACAGCCTCCATCCCACTTTATAAATTTTAACTATTTAAAATAACAAGGTCTTACTGTCTATAGTTCAACACAATCTCTGGGAGATAATGCCATTTTCAAGACTGGCCATGTATTTATCAATATTTGATCAAATTAAAACTAATTTCCTGAAAAGTAAATAAATGCATTAATATGTGCAATTAAAGCAATACGGTGAGTAAGTAGAGTACTTTTTAATTTCGCGGGGTGAACATTTTCCGCCGGCTTCTTTCCGAAACAGCAAAGTTGAAATTATGCTGAACAACTTAAAAAGTTGATATTAACAAAAAAAGAAAAAAAGCAACAAATTGGTGGGTAATTGATTTCATTATTTTAGACTGGGAATGTGGTGAAAATATACCTCCGTGAAATACAAGTACTGAACAGTACATAATACAGGAGGTAGCTGTTAGTAGTCACACATAACGGAGAAAACCTCCTTTACTCTACAGCTGGGTCTCACCTCTTCTGAATTGTACCATTACTACTTAGCAACTGAAATGGGCCAACAACATTCACAATTCAGTCATTACATAGCAAGGTAGACACGAAACTTCCAAAAAAGTTCAATATAATTATCTTAAAAATGTTTTTTTATCAGATAACTTGTTCAAAATTGTTTCAATTTGTAATATGTCAAAATGGATCCCAAGACTGTTTTTATCACAAAGACTGTTTTCTTTGAAACCATTTTTATTACTCCGTGTAGGATTTTTATTACTCCGTGTAAGATTTTTATTACTCCATGTAAGATTTTTATTACTCCGTGTAAGATAAACAGTTTTCGTTAAACACATACTAAGTATAAGCTCTTTTCTTAATAAGTCTCCACACTAAGATCTTAGAACAAAGAAGTTTTTTACTGGTACATGTACTTCTGACAAAATCTTAAAATAAACTGAATTTGTTTTTAACAGAGTTCAAATAAAAATAAAACTCAAATACCAGTACTTAAAATAAATTTACTCCGGAAACAAAGAAGACACTGACGGAAGATCGTAGAATTTGCGAAAAAGAAAAACAAGCAGAAACCTGGAATAGCTTTTAGATCTGGATTGGTAAACAATGACAATTTTACCTTTTCTCCAAATAATTCCGAGAGCTTTGTGACGATTTCCTGGAAGCCTGCACAAAGAGACTCGTGGTATTCCTTCTGTTCCGTCGTTATTAATGTCACATTGAGGTCAAGTGCATCATTACACACACTTACAAACTCCCTGTGGGGTACAAGTTCATAGTTCAAAGGTCAAATGATTTCATGTACCTCAATATTGAAGTCATGGTCACATTAACAAAATCTTTTCCAGATTTTTTATCACTTTTAACAATTATAGATGGTACATTTAGTGAATGATTAAAAATCAGCCTGAAGTTTGTTTTATAAAGCTTTCACTTTGAAAAAAATAAAACATTGCATCTATTTACAGACTACAGATTGTAGAACAGAATTCAGTCAGTATATAATGATGGTTTCTATGGAAACCCAAGTCTTACCTAAACACTTCCTTGAGCGAGTCAACGTGATCTCCTGTCTTCCCCTTCCCCAGAAAGGCCTGGGCATAGGCCAATGGACCAGCATTTACCTGTAACGTCAGGTGTGTGACAGTCAGACAGGCAGTTTAGAGAAAAAATATTCAAATGAAACAAATATAGCAAGCCCAAGTTTTACCAGACAGATGCTAAAAAAATAACAAACAGATTTTATATTTACATTGTCATATCATGTATATCTATGGTTAATTCAGGATTAACTTGAATATATTATTCATGTAATGGAGATATAACACAAAACGGTTTATGATGAGAGTATACACTCTGGTTATAAATATATTCAAGTTAATCTTTATAATTTAATCTACTTTACACAATCCCTGTGGAAATTTACTTTTATTGATGGACTCTTTTCTCTTAGAAATTATTGCGCTGCAGTATCAGCCAATCAAAAGCAACGTTACAAACGGCGACGTCTTTTTTTTACGTTATGGGCTGATAACTTATTTTTTAAGCCAATGAAAATGCTTGTTACAAGCAAGACTAAATTATTATACCATAGCACATAGTTAAGAAGTCATCTTATATTACTGGTTGTATCATTTAAGTGGTAAAAGGATGCCCCATTTCAGTTTCAACATATATTTTCATGTACTATGGAAAATTGTTTTTTGTGGTAACCACAGAAACGTTTTAGAGGCGATACCATTTTTGTGGTACAGTAACACATTATCTTATTTTTGACGTACACATAATACAATTTTAGTGGTACTTTGTTTTAAAATCTTAGTGGTGATACGTTTTTAGTTGTACATGTAATACCATTTTTGAGGTAATGTTATTGAAGCTATATCCATATTTAAGAAACAATCAAACTGAAATGTTTATATAGCTGTATTATTTTAGAGGTGACCAGATAAACCTCGTTTTATCAATTTATATTATGTACACAAGTTAATGAGAACATTGTATATTTTCATAAGTGAAATGTCTACTGTTTGTTTTTACCCAGTCTCTATGGTTACGGAAACCGCTCTGCTTACCTGTGCACTGACGCTGCCTTGGAGACGGAGTTGGAGTTTTTTCGAGTCAGGCCGCGACAAGTTGACAACCTCTTTCATGTCAATAACTTTTGACTGCATCTGGTCGATAGCGACTTCTATGGGGCTGAGCCTCATCTCCCTCCGGTCTACAATTTCTATCCTCTTTTTCACAAATGGGAATGCGTGGGAGGCTAGAACACAAACGGAAATATTGATTTTCCTGTCTTTTCTGACACCCAGATATTCTTACATCATAAACTCCTTGTTCTGTTAGTAATGTTGATTTTGAGGATACTTAACTCATTCACCCCTACAGTCACATTTGAACCTTACCAAATCAAAGACTGGGCAAGTCCAGTTTAAATATGTAGGGGTGAATGAGTTAAAGTCAAACTTCATCAACTTTTGGCAAACATCTGACAATAAGGAATGACACAGATCTAGCTGGTGACCTGACATGTTATCAGCTTTATTGAGATGATAGCAACACAAGTTTGCAAGTAATTTAAAACACATCTTATTCCATAAATGTGTTTAAAGGGAGAAAATCAACTATGAATTATTATACAGCTAAAGGGAGATGATCCATCCCTGTGAAAAAGGACAAATTTGACTCTTGGGTGCCACTTGTGACTTTTTCCAAATCCCAAGCGAAGTGACTAGAATGCAAAATGACTGACAAAAGTTTTCTCAAAGTATCATTTAGGAGACCAGTTATCATTTGGCCTTCTCAAAGACAGACTTAGGTGGAGGAAGTACATCAATATGAAAAATATACAAAGTAAATTGTAGAACAATGGGTGAAGCACATGTATGAAATAACACTTGTTTTTATGCTGGTGACAACCTAGAAAGATTCATAGACACATGTGTAGACACTTCATAGGGAGCCATCTTGTGTGCTACTTTACATGTCTCGACTAACCAGCAGTAAATCTTGCCAACCAGCATGTGTCGTAACTGCCATCCATGAAGGGAACACAAGGGGTAAAAATCCTGGCGGACCTGCAAAAGTTGATGCAGGTCTTGCAAGAATTTGTCAAGGCTCTCCTGAAAGCAGCATCTGATTTACTAGGTCTGACCTTATTTCATAAACGAACAACTCTGGTCCAACCAGTTCAACCATTTGGATTGTGATTATTGAAAGGGGAATAGGTGATGAACTGCCAAGGGGAGATAACTATTAACATCATATCGATGTGCTTCATCCTCATAAGTGTTAAACTTCTCACTTACTCGTGAGTATAGTCCTCCGTTTACATTGCTCATGGATTTCGCCGTGAGCTTTCCCATTTTCTGTGTATGGGGTCTCAAACATGAATCTTTTTATATTATTGTTCTTTTCAAATTCTGTCACACGGCGCTGTAGCTCCTTATCCTCGAAGTACGGTGTTACATGTATCACCTGGATGTAGGCAAACTTAGTGTCCAGCTCCGCAGGATTTACCTGTAATACATTAAAGTTGTACGTGTTATTATCGGCATTCCATCAGTCAAACATCACCTGTCATGATATGTTGAATCTAATTCATTAAAATATTTTATTATAATTTTTATTACTGTCAAAGTATAGCGATGTACTTGTGTATTACTGTCAAAGTAGAGTGATGTACTTGTGTATTACTGTCAAAGTAGAGCGATGTACTTGTGTTTACCTGTTTGGAATCTTTGATCAGTTGGACATTGTCACGGCCGTATTTCTCGCCATACATTTTTTCGAGGCGCTCACAGATCTCCGCGAGACTGGTGACCTTGGGTTCCTTGTACAGATATTCCTTCCCATCTTCCTCGTCAAAGAACGACTGTAACAGGTACATTATGTATGTTAATGTACGTAAACACCAAGTATACAGCTAAGTAAACAAAACAAATCCCCATTAAAGTTTTGTGTATTTTAAGGATCCCCGTACCACTGCCACCCCGTACCACCCCCATACCACCCCGTACCACCCCTTACCACCCCGTACCTCCCCGTACCACTGCCACCCCGTACAACCCCGTACCACTGCCACCCAGTCCCACTGGCACCCCGTACCACCCCGTACCACCCCGTACCACTGCTACCCCCCCTACCACTGCCACCCCGTACCACTGCTACCCCCCGTACCACTGCTACCCCGTACCACTGCCACCCCGTACCAGTGCTACCCCGTACCACTGCCACCCCGTACCACCCCGTACCACCCCGTACCACTGCTACCCCCTGTACCACTGCCACCCCGTACCACTGCCACCCCGTACCTGTACCACCCCGTACCACTGCTACCCCCCGTACCACTGCTACCCCGTACCACTGCCACCCCGTACCATTGCCACCCCCGTACCACTGCTACCCCGTACCACTGCCACCCCGTACCACTGCTACCCCCCGTACCACTGTTACCCCGTACCACTGCCACCCCGTACCCGTACCACTGCCACCCCGTACCCGTACCACCCCGTACCACCCCGTACCACTGCTACCCCGTACCACTGCCACCCCGTACCACCCCGTACCACTGCTACCCCTCGTACCACTGTCCCCCTGACCACGGCCAAACACGGTAACTATGCATTGTTAACCTTGTTTTCTAGCATGACAGTAGATTTGATGAATTGATTTTAGGAAAGAAACCATCACCTTGTAGAGCTGTAAAATTTATTTGAATAGCATTAGAATAATGGTGATAAATCTTCAATAGAGTCTAGTTGAATAGTTAGAAGATACCTTACAATGAATCAGGAAATAGCACCAATTTATTTTGAAGACACACGAGTTTAACTCATCACCCCTGAAATTCATAATAAACTATTCCAAACTTTGAATTGGAAAGGTTCAAATGTGTCTTCAGGGATCATAATGATGATCACTACATACCTGACCGTAGAAGGCTACCCGGAAGTATTTGCCGAGGAGACGTTTACCCGAGGCCGTCACCTCCACTACCTTGCTGTACGCATTGGCCAGGTGGGTGTACCCTGCCGATAGGCGCTGGAAATAGAAAATTTAATTGAAAAATGGACGAAAAATAGACTGTCAACGAACCTGGAAATAGAAATGTAATTGAATAATAGACGAAAAAAAGGCTATCAACCAATAAACTATGTCAAATACTAGTCTTACTATATATAGTTATATACCAGGCAGGTAAGAACTGTTTCCTCTCTCTGCCAGGGTAATTTGTTTGCGACTGCTAACATCTGTTTTTTTTTTAAAAAACAGTGACAAGAAACTGAAAGAATTACTACACTTCATTTTATATAAACATTTAACACTAAATTTTATGCGAACAATTCCCACGTTCACTAACAGCTTGAAGTCAAACCCACACCTACCAGAACACTCAAACCCACGCCTACCAGAACACACAAACCAACGCCTACCAGAACACTCAAACCCACACCTACCAGAACACTCAAACCCACGCCTACCAGAACACTCTAACCAACGCCTACCAGAACACTCTAACCCAAGCCTACCAGAACACTCAAACCCACGCCTACCAGAACACTTAACCCACCCCTACCAGAACACTCTAACCCACGCCTACCAGACCACTCAACCCACGCCTACCAGAACACTTAAACCACGCCTACCAGAACACTCAACCCACCCCTACCAGAACACCCAAACCCACGCCTACCAGAACACCCAACCCCCCGCCTACCAGAACACCCAACCCACGCCTACCAGAACACTTAACCCACGCCTACCAGAACACTAACCCCACGCCTACCAGAACACTTAACCCACGACTACCAGAACACTCTAACCCACGCCTACCATTTTATGCGAACAATTCCCACGTTCACTAACAGCTTGAAGTCAAACCCACACCTACCAGAACACTCAAACCCACGCCTACCAGAACACTCAAACCCACACCTACCAGAACACTTAACCCACTCCTACCAGAACACTTAACCCACACCTACCAGACCACTCAAACCCACACCTACCAGAACACTCTAACCCACGTCTACCAGAACACTCAACCCACGCCTACCAGAACACTCAAACCCACACCTACCAGAACACTTAACCCACCCCTACCAGACCACTCAAACCCACACCTACCAGAACACTCTAACCCACGTCTACCAGAACACTCAACCCAAGCCTACCAGAACACTCAAACCCACGCCTACCAGAACACACAAACCAACGCCTACCAGAACACTCAAACCCACACCTACCAAAACACTCAAACCCACGCCTACCAGAACACTCAAACCCACGCCTACCAGAACACTCAACCCCACGCCTACCAGAACACTCTAACCCACGCCTACCCCGAACACTTAACCACCTCCTACCAGAACACTTAACCCACACCTACCAGACCACTCAAACCCACACCTACCAGAACACTCTAACCCACGCCTACCACAACACTCAACCCACGCCTACCAGAACACTCAAACCCCCGCCTACCAGAACACTTAACCCACGCCTACCAGAACACTCTAACCCACGCCTACCCCGAACACTTAACCACCTCCTACCAGAACACTTAACCCACACCTACCAGACCACTCAAACCCACACCTACCAGAACACTCTAACCCACGTCTACCAGAACACTCAACCCACGCCTACCAGAACACTCTAACCAACGCCTACCAGAACACTCTAGCCCTAGCCTACCAGAACACTCTAACCCACGCCTACCAGAACCCTCTAACCCACGCCTACCAGAACACACAAACCAACCCCTCCCAGAACACACAAACCCACGCCTACCAGAACACACAAACCAACCCCTCCCAGAACACACAAACCCACGCCTACCAGAACACACAAACAAACGCCTACCAGAACACACAAACCAACGCCTACCAGAACACTCAAACCCACACCTACCAAAACACTCAACCCCACGCCTACCAGAACACTCAAACCCACGCCTACCAGAACCCTTAACCCACGCCTACCAGAACACACAAACCCACGCCTACCAAAACACACAAACCAACGCCTACCAGAACACACAAACCCTCTAACCCAAGCCTACCAGAACACTCTAACCCACGCCTACCACAACACTCAACCCACGCCTACCAGAACACTCAAACCCCCGCCTACCAGACCACTCAAACCCACGCCTACCAGAACACTCTAACCAACGCCTACCAGAACACTCTAGCCCTAGCCTACCAGAACACTCTAACCCACGCCTACCAGAACCCTCAAACCCACGCCTACCAGAACACTCAACCCCACGCCTACCAGAACACTCAAACCCCCGCCTACCAGAACACTCTAACCAACGCCTACAAGAACACTCTAACCCAAGCCTACCAGAACACTCTAACCCACGCCTACCCCGAACACTTAACCACCTCCTACCAGAACACTTAACCCACACCTACCAGACCACTCAAACCCACACCTACCAGAACACTCTAACCCACGTCTACCAGAACACTCAACCCACGCCTACCAGAACACACAAACCAACGCCTCCCAGAACACTCAAACCCACGCCTACCAGAACCCTCTAACCCACGCCTACCAGAACACTCAACCCACGCCTACCAAAACACTCTAACCCACGCCTACCAGAACACTCTAACCCACGCCTACCCCGAACACTTAACCACCTCCTACCAGAACACTTAACCCACACCTACCAGACCACTCAAACCCACACCTACCAGAACACTCTAACCCACGCCTACCAGAACACTCAACCCCCGCCTACCAGAACACTCAAACCCACGCCTACCAGAACACTCAAACAGCGCTGACTTTATAGACTACATAAATGAAATAGGAGCAGTATCTATCTACAGAGAACAGCTATTTGTAACAGTAGATAATGTCCCATTGTAAAACCTTATATTTCACTGGTAAAAAAAAAAAAACAAGAGGCCCATGGGCCTTAACGGTCACCTGAGTCTATAGTATTTATTTTTGTTGTTGAAATATGTACCAATTTGAGTAAAAAATAGTATAATGTTAACTTAACTTTGTCAGGACCATGAGCTGATCATTCCTAGACCAATTTTAAGTGAGATCGGCCTATTAGAACTTAGTAGCAAAATAGCGGCCATGGCAGCCAAATTGTATTTCTGATTGACCCGAAAAATAACAACACTTTGTCAGGACCATGAGGCGATCATTCCTACCAACTTTCAGTTCAATCGGTCCAGCAGAACTTGACTTTAAGTTTGAAATAGGTTTTCAAAATGGCGGCCGTGGCGGCCATATTGGATTTCTGATCGACCCGAAAAATAACAACACTTTGTCAGGACCATGAGGCGATCATTCCTACCAACTTTCAGTTCAATCGGTCCAGCAGAACTTGACTTTAAGTTTGAAATAGGTTTTCAAAATGGCGGCCGTGGCGGCCATATTGGATTTCTGATCGACCCGAAAAATAACAACACTTTGTCAGGACCATGAGGCGATCATTCCTACCAACTTTCAGTTCAATCGGCCCAGCAGAACTTGACTTTAAGTTTGAAATGTAAAATGTTAACGGACGACGGACGACGACGGACGAAAACGGATAGCAATAGGTCACTTGAGCTAAAGCTCAGGTGACCTAAAAACAGATAATAACAAACGATTCAATTTTTTTCTGGAATTAGAGGGAAAACTATATTCTATTTATCATATAAGAAAAAAAGCGAAATCAGAAAGTCTTGTGTTAATTGGTAGATAGGAATACCTCGTAGTCACGTGAGAATTCGTAGATTGGAATGATGAGTCGGTAAATTTCCCCGAGGATTTCGTATCGTTCTGCCAGCTCCATAGCATTGACAGCTTGCTCAAGGAACTGCACCATAGTTTCCTGGAAAGAAAATCCAGTCATACAATTCTCCTGATTTCAACTTATATTTTACAGTACATTCAGGAATATTTGCTACCATGTGTGAAATGTACCTCCGTTCCAGAAGAGTTCTACTCAAGGAAACCTGTAAAACATCTCTTATGAATGATAATCTAGACCTATTTACTGATAATACATGAGAAATGTTCACAAGAATGTTTACCTATCTGGAAATTATTTAGTTTAGTTTTGAATATAAATGTCACACAAATCAAACAAGAGATCCCAGAAGAATTTTGGTGCCCACCATTACAGGTGCAGCACAGGAGATGTAGCACATGTACAGGAGATGGATATTTTTTACTCCATCAAATCCCGAAACAAATCTGATGCTGCACAAAGGGGAACCTGCGTACAAAATTTGAGAAAGATCTGACAAGTCCTTTATAAGAAATAACAATAATTATCAACGGATGTACAGAAAAACAGATGGACAGTCCATGAACAAAATGTGATTTGAAAAGCCCGCCTTCTAAATAGCTGGTGGGCTAATCATATATACTAGCCTTGTCTGTCATATACCTATAATATGTGTATTGACAGATGAGGCTAGTACCTCTGGGCTAATAATAGTGTGCAAGGAAGCATATCTCGTTAACCAATAATAGCTGACGTTTGTACCTCTGTATACTGGACATCCTGCATGCCCGAGTCATCCTTGATCCCCGATTCCTCCAGTTCTATGTTCGGAGAGATTGTTTTAAACGCTGCACAACCCTGGGGAAAACAACCTGAGGAACAAAACAATCACATGCTATTATTAACTAGCCAGGGGAGACAACTCTGACAAAAACACTGGTATGTCATTCATAAGAAACAAGTCACATTGAAAATGGAGTGGGGACAAATTTAGTTTTGGAAATACATGTTCTTGGTGCTAAAATCTTAACATATATTTTTGTATGTGGGATCTTTTGTATTTTGATTAGTATGCATTCCTTCTAGATATTGTTTAGAATCCAATTAAAACCAAATTTTACAAATATTATAAAACATATCGGTGACACAGTTCAATATTATATTTCACTTTTTAATGCCTTATTGTCATTTTTTATACCTGATCAGTTTATCTGTCAGAATAAGAAGTTATGATGATGTAAAGTGCATACAGATTCATTTATATAGATCCATTAATTCAGACTCATTAATTTTGTATCCACAAATCCACTCATTAATTTTGCATCTATTAATCCAGACTCATTAATTTTGTATCCATTAATCCAGACTTATTAATCTAGACTATATTTTAATCCAGATGACTTGTTTTCAAGCCTAAAATATTCTAAACTGCACATCTAACCATTATATTACTCATTTTATTAGTTCAGAATTATCATCTTTTTTTAAGAGTTTAAAAAAAAAAAAAAATGTTTCCACTAACAAGGTTTGACAGTGTGATGAGTAATTGTTATATTACCGGTATTCATATTTTTTTTGCAAATATTTTGATTACAATAATTAAATTGATGATGCTTGCGACATTATGCAAATTTCCCCTATACATGCTTTATTGTGTTATTTTGTTTAACGTTCTGTGAATTTTTGTGATTCAATTCCATGGTTATTTACATGGTGATACATTGACTATGTTGAACATGCTGCATCACAATATTACGTTACAATATCTCGGTGAAATTCTATTGACAATACCTGTGTGCCCCTCCTTCTAGTGTTAAAATTCGGAAAATTATCATTTTTGTTAATCATTAGTGACAGGCAAAAAAAAATTTGAATTTGATATATATATTATATATATTTTTTTTAATATTTTATAATTTGAATATTGTTTAAACAAATTAAAATATTTTATGACTTAAATATTGTTAAAATTTTAAATATTATATAATTTAATTACTTGTAATAAAATATCTGAAAAAAAGACAATTCTATGAATCCTGTATTTTGTCCCTTCCAATTTTTACAAGGAACACTGGTCCATCACTAATTTACTTGATGCAGATGTCTATATCTGAATGTACAGCTGGGCAAACTAGATGTATCATGTTCAAAATAGTAACTAAATTATAGCAAACTATTTCCTTGAAAATGTCTTGTACTATACAAATGTCCTTCTTTTAAAACCCCTAAGTTACATATAATACATAATCCATTTATTGAAGAAAAACTGAATTTGTAGAGAGACATCATGTCCTAAAGTAATATTTCAACCAACTAATAACTGATAAAAAGAAACAACATATATTTAAAACACATAAACAACAAAGAAACAAACAACATATACAACATAACAAAAATATAACATGAAAAAACAAAACACATATTACATAAAAACATCACANCCCCCACACACACACACTCCTATATCAACCAGTGCTGTAAGCCAAAGGCTAACTATTACCCCCACTGCTATATAAACCAGTGCTGTATGCTAAAGGCTAACTATTACCCCCCACTGCTATATACAAACCAGAACTATATGCTAAAGGCTAACTATTACCCCCCACTGCTATATACAAACGAGAACTGTATGCTAAAGGCTAACTATTACCCCCCCACTGCTATATAAACCAGAACTGTATGCTAAAGGCTAACTAATACCCCCCCGCTCCTATATAAACCAGAACTGTAAGCTAAAGGCTAACTAATACCCCTCGCTCCTATATAAACCAGAAATGTAAGCTAAAGGCTAACTATTACCCTGTAATTCTACGGACAAACAGATGAACGGACAGACAAGCTGATTCCAGTATATTCGTTGCGGGAGGTATAATAACAGAAATCAAAGACACAGACAGGATGTAAGCTATGGATGAAATTTATAACACAGTATGCATGTTGACACCATCCCCATATTAAAGCAAAACAAACAGATACTGGAGATATGCTTTGCATTGATATTTCTTGTTATTAGAGGATTTGGGAAAGGATTGAGGTACTGTACTGTACCTGTGATAAGCAGTGATGAGGTTTATAGCAGATTTTACCTGTGGTCTCTAATATGTTGCCCCCTTTTACAACAGATAAATATCAGTTTCTGAACCACATATGATCTATAATCCTTGTATCCATGCATATATATTTTTGTTAAAACTCAGAAATAGGCCTTGTATTTATTTGTGTCTTCTTTCTAAGGACTCCTCCCCCCAACCCAACCCAACCCAACCCAAAATAATGGAACATGAGGCCCACAGGACCTGTATCACTCACCAGTTTTAATTTGCTATCTGAATCCACCAGGTGGTCTGTATCATGTATAGTTACAACCTTGAATTCCCTTGACTACAGAATTCCTATAGATGTACCAAGGTAGGTTGAAACACCTTTAACCATACTGAAGGAATATTCTTTTTAACATTGATCTTTGATTTCCTTGTTCCCTGCCATCCTGCCCCAGAGAATTTTTTTATCATACAAATTTTCATCATATAACATTACATCCACTATTCTCAACTCAGACGATAGAGGCCACATCATGGCATGAGCAAAATTGGCTCTTAAAGGCTAAAAACAGAACACAATACACAACAACAAATATACATCTGAAAAAGTTTAATTTTTACTACCCAGTATTAATCTTTATTCCCAGTTCACATTTCTAAATTATCGGCAGGTAAATATGTAAAACTCTTTCATAACTCCCTTATTCATGAAACTATGACTATGAAAATTATTTGATAAAAATGTTATATTAAAGTTATGCTACAATTTCTTAATAGTTGGAAGAAATAACGATAGACTCCTGTACTAATCTTAACAAATACCTGTTTATTACTACAGTATTTATATATGCATGTACAAGAAATTTGAGACAGATGTGTAAAGAATTATTAACTCATTCACCCCTGAAATTTCATAATGAACTGTTCCAACCACTGAATTGGACCAGTTCAAATATATTTTCAGGGGTGAATGAGTTAAACAAATACAAAACAAGCATTGTGGCATATCAGGGCCTACTGAATCTGCACCTCAATTAAACATGCAAATAATCTGAATTTAAGTTTTTTAAGCTAAACTCTGTGATACACCGAGAAGTCTGAGAATGGAGAACGTGCTCGACCTGAAGACAACTTAAAGAAGAAGCTTATATACTCTGCCTGAGAAGCAACTAGACTCTAAGCAACCTCAAAGAAGCTGAGGAATAGAATATTTGACTCTTAAGCGATTTAAAAGCAGCCAAGATAAGGTAGCTATACTCTGAGCGATTCGAGAGCAGCTAATTCTAAGGATACAGTAAAGGAATATTCCAAATAAAGGATTGGGGGTAAAATTCCCCAAGAATGAAAAGCCTTCTACACTAAATTGGAGCTAGAAAACTTTGAAGCAATTTAAAAGAAACCAAGACTGGTCATACTCGTGAGCGATTCAAGATTAAGACTCTTAAGCGATTTAAGAAAAGACAAACTTGACCCTGGAGCGATTCCAGAGAAGTAAGTCCGAAGTAAAAATCTGGAGCGAATCAAGATTGACACTAGAACTATAAAGGATGTAGATCCAGAGGTATTCACTAGGAGCTATTCCAAGGAGGTTGACAGAGTAATTGATTCACTGATACCAGTTTAGATATAAAGCACCATTAGCACTAATAGGAATAGAGTAACCCTATCAATGATGATCAAGCCATTAAATAGTGGGTATAGCCCACCTAAAAGAACATGGAATGAAAGTAAAAATGTACACAGAAAACATGATGTTATAAGAGACTACGTGACTACATATGGCAGTAAAACCATACTGTCGATCAAAACTAAAATCAACAAAAGCCGAAAATAAAGGGTACAGTCAAATCAGGAACTAAAATAGATGCATCGTTCTTGGCAGTATGAAAATATGGAAAAAAGACGAAGAACTCGGGTATGAGTTCGACCACATCAGACAGGAGCTGATGGGGATGATGGGCGGGTACGCAAAATACAAACAGTGAAAAATCTGCCAAAACGATGCTGCTGTTATAATTATTGCGTATACCCCTCTAGTGTATAACCAATAGCTGATTGGTCAGTTGCAATGACCCCTGAGAATATAGGGTCATCACTGACATGTAATTAGCATAAGTAAACAAAGCAAGGATATGACTTACAAGACAATCAGAAGTAAATAAAGATAAACAATAAAAGTAAATAAAGGGAAAAAAATACACAAAAACAAATACAAGATGCAGAAGCATCTTTAGTTGTATATCAAGTATGATTTAACATTAAAAGGTCAAATTATCATACAGTATATTGACTGTGAAAAAGAATTAAAAAACCAAACAAAATTTAGAAGTTTGAGAGTATTAACTCATTCACCCCTGAAATTTCATAATAAACTATATCAACCTTTGAATTGGAAGAGTTCAACTGTGTCTTCAGGGGTGAATGAGTTAATACCTGCTGGACCCTATATTTCCTTTAGTACACACGAGTACTAGAGTATGTGACATTGCTAACATAAGTGTTTTCACTGCTCCTTCAGACAACGTTTTCAACAATGTTTTCATCGCTTTAGTTTTACCTAACATCTTATATCAACGCGAATTAACAGTACTGGTCCATGTGTAGTTAATTTATCAGTAATGTTAGAAAAGTGTAAGGTTTCTAGTAAATTAGTCATAATTTGTCAATATTTTCTCGGCAATGATGCATGCAATTAATTAATTAGGTTGCCATAGCTACACTTTCATATAGAAATAGATGTGAAAAGTCGTTAATTATTTTATTAATGGCTAAGATCGAGTCAAGAAATGTTTTCCCCCCAAGTTTGCTGATTCAGCGATTTTTATATAAAACTGGCTTAGCTATGTGGAGTAGATACTGACTATAATGATTATATATCTATAATGTATATATATGCATACAGATGATGATACAGACGTATCGGTTTAGAGGCAGTGCATATACACAATTACCCTCTGTCCATAACACTTCCCCAGCTATACACGGTATTGCAGCTGTAAAGTGACATTTAAATACATTCTTTTCACTAAAAAAATATCACAATTTCAAAACAGAATATTTTCTTGTAACAATTTCGCTACTGAGGGAACAAATATTGCAGACCTTTTGTCTAGATTTTATTTTCTTCTGGACAAATTATAATTTTACATTTGGTTTTGGCTGTTTCAGACACTTTGTCGGGATATTTTTGAATTTCTGGACAAACATTTAAATTTCACATCTTGTTTTGGCTGCTTTAGACTTTTGTCCAGATTTTTATTATTTCTGGACAAAAAAAAATCTTTTACATCTGGGTTTGGTTGTTTAAGACTGAAAAAAATCAACAATATAAAAATATCCAGTACATGTATTTTGTTCACACAACAAATATGCTTGATGTTTTTCATTTTTGTAAGCATTGACCACAAAATACATATCTAAATCACAATGACTTCAAAACAAAAACACTGACAAGGGTGTTACAAAATTACTGAAAATCACTTTTTTTTTCACTAAAATTAAGCACACAAAATACTGCAGCCATAGATAACAGACAAAACAACACACCTTTGTGAAAATTATTTAACAATAACACAAATTATTCAGGAAATGTTTTTACATAAAAATTGACAAAATTAGGTAAACAATAATAAAAATAGCAACTAGAAAAATTATCTACCGTCTTCATTTACCTAATTACACTGTTTTGGAGGAAAAAAACAATACATAAATTTTGGATGAAGTCATGCATGAGAACTAACTTTAATACCAAACTTACTTGACTTCAGTTTTCCTGTGGCAGTGGAAAAATGGCAAGAAATATGAATAAATATACCATACTTTCTGTCTTGTGTGTTGATAGATGAAAGAATATGCAAATCTTAACTCATTTACCCCTGAAATTTTCATAATGAATTATTCTAACCTTTGAACTGGAAGAGTTCAAATGTGTTCAGGGGTGAATGAGTTAAGACTGGTTCATAGGTCAAAGTTTCTAATCATAATCCTTGTTTGTGGTAATAGAAGACATTTATCAGGTTTTTCATTTTTTTTACAGAGATGTATGTAGCTCTGATAATCATGAAATAGACAACAGAACAGCCCTATACCCACCCTCGATACTCCAGAGGATACATAATCATGAAATAGACAGCAGAACAGCCCTATACCCCCCCTCGATACTCCAGAGGCTACATAATCATGAAATAGACAGCAGAACAGCCCTATCCCCACCCTCGATACTCCAGAGGCTACATAATCATGAAATAGACAACAGAACAGCCCTATTCCCACCCTCGATACTCCAGAGGTTCCATAATCATGAAATAGACAGCAGAACAGCCCTATACCCGCCCTCGATGCTCCAGAGGTTACATAATCACGAAATAGACAGCAGAACAGCCCTATACCCACCCTCGATACTCCAGAGGCTACATAATCACGAAATAGACAACAGAACAGCCCTATACCCACCCTCGATACTCCAGAGGTTACATAATCACGAAATAGACAACAGAACAACCCTATACCCACCCTCGATACTCCAGAGGTTACATAATCATGAAATAGACAGCAGAACAGCCCTATACCCACCCTCGATACTCCAGAGGTTACACTCACTTTCGCTCTCTGCACCCAATGAAAATTGTCATAACAAATTTGAAGGCTCAGTGTGCACCACCTGGGCGATAAGACAGGAAGACTTATATAGTTTGATACTTTAATATACATCAAAAGAATCTGTTGGTTGCCTACGGTAAATTTGACAGGCTTTGATGTCGGCTGTCACTCCTCTATAATCCTCAAAAGACAGGTATCAGTCTAGAGATTGGTCAGGTGTTTTTTTACCCAAGACCAATCAAATAGCTAGCCGTGTGCCTTCAATTTTGCTATGACATATTCCAGGGGTACAGAGAGCAAAAGTGAGCGTAACCCCTTGAGTATCTAGGATGGCCTTTACCCGTTCCTTATAATCTACAGGGAAACAGTAATTTAATTTAGAGACAGGAGATGTTTTCAGACAGGAGCCAAGTGAATTTAGCCATTAACAATTTGTTGTATATTCCTTCACAGGAGTCTATTTTCTACTACAGAAATTTAGATGGTTGTATATAGTCTCTGTGAGCAGGTCTAGAGGTTATGAATGCTAGTGAATAATAGTAAATATTGATTTATATTTAGACTATATTACAGTACAGATAAGGAAAAGGTATAGGGTATTGATATTGATATATCGCTATGTAGTGCTAATAATACAGTACTATATACAAGGTAATGATACTTAACTCAAAATACCAATACTTTTGGTGAAGTATATTTCTAAATCCGTAAATATTTTGCAGTTTTGTGAATATTTTCGTGACAATTTATCTGTCGTATCACAAATCTATGCATTAAATCAGTGGATTTTTGTTTTGTTTTAGAGGGTGGGTGGTTGGGGTAGGGGGTGGGGGATGGAGATATTGAAAATATATCGCATTAAGGCGATTATACTGCAATATAAAATGTATCGCAATAAGGCGATTATACTGCAATATAAAATGTATCGCAATAAGGCGATTATACTGCAATATAAAATGTATCACAGTAAGGCGACTACATTGTTATATAAAATGTATGGCAGTAAGGCGACTATATAGTAAGCTTTCTCCTCCCTATTTCCACCCCTATATGATGCGTATTTCGTATTATGTACAAACACTTACCTCTACGTCTCAGGTACTCAGCTATGAGAGCGGCTATGTGGATATAACAGTGGGCCGCCTGTAATACAAACATGGAGTCTTATCAATCAAGATCAATTTATTTCCCTCCCAAAAAATACAGACAATGTGGGACAAGATAATAATTCATTTCACAATAGTCAATAAATAGTGAAAAAGCTTTTTAAAAAATAGGTTAGACTGACTTATCCAAGGAATAGATTTTCATACAAAGCAAGTCATTGTGAACAATTCATTGCTGCCATACCTGGAAAATATTTTGGTTTAAAAAATAAACAAAGGGCCATAACTCTGTTAATTGTGGACCATAAGACCCAGTTTCAATATACAACACTCCGCCAGCCAGAGACGATACACTCACATAATAAAATTGATATTTGTAACAATTTGACTTTGACGCTGGAGGGCTATTGGCAGCAGAATGTCAGACCCCTCAACCACTTGGCCACCGCCACAGAGCACACCACCTGGCTCCCAAACAGGCTCAAATATAGTGTGGCTGAAGTTGTATACGTTAGTAACTTTGGTAAGTTTGACTTGGTCCTCAGTCTGACAACATAGTGATGGCAAGATATATGGCCCAAACAGATGACACAAACCTATAGAGTCATCTCTGGAAGAATTGATGGGGACTAAAAATAGACTACTGCTACAATTTACAGGGGAATTTATTCATCTTCCTAATTAATTGTATGTAAGAAGAAAACCAACACATACAATCTTGAACGACTCCCAAAATACACAAAATCCAATTAATCCGATAATATTTTTCATTAAATACTTGGGAAGCACTAATGTATAACCTCACGACACTTTGGGATCACTGAAGAACACATTTTATGTTTCTCATCAAGATTTATGAGCATATTTCCTCACTGACACTACGAGTTCTACAAACCTCGGAGTAATTTGAATTTCTAAAATGAATTTTTGCCATGGAGTCAAGCCACGTTTTCCGAAGCTCTGGCGTGCTGGCGTATGACTTGGCTAAACTGTTCTGTAAGTCTATCAGCATTTCAGGGTCGTTTTCGTGCTCTCTCATCTGAGCAGTTGCCATGAGAACTGTTCGGATTCGTTTTGTGAGATCTTTTACTTCAGCCGGAAATCCACTTTTCTGTAAAAAGAAATTTACGTGACATTTAAAAGGATGTATTACTTCTCATTTCTATTACAGCGGTTAAGCTTGAATAACAGATGCTTTAAGATATGGATTTTTTTCATATACATTGTACTTACAAAATATATATATTTTTATTTTTTTTATTATTTTTTCTAATAATATTACAGTTGCTTGCTTCAGAATATTTTATTTGACGTAATATCAAAAGTTTCAGCCTAGCAAATGAGGATAAATTTGACTTTAGTACAAACACAAGTTTTTAACATTGAGTCTTCAATATTGGTATATGAAATGAAAATTACGTAACAAAATTGGAAATTGTAGAGAAGACAATCTAAAAACAAATCGAAAGAACAAAATGCAAGACACCAGGAAAATTTACGGAAAAACAAGTGAAATCCTGGTAAAACTATTACACAGGAAAACATAAAATGTATAAGAACTCCGATCTAGTCATTCAAATAAAGAAAGAGATACTTTTCTTATTGTTTCTGTGTTTTCCCTTAATTGACGTTAATTGACACAATATATTTTTTTTAAAGAATATACCATATATCCTTTTTTTAACTTATGTATAGAAAATGTTAATTCTTAATTCTGTAAGCATTAAGCATGTTTTTAAACCTAATTTTGATTGTTATCATAGCATTTCATTTTGTGTATTTCTAAATCATTTTTTTTAAGTGTCGTCACCGTCACAGTACGACCATACGTTATTTTAACCCTACTTTGTATGATTTTGTTCAATCTAACACTTTATGGTCTATTTACTGAACATACAAAGTTCAATACATCTTTCCAGTCATAATTAAGCAGAAAAATATGTTGTTTTCTCTTGGGTTTTTTGTTCCTCAAATAACCTTCTTTTGCATTTTTCAGAAAAAAAAATATGCTATTATTGATGGTTTATCATTCTAAGCACTTATTATATCAGTCAGTATCTACGTAAAAGAATGAGAGAGAAATATCGCTTGGTTTTAAACCTACTTAAATTTTGTAATTTTTATATAAACTGAAAAAACTACACTGACAACTAATTCATTTATCCAATGTTTTTTCTAATTTCTTTGCTGTAGTTTCATATGGGTTTTTGTGTTTATTTCCAGGCAACTAAAATGTATATCCCTAAATATTTATAACACAAACTGAAAATTCCTGTTTTCAAACTGGATATATATTTTTCAAAATATGTAAGAATTAACTACTTCCCTTGAAATTGTTAATTCTTGAAAAATGCTGATCTTTGTATTATATAACGTGTACACCTCACAACCATTGATTATTTCGTCTTTTCGTATTGCAGAGTTATCTGCTCTTGTGAGCAGATATTTATTGTTTAATTACGTCATTTGTTGGTGAGAGTAACATCATCAATTTTTGAGAAAGCGACTTAATTTTCTCACACAAACCAATGACGTAACAATCAATACCTGCTCACAAGAGTAAATAACTCTGCAATACGCAAAGACGCAATATACAACAAAGGTTTCATGACAAAGAGAAGACGGTTTTAACTGATCAGAACTCTTTTTTGATAAGAGATACATATGATAACATAGCATATATATTTAAGGTAGTTGAGTGATCCTGAAAGAGGATTGCACAGTAGAAGCGAAAAGTTGATATTGAACAAAACAAAAATCCTTCTAAAAAATATTTTACCCGCTAACACACTGCTAACCTAACAGACTAAATACATGCAAAACAGTATTCAAACTACTGTCCTATACTAAGGAACCGAAAAATGGTTTAAATCAAAATAACATTTTTCATTAAAGATTAAGGAATTCATGAATTATTTTTTCTTCCAAAAAGTGTATAAATACATCACAATATCACAATAGTCTAAAAATTCTAAATCAACATGAGGATTTTTAAATCATTCGCTATTATAATGGCTTAATGTTTGTGACAATTGGCAGAGCATTTTTATTTTTGCCTTAAGCAGTTCAACTGAAGCCATGCCAATGTTTCATCCATCCAAGACCTGATGTTACTACGGTAACAGGAATTCCAAAGGAGGTGGCAAGCAAGGAAGTGCATGCTGTGTTGAGTGGCACCTTGGCAGGCCAGGAGGATGCCACAAGGTGCACAATGCCACAGGAGGAAGATAATTAAAATTCTTACGCGCTCCGTTGTATTTTTCCATATTCCGCCCACCATTAAAAAATTCCATGTGTCCTTCACGATCAAGCAAATAATACAGAGTGCGGAGAAAATAAACGAAACTCATTAGACTTTAATAAATGTATTCAATTATCTTAAATTCAGGTTTTAATTGAATATAAATATGCTAAGATATGGTAAAATATTTACTTACTTAAAAATCAGTTAATTGTAATATTTCTATTTTTGCCTCAAAACTTTATTTCGGACGAAATATTTTATTATATATTGTCGTGGTTACAGTTGAGGATAATGAAAATAAATAACAAAGCCGATTAGAATACAGCTTTAACACAGCAACTTAAAAACACATTGGAACTTCGATCAAATCTGTGAAGAGAATCCAAGTAATGGAAAGTCCATGGATAATATTACGGTAAGATAATAAAATGCTGGGTGCAGGAGCAGATAACTCTGTATTGATTATACTCGCTCTATAGCGAATTGGTGCGATTCGACTCCCCATCACCAACACAAAAATGTTATAAGCTGTTAGGTTTTCCTCTCTCATTTTTGATAAATAATGTATCTTGTTTAATATTACATTCATATGTTGCTCATCATGGGATGTTCTTGCTTGATATGGGTCTCACATGCTGAACATCATGGGCCTTTCTAGTTTGATGTGGGGTTCACATACTGAACATCATGGGCCTTTCTAGTTTTATGTGGGGCTTTCATGCTGAACACCATGGGCCTTTCTAGTTTGATGTGGGGCTTACATATGCTGTGCATCAAGTGATATTTTCATCAACTTTTCAATACAGCTCAAGGATACACAAAAGGTCCCTGAAGACACACGCTCAAACCCATCTAAATGTCAGGTACAATGTTCTGAGTCAAGGAAATTAAATATAGACATAAAACAAGCCTTAAACACTGGTAGGACTGAATGTAACGTTAAAGACTGATACAATACATCTAATTATGAAAAAAATAGTTTGAAGAAAAAAAACAGGAAACTGAAATAGAGAGAAAAGTAACCAGAAATCAAAATATTGGTCTCGATACTTGAAACAATCTATATACAGTGTAATTAGGTCAACTCAAATATATCAAATGGAGACTACTAACCTATCCTAATTTGATCGGACTTGTATTATATAATCCTGAACATCCAGATCAAATCACATAGCCATATTATCTGGAGCCGGAGATTTTGAACCAAGAATATTTTACCATATATGTATATTTTTTAAATATTAAATATTTGTCTATATACATCTATATATAGTATACAGAATACATTTGATACAGTAGTGAATACAGATAGATATATATATGGTGAAGCCTTTATAATACTTGGTATATATAGGTATTACTACATAATGGCATGTCTAGCCATGCAACTTTTTAATAATTTTACCTGTAAAATGTATTAATATTTCCGACGTGTCTCCCATCCCAGAACATAGTTAAATACATGATGAAATTAGGGGGCGCTCTTTTTTTATAGGAATCCATTTACACAGTGGGAATTGACCATGAACTTTTTTGCTGACCTAGATTTTTTGTTTAAAAATAATTTAAATACATGTTAACTACTCCATGGTAACCTTATTCCTGAGAATCCCAAACTAAAGGGAAAAAATTCACTTCAAATCTGAAATATTACGCATAAATCCTACTTTGCAAAAATATTATACATTTCCGCAGTTATGGAGGAGTACAGCAATTCCTCCGTGACCTTAAATCCTCTTACGAAATAACAGCATTGGACTTGTTCTACTAAAGATTATATAAATATTAATGCCTATATAAGCAGGCAACTGTTCTCCACTACATGGCAACCATCGTACAAAGACCGGTTAGTAGTAATATTAGTAGTAACTGTATGCCACTCCGCAATACCAAGGGGAGACAACTGTTACCTCTGTCCTCTGTCCACGTTTCCGACCTTTTCCATCACCCTGTTATTGTAATAAAGGATGGCATGCATGTACATCAAATATCATTGTTTTATAGGTTTTAACCCATTCACCCCTGAAGACACATTTGAACTCTTCCAATTCAAAGGTTGGAATGTTAATAATGAAATTTCAGGGGTAAATGAATTAATAGCGTGCACAGTAAACATTCCACAACTTTTGATACTTCATTAAAGGAACGCCATCAAACTGTGGAAGTATTTAGCGTACACACTTTGTAAAACACAAGGACAGACGGATTTTATCCTGACAGGATCCAGAATGAAGGACGGATTTACTATCTCTGGATTCATTGATAGTTCATAAATGTCTATTGTAGAAACTGGTGACTCTGGAACTACGGTGTTTATCAAATATTCACATTTCACATTCCAATTGCTGGATGATTTTCCACTTTGTTAATGTTTATGTTACGTCTTTGAGCATTAAGTCAAAAATGTCCAACTGCAAGAACCAAAACTTTGTTTTGAAAATACATAATTTCACATTTGCCCATATACTAGTTCGAGTACAAATCTAATGACGATACTTTTCCTTCCCCCTCCTTCATCAACCTACATATGTAGTTCTACCAGGGACATGCCCCTCCCAAATGACACTGCCACCCTCCATATAACATCTGCCCCCCATGGTCCATAAAATGTTTGATATCATGGGACATTACCCCAGTTATTCTTGGTCCATAAAATGTTTGATATCATGGGACATTCCCCCAGTTATTCTTGGTTCATATATGTTTGATATCATGGGACTTTCCCCCAGTTATTCTTGGTCCATATAATGTTTGATATCATGGGACATTCCCCCAGTTATTCTTGGTCCATGAAAAGTTTGATATCATGGGACGTTCCCCCAGTTATTCTTGGTCCATATATGTTTGATATCATGGGACGTTCCCCCAGTTATTCTTGGTCCATATTATGTTTGATATCATGGGACATTCCCCCAGTTATTCTTGGTCCATATTATGTTTGATATCATGGGACGTTCCCCCAATTATTCTTAGTCCATGAAATGTTTGATATCATAGTACAATCACATTGTACATGGTGCTTGACACTCTTTATTACTTTATTTTTTTCAATTGCTAATCAAACAAAACCTGTTCTACTCACAGATAAACATAATTAGTATAATTTTAGCAATATTCACACATATTAACCACTAAAGGCGAGGTTTGGTTAAATCTGAGGTCATTTGGATTTTTGTTATCCATACCGAGGGTTTCAGTCGATTGATTAGATTGGGGTTGGGGATAAAAAGCCACATTACACTTTTCACCTGCAGTCAAATCTAATTGGAAAACCAAGCGAAACCAAAATGTTTCATACCCCACAATCCTTGAAATCACAAAAACAAAAGTAGGAAATAATTGACAGAGCTAGGGCTTATTAACAACATTTCAACTGATTGCTAACAAGATAACTAGTAAAAGAAGAACATTCCTAAAAGATTGATTCTTAACTACATATGTTAATATATTTACATTTTTAAATATTGTACCAAAACTTTCTTTCACAATGTCTATTTATTGTACAATTCTTGACATCAATCAAACATTTTCTGATTTTAAATTAGAATTAAATTTCTAACAGAAATCAATGTAATATTCATACACAATAAAAAAAACATTGATTTTGTTCATTTTAAATAAAAACAATTCCACCACCACTGATCCCCTATAACACCTATAGTTCTACAAAAAAAATGTCCTATCTGTTCCTTCGTTGTCACCGCTATCTTTTTCTACTTTTTTTGGCTTTACCTTACCTTTACCAGAATTACTAGTCTTTTTTAGAACAAATGATAGCATCCCTTTACCAATATTAAGGTTGGTTGGCTAGCTGGCCAAGTTTCCAATTCCTTTACCAGAATACTGGGGTGGGTTGATCTTCCATTTCGTTACGAGGGTTCAAGGGTTAGGAATTGTTCATGGGCCATTGATTTGCCTTTACCAAGAATAATGTTGTGGCTTATGGGGAACACAATCTTTATTTCTGAATTCTAGCGATTGGAACGTATGAGGGAGAAAGAGGAAGAAGGGGAGATAATCATACCTCTCGACTGTAACCATAGTAACATTGTTTCCTGTTCCCCAATCACCAAGGACTAGACACTGTTACTAAACTCGTTACACCTTCCCTGTTCCCCAAACACCAAAGACTAGATACTGTTTCCAAACTCATAACACCTTCCCTGTTTATTTCATGCTTAACTGATATCTCACGTGATTGGAAGACTGGTTCAATCAATGTGTTTAACCCATTCATCCCTAAAGTCACACTTGAACCTTACCAAATCAGAGACTAGGCAAGTCCATTTTAAAGTGTAGGGGTGAATGAGTTAATACTGTCTTTAAATCTCAGTAATCTTGGGAAACAATTCAACAAAATTTTCAATCTCATGCTATTTGACAGTGAAATTTGACCAATGATTTTAAGAAAATAAACAGCTATTCATATTATATATACTCATTTCTTTTAAAATTGAAAATTCATATGATATGAATAGGTATGAGTGGGATTCCACAGTGATATCAGTGTTTGGTATCAATGAATCAGTTTTAGTCACAGAAAAAGCTTGAGAGGGATAAAACAAATAGTGACTTCTTCCTGGCTTATCAAAAAAACCGCTTTAAAACTGACTGTATTTCACAGATATTAAATATGAACGATTGTGTGTTATAATAAAAAGTTTGGCGTTGCTGATGTCTGTTTCCCTGTTATGCTACGGAACCACTGCCAAATCACCATCTGTCCTCATTACATTAAAAATTGTAAATAGTTGAAACCATGACAACAAAACATTGTATTTGTCTACTGCCAACCGAAAACTTAATTTAATAACAAAATAATTCAAGTAATGTTTCTTGTACATGTATTTCCTTTTTTTTTTTAAATTTAATTAGATTTTAAAAGAATTTGAAAGGTTGCGTTAGTTTTTCTTGAGTCAATTGCTAGGCTTGCTTTTTAAGCTTTGCTGTTATTTATAGAAGAAGCAAGTATTGGAGCTTTCAATTGGCATTATATTGTCTCATTTTTGTCTTTTTTTTCAATGGAAGAAATGTTATCCATCTTCTATTGTATCATATATGACAGACTTCAGTCCTGATATGACTGGAAAAATGGTGGTGTCATAATCAGGCCTAATTTAACACAGCTGTAAGAAGGAAAGCGAGAGTAACGAAGTGTCAGTGAGATAAAAACGTATCATATCTTAGATTTATCTATTGTATTTTTCTGAAATTGTGTTAATGAAATGTTTTTGTATTTTAATCAGAAATATCAAATTTTGCCATTTTGTGCATATTAACATTGCAGAACACGAAGCAGATTTGGGACAAATCGATGTTAGGTTGCCATGGTTTCTAGCTGTAATGTACGCAAGCAATAATTTTTTTAATTGGATTTTCATACCCGTCGTTGGGCCATAAGCCCGTTGTTGTTATCACGGAAAATCAACTTGGTCTGTTTGGGCACAAAATTGATTAGAAAGCATGATCACACAACACACTGCACAAATGTATGAATTTATTGTAAGCTTAATTCATATTCAAATGACCTTGAATTTATCAGTTGACCTTCAAGGTAAAATCCTTGGTAATCAATTACAATTTGTGAAGTCAAGTTAATTATTTTTGAATCAAAGTCATAAAAGAGTTCACACTTGATACTATTACAGGTATAAAATATAAATTGGTTAAAAATAAACTCTTGCATTAATATTCATGAGGCACTTGAGGGGGTAATCAATTACATTTTGTGAAATTGATTTATTCATTCATAAATCAAAGTCTTAAAACAGTTCACACTTGAACTATTACAGGTATAAAATACAAAATAATATTTGAATGAATTTATATTCATGAGGCATTTGAATATGCAAATGAAGCTCTGTATAAATTAGCATGAAAATAAAATCATCGTAAAATGTAAGCAATGAAACAACAATGATAAGGAAACATTTATGTGACATAAACTAAAAAACTTATAAAACAACAACAACAGCAACAGACATTTAAAACCAAGTCCATATGATCTCTCTTCAACAAGGGCAAACTTGTACCAATTCATGGAGCAAACTTTTTAAATAATATAAACTGACAAGGGAATTCTTTATCCTCATGAATGAACCATACATGGTCTCTCTGAGGTCTTGTAATGTAACAAAACTGAGTGCAGATCAAACACAGCTACAATATTTATTACAAAATTAAATTGAAATAAACAGCAATTCTTGTGGTGTGGATGACAGTAAAAACAAACAGGATGTAAAAAAGGTTTGATCATGTGGGAGTTGGGACAGTGCAACCAACATTTAACAAATTATTTACCATCAATAAATAATCTTCAGAAGGCTACAAATAGTTCAAACAAAAACAAATCTCAGTAACATACAAATTCTTTGTAGCTTTAAGATATAGATGTGAAATATACTGCCCGAGTAAATATTGTCACTCACTGTAACATCTAACCCCAAAAATCAATACATTGTCACTTGCTGTAACATAAAGCCCAAGATCTGTCTTAGCCTGTCATTGGTTTTTGTCACTCACTGTAACATATAACCCATAAAATAAATGTCTTGTTACTTTCTTTAACATCCAGCTCAAGAAAATCAATATTCTGTCACCTGCTGTAATATAAAGCCCAAGAAATTTGCCTGTCATAGCCTGTCATTGGTTTTTGTCACTCACTGTAACACATAACCCCAGAAATTATTGTCATAACATTGGTGTAATATATATATAGCTTCAGAAACTACTGGCTTGTCACTCCGTATAACAGGTAGCCTAAAAATAACTGTTCTGTCATTTACTATAACACATAACCCCAGAAATTATTGTCATAACATTGGTATAATATATATATAGCTTTAGAAACTACTGGCTTGTCACTCCGTATAACAGGTAGCCTAAAAATAACTGTTCTGTCATTTACTTTACACCAGAAGTAACTGATCTGTGTACCAGATTGGAGAGAGGGAAGATATAAAATAGTCATAACAATATTTTATATAATTGGGAGCGTTCTGGTAGGGGAGATATTACATGCATTAATGAGGATGACATGTCAGACATGGAGTGGCAGCATACATTTTTAATGTGTAAAAGAAATAGAAGAATCATCAATGGATACCCCCCCCCCCCCCCCCAGTATGTAACCACATCACAGTTTCTTTCCATACCAGACAGAAAATACACTATTTTAATGATGTCACAACAAAACGACAGAATGGTAGGTCTTAACTTTTATGATTTTCTCAAATCTGAGATTCGCTATTGACTATACTTGAGATCTTACTCAAATGTGGGACTTTATTTACAAGTGGGTCCCTGTTATTACAAGATCATACTTCATAGACCAGAAAAGTCTTTGTTTAGGTGACCCTAAATTAAGCAAATCAAATCACTGCAAGTCTTGATTTCAGAAAAAATGATTGTACAACAGGAAGTTTGAATAAGAAGAACATCTTACTGAAAACATCACTCTGATCAGATAAGGTTGCAGATAACAGGATTTTATAGTAACACACAGTTTAGCCACACAGAGAGTTTGATGTTATATGTGACTCCAGTACGATTACTGACCTGCATTGCCCGGTCACTGGATGCATAGCTGTTCACCATTGCGAGGCTCTCCTGGAAACGCGAGTTGCTAAGGCCAACTTCGTCTCCAAGGAGCTTTGACACTGAGATTATCACCTAAATGAAAACAAAATAAGATGCATCAACATCTTGAAATTCAATCCTGATACAGAGAGAAAAAAACGTAAATCTGAAAAAAAATTGATATGGCCCGAAAACTTATTTTTTGCCAATATCAGTAAATTGTTCATTGAAACTTGCATTTTACAAATGTAAATGTTATCTATTTTCTTTTCAAGGATATCTCAAAAACAAAATCAGATACATCATTTTGAAGACTCCTTTCAAGACGGACATCATACTGAAGAGATTTCAAAGTTTCGTGTTAACCTTAAAGTAAAGACGGAGACCAATTTATGGTACATGTACAATGTACCTGTAAGGGGGACATGAGAATAAAGCTGGTGGGACAACAGTAACGGATGACAGAAACACTGCAAGGATTCCTGTCCTACTGCAAGCGAAATTCGAAAGAATTCCAATCTAGATTTTTGATTTGTTCCAATAGTAACAACAGGTACTGAGATTCTTAAGGTAGGAAGTGCGAGGAACTACCTTACCTGTAAATGGACACGGGTGAAGCTCTTCTTTTTCGTGTACTCAAAGTTGGCCCTCATCAGGAGGTACAGCAGAGCACATGCTTCCTTCCGCGTGGAGTAGAGTTTTGAGTTGCAGCACCGCAGGACCTGTAAAAGTCGAAACATTAGTCAATTATTTCTTTTAGTGTCAGATTGACGGAGTTTATCAAACTAAACCTATACTGTGTAACAGGTTGAACCGGTGATCATGAAAGTTTGGTAATTTCTGTACGGATCTGGTGATTTTTGAGGGGACAGTTTTTAATAGTCAGACGTGGCTCAGTAATCTATAAATCAGACGCTGAATGAAATGTTTGAATGGACGAATATCTTAATCAGTTGTCAAAATAAATAAAATAGAAGATATGGTTTGTCAGTATTAACAAATGGAACTTTTTGTGGAACTTTCAAATTTGCACAACAATTTCACACAGATTTGTGTCTGAAGTTTCGTCTTGCCATCTTAAACAAGTCTGGTCTTGATATCTTCAACAGTTTTTAAGTAAAATTTTGCGAGAAGTTGCGGAAAGTTTCTATGACAACAGGCACATCAAGATTATTTTTCAATGATTTCTTGGGGAGAGATTTTCGATACACACCTCATAACAAAGGTCTCCACACAGACTGGCCTGTCCCCGGAACAACACGGAAGGGAACTACAAACAGAAACAGTGTACTATAGGAAGAAATAAATCCAATGATTACAGATTCTCAAATAGAGGTCATTTTGTGATTGCAGGTCTACACTGGGAACTCATTTTGAGCTTATTTTCATTAGCTGTAGACCGTTTTTTAATTTTTATTTATTTGACTATTGATCAAATATGACCTGTGTATTTCAACATTCTGTGTAATCTGACCAATCTGTTTTGTCCCATTTACCAGGTTTCTATGTTTTTTTTGATGTGAAAGAAAAGCAACTGAAGCATTCAAAATCAAAAACTACTTTATGACTGAAGTGTATTTACATTTTTCTGTACAAACCTTTTTGATAAATGAGCGCCAGGCAGCGAACACGTGTTTCTGGAGATGTTCGGACTGACTGGTTTGTAAGAAGGACAGATATAGACTGAAGATCTTTCTCATCAAACTGTTGTCTCCGTCTTTGTGTTCCAAATTTCTCTGTGCAAACAAAAATATCATACTCAAAATTTCGAAAAATTCAAACAACTTAGAGTGCTCTTTATATGTTAATCCTCCCATTTTTATCCTAAAACAAAGTAGCCGAAATATATCATCACAATTTCTCTTCATCAACAATCAGGTCTTCAGGAAGGCGTTAACAATTTCGAGAATGTTGGCTGAAGAAAGCAGACATTAAATATCTGATTTGAAAAATAAAAAAGTATTTCAAATTATGGAGAGAAAAAGGAAGAAAATAAATAAATGAATTGAAGAACGGAGTAAGGAAAATGATAAACTGAAGAATGGCAAAGTTTACGACCAAAGACTTTAAAAGTTAGCATTGACGTCACCTCTCACTATCTTAATTACCCTCCTTTTTTGACTCAAATATCTTTTCTGTTGCAATTTTGGTGATTCCTTTTGGTTCTATGGGACATTATATCCGTTTCTAACCCAGATACCTTTTGGTTCTATGGGACATTATATCCGTTTCTAACCCAGATACCTTTTGGTTCTGTGGGACATTATATCCATTTCTAACCCAAATAGCTTGAATATAGCCTTCAAAAGTTTTTTCACAATTTTAACATAAGTAAGTTTCGCTCTATCTGAAGACATGGCATTGATAATTTATGTTCTAGCATTTTGTCAAAGTATGGAAGTTCTGACCTTGAAAGTTTGGCAGTATGTGCTAAGGAGGTCGAGGAAGATGAGACCGATTTCTGTTGTCATGTTTGCCTCCTGTAGCGCTTTCATCACAGCGTCCCCATCGGATGACGCCCCACCTACAAAAAGGGTATACAAATCACAGACTGTATACCAAGGAATTGTCACCGCAGTTAAATTCTCATCTTATTTGCCCTTTGCAATGAGAGCAAATTTATCATAAGACCAAATATAAATAAATAGCATACCCTATGTAGTTAGTTTTTAGGGCAAAATTAAGACTGGACGAACATGGATTTTACCAAGGGTGAATATTTGACTAGGCGAAAGTTTTCTGCTACACAGTAACATGTTATAGGAAGAATCATTCTAAGTATTGTGTATTGGTTTGATGTTGCAAGGTTATAGTTTTGGGCCGATGTTCCCGAACCAAATTTGAGGTGTTTTTATTTTGCATCGTGTTGTTTTTTCATCTTTGATTTCATTATATTTTTTCACAGTATGGCAAGTCAAAATTTATCACTGACCCCGTTCTACAACGATATTGATGTCTTCAGTTCAGTCAACAAAAATAAGACCACCTCACATTAGACTGTCTACCGTCACTGTACCCAAAACGGGACTTTTTTCAGTTAAATATAGATGTATTTTATACCAAAGTATCCAACCCAGAAATGTTTGTTCATTTTTTATAAACAGATATTATCATTTTTATTTTCTGTTACAAGCTGATATTTCCAGCATGTGATTCTATAAAAAGATCACGAAATACTACTAGGATCAAAATACTACTAGGATCAAAAATACTACTAGGATCAAAAAGGTGGAAATGTACCTTGAAAGAGATACTTCAGTACTTTTTGCTAATATTGGCAGATAAAAGAGCAATATATACAGAAACAAGAGTACCGCGGGGCGGAACAATATACGCCCGTCGAATGCCATATAGTGTTATATACTTTCTTATATTGAAATAAGATCAGCTTCATTCTTAGAGTGGTTAGCTGACATGCTATAAAAAATGTAGGAGAAAATCTCCGGACAAAAAATCAAATACTGAAATGAATAAAGGGCAAGAACTTTTGCAAAAATTGTTGAATCAAAATTGTTTTATGGGAGACACAACTTCATATCATGATTATAATGTATACAAAGTTTCAAAGAGATCGGTCGAAAAATGTAGGAGGAGATTGCCGGATAAACAAAAGTTTACGCTTGACGGACAGACGGATGGACAACCCCATACCATAATACTTCCGCCAAATTTGACGGGCGTATAAAAAACAGATCAAGTCAATATACAGTTGAATTTTCATAAAAGCATCATGTAGTGAAAACTGAATACATAAAACTACTTCTTTAAATTGCATGTCAGTTTCTTTGCCCATCTACTTTAACCCTTTCACCACTGTAGACCATAATGGACTCATCCATATCAATGCATGGTAGAGTCTACTTAAGTTACATAGGGGTGAAAGGGTTAAGTGGATCGATACACTGATGTTACAGAGAATTCATATTCCTGCCTGATACATTATACATTATTGACCTTTGACCTCAACAGCAATATCTAATTGACCTTTGACCCAGATGTTATACTCACCATGATGTGGACTGTCTGGGATATCTCCATACTGGCTGACTGTGCGCAGCTGGAACGTGCTGCTGACCACGCTGGGAGTTGAGCGTCGTGCGTAGGGCATGGTGGATGCCTTTCTGCTGTCTCCTATGAAACTGGAATTACATGATCACCCTTGTACAATGTTACCTGTCTAAATCAACCCTGTATAAACCATGACCCTTACTGACCCAAACCATATCCTGTACAATCCAGGATATTTTATAACCTGTCTTACCTGACCCCTGTATAATCTAGCATCCTGTGTTACCTTGCCTAAATCAGCCCTATATAAACCAGGACCCTTTCTGACCTTAACCATACCCTGTACGATCCAGGATACTTCATAACCTGTCTTATCTGACCCCTCTACAATCTAGAATTTCCTGTGTTACCTGTCTAAACCAGCCCTATATAAACCCAAACCATTCCTAACCCAAACCATACCCTATACAATCCAAGATACTTGGTAACCTGTCTTACCCGACTCCTGTATAATCCACATTCCTTTATCATCTCTCTAATCTGACCCCTGTATAATCTAGTATTTTAACTAGGTGCAATCAATTGTATACATTTCACCTTAATTCACACCTGTACAATCTGTACAAAACATCAGATGATGGTGAAATAAATCAATCCAATTCTACAATTTCTGTTAAACAACTTCAGTACATAAATGGGATAAAAGTATGAAGAACAAGTGCCTCTGTACAGTGTATGTTCTATAGATATGAGGACACTAGCCATTGATTCATACCTGAGGTCATGGATCTTCTTCTTTCCCTGGTATTTAAAGTGTGTCAAACAAACCCTGTAATAAGAAGATATATAATGTATAACAGCAAATTTTCGCCCAGTCAAACTTTCAACCTTTACCAGAATTTCTCGATATGCAATTATTATTACAGGATACCAGCTGATTTTTACTTTCACAATTTTCATGGTATGAGGAATAAGAATTCAACCAACAGCAAACATGTCCTCATCTAAAATGTTAATTTACTTTCATATTAAATATACTGAGATCAATGAAAAGAGATGGGATGACGATGCTAGCTAAAACTCATTCACCCCTACATATTTAAACTGGACTCGTCCAGTCTTTGATTTAGTAATTAAGGTAATTCATAAACCAGCACCCTAATGGTATGAATACGAAAATATCTACTCTGATCTTATTTCATATGTTTAACTCATTTACCCCTAAATATTTAAACTGGACTTGCCCAGTCTTTGATTTGGTAAGGTTCAAATAGACTTAAGGGGTGAATGGGTACAGAAAGGGAATACACGGCCACCATCTCTAGTATGGATTAAAGCTGTGAAACTAAGTATGACTCTGTCATAGTTATTTTTTTTTATTAATTAGTCATTTTTTTTTATTAATTAATACAATATAAACGACAAGACTTCCATCAGGTATCAGGCCAAGAACAACAATGAACCATTTATAAAGAAGACTGGCTTTCTACTCTGTGATTTATAATGATATCAGAGTAACTTGTGTGTAGCGTCATAAACTAATAACAAAGCAACTCGTGTGTAGCGTCATATACTAACAACAGAGTAACTCTTGTGTAGCGTCATATACTGATAACAGAGTAACTCGTGTGTAGCGTCATATACTAACAACGGAGTAACTCTTGTGTAGCGTCATATACTGATAACAGAGTAACTTGTGTGTAGCGTCATATACTAATAACAGAGTAACTCGTGTGTATCGTCATATACTAATAACAGAGTAACTCGTGTGTAGTGTCATATACTAATAACAGTGTAACTCTTGTGTAGTGTCATATACTAATAACAGAGTAACTCGTGTGTAGTGTCATATACTAATAACAGAGTAACTCTTGTGTAGTGTCATATACTAATAACAGAGTAACTCTTGTGTAATGTCATATACTAATAACAGAGTAACTCGTGTGTAGTGTCATATACTAATAACAGAGTAACTCTTGTGTAGTGTCATATGCTAATAACAGAGTAACTCGTGTGTAGCGTCATATACTAATTGTGTGTAGCGTCATAAACTAATAACAGAGTAACTCTTGTGTATCGTCATATACTAACAACAGAGTAACTCGTGTGTAGCGTCATAAACTAACAACAGAGTAACTTGTGTGTAGCGTCATAAACTAATAACAAAGCAACTCGTGTGTAGCGTCATATACTAACAACAGAGTATCTCTTGTGTAGCGTCATATACTGATAACAGAGTATCTCGTGTGTAGCGTCATATACTAACAACGGAGTAACTCTTGTGTAGCGTCATATACTAATAACAGAGTAACTGTTGTGTAGCGTCATATACTAACAACAGAGTAACTCTTGTGTAGCGTCATATACTAACAACAGAGTAACTTGGGTGTAGCGTCATAAACTAATAACAGAGTAACTCCTGTGTAGCGTCATATACTAACAACAGAGTAACTTGGGTGTAGCGTCATAAACTAATAACAGAGTAACTCCTGTGTAGCGTCATATACTAACAACAGAGTAACTCGTGTATAGCGTCATAAACTAATAACGGAGTAACTCGTGTGTAGCGTCATATACTAATAACAGAGTAACTGTTGTGTAGCGTCATATACTAACAACAGAGTAACTCGTGTGTAGCGTCATGAACTAATAACGGAGTAACTCGTGTGTAGCGTCATATACTAACAACGGAGCAACTCTTGGGTAGCGTCATATACTGATAAAAGAGTAACTTGTGTGTAGCGTCATATACTAATAACGGAGTAACTCGTGTGTAGCGTCATATACTAACAACGTAGTAACTCTTGTGTAGCGTCATATACTGATAACAGAGTAACTCGTGTGTAGCGTCATATACTAATAACATAGTAACTCGTGTGTATCGTCATATACTAATAACAGAGTAACTCGTGTGTAGTGTCATATACTAATAACAGTGTAACTCTTGTGTAGTGTCATATACTAATAACAGAGTAACTCGTGTGTAGTGTCATATACTAATAACAGAGTAACTCTTGTGTAGTGTCATATACTAATAACAGAGTAACTCTTGTGTAATGTCATATACTAATAACAGAGTAACTCGTGTGTAGTGTCATATACTAATAACAGTGTAACTCTTGTGTAGTGTCATATACTAATAACAGAGTAACTCTTGTGTAATGTCATATACTAATAACAGAGTAACTCGTGTGTAGTGTCATATACTAATAACAGTGTAACTCTTGTGTAGTGTCATATACTAATAACAGAGTAACTCCTGTGTAGTGTCATATACTAATAACAGAGTAACTCGTGTGTAGTGTCATATACTAATAACAGAGTAACTCCTGTGTAGTGTCATATACTAATAACAGAGTAACTCCTGTGTAGTGTCATATACTAATAACAGAGTAACTCTTGTGTAATGTCATATACTAATAACAGAGTAACTCGTGTGTATCGTCATATACTAATAACAGAGTAACTCGTGTGTAGTGTCATATACTAATAACAGAGTAACTCTTGTGTAGTGCCATATACTAATAACAGAGTAACTCGTGTGTAGCGTCATATACTAATAACGGAGTAACTCGTGTGTAGCGTCATATACTAATAACGGAGTAACTCGTGTGTAGCGTCATATACTAATAACATAGTAACTCGTGTGTATCGTCATATACTCATGACAGAGAAACTCGTGAGTAGCGTCATATACTGATAACAGAGTAACTCGTGTGTAGCGTCATATACTAATAACAGAGTAACTGGAGTGTAGCGCCATATTCTAACAACAGAGTAACTTGTGTGTAGCGTCATAAACTAATAACGGAGTAACTCGTGTGTAGCGTCATATACTAATAACATAGTAACTCGTGTGTATCGTCATATACTAATAACAGAGAAACTTGTGTGTAGCGTCATAAACTAATAACAGAGCAACTCTTGTGTAGCGTCATATACTAACAACAGAGTAACTCGTGTGTAGCGTCATAAACTAACAACAGAGTAACTTGTGTGTAGCGTCATAAACTAATAACAGAGTAACTCTTGTGTAGCGTCATATACTAACAACAGAGTAACTCGTGTGTAGCATCATATACATATATCAGAGTAACTTGTGTGTAGCGTCATATACTGATAACAGAGTAACTCTTGTGTAGCGTCATATACTAATAACAGAGTAACTCGTGTGTATCGTCATATACTAATAACAGAGTAACTTGTGTGTAGCGTCATATACTGATAACAGAGTAACTCGTGTGTAGCGTCATATACTAATAACATAGTAACTCGTGTGTATCGTCATATACTAATAACAGAGAAACTCGTGTGTAGCGTCATATACTGATAACAGAGTAACTCGTGTGTAGCGTCATATACTAACAACAGAGTAACTCGTGTGTAGCGTCATAAACTAATAACGGAGTAACTCGTGTGTAGCGTCATATACTGATAACAGAGTAACTCGTGTGTAGCGTCATATACTGATAACAGAGTAACTCGTGTGTAGCGTCATATACTAATAACAGAGTAACTCGTGTGTAGCGTCATATACTGATAACAGAGTAACTCGTGTGTAGCGTCATATACTGATAACAGAGTAACTCGTGTGTAGCGTCATATACTGATAACAGAGTAACTCGTGTGTAGCGTCATATACTGATAACAGAGTAACTCGTGTGTAGCGTCATATACTGATAACAGAGTAACTCGTGTGTAGCGTCATATACTGATAACAGAGTAACTCGTGTGTAGCGTCATATACTGATAACAGAGTAACTCGTGTGTAGCGTCATATACTAATAACAGAGTAACTTGTGTGTAGCGTCATATACTGATAACAGAGTAACTCGTGTGTAGCGTCATAAACTAACAACAGAGTAACTTGTGTGTAGCGTCATAAACTAATAACGGAGTAACTCGTGTGTAGCGTCATAAACTAATAACGGAGTAACTCATGTGTAGCGTCATATACTGATAACAGAGTAACTTGTGTGTAGCGTCATATACTGATAACAGAGTAACTCGTGTGTAGCGTCATATACTGATAACAGAGTAACTGTGTATAGCGTCATATACTAACAACAGAGTAACTTGTGTGTAGCGTCATAAACTAATAACAGAGTAACTCGTGTGTAGCGTCATATACTGATAACATAGTAACTCGTGTGTAGCGTCATATACTGATAACAGAGTAACTCGTGTGTAGCGTCATATACTAATAACGGAGTAACTCGTGTGTAGCGTCATATACATATAACAGAGTAACTCGTGTGTATCGTCATATACTGATAACAGAGTAACTCGTGTGTAGCATCATATACTGATAACAGAGTAACTCGTGTGTATCGTCATATACTAATAACAGAGTAACTCGTGTGTAGTGTCATATACTAATAACAGAGTAACTCTTGTGTAGTGTCATATACTAATAACAGAGTAACTCGTGTGTAGCGTCATATACTGATAACAGAGTAACTCGTGTGTAGTGTCATATACTGATAACAGAGAAACTCGTATGTAGCGACATATACTAATAACAGAGTAACTTGTGTGTAGTGTCATATACTGAAAACAGAGTAACTCGTGTGTAGCGTCATATACTAACAACAGAGTAACATTAGCACAGTAGCCAAAAGATCTGCAATCCTTCACAATATCACAATCATCGGAGTCTGTATATTCATGAAACTGTTCTCACGCTCAAACTCTGTGCTCAAGCACAATTTCTTGTTTCAGAGATATTTAATAAAAAATTGTGTCAATAATTTGCAATAATTAGCGAGTGACTTATACCGTTTTCAATATTTCCACGAGACTTATTTTCTGTGTCACATGATTTAGATGAGTCACAAGAAAATTGACTTGAGTACAAAATTCATGCTTGAGCAAGACAATGGTTTCATGAATACGGGCCCCGAAAAAAGATTTCTTATTCATAACGATTATAAAATCTGCAGAAAGAAGACTTATAATCCGTAAAGGTTTTTTTATCATCAGAAAGGATGTCTCTATTTTTTTATGATTCTACAATTATCTCAACTCTAAGGTCACAAATTCATAATTTGAAATTCACTGTGAAATTATACTTACTCCAAAATACCGAAGAAATCTATTATGTCAAACTCTGAAGAATTATTGAACCAGCCAAGGAGGATGTCTGAAAAACAGAATTCAAAATTTGGAGTTATTTCGAAAACTTGTTATAGAGTGTGAAATTTGAGACAATTCTTTGCCAGGAGGTCACAAATATAACTTCATTATAAGCAGGAGTTTGTAATATTAGATACCTTTGTTCAAAACCAATAGCATCACCTTGCAGCTGACATCGACAGCATTCTTTTTCATTAAAAAATACTTATACACATAACTGTATACCAAGAAATTTTAGCCAAGTGAACTTAAGCCCTTTGCTAGAATAATTCATCTTCGCGCTCAGCCTTCATCTCGCCCTTCATATTTGATTACTGTGTATATTATGTAGTTCACTCATGTTCGCTGTAAGGATTAATTCGCCCTCATTATGGCAGATGAAAAAGGCAAAAATTAAACTGCAGCGAACATTTCCTGGTATACAGTACGTAATTCATTTAAACAGTGGTGACTTGCCGTGAGTATCTCTCATACTCTACTCCTTATTCTAGCTTTATTTCCTATATAAATGTATGATAATCCATCCATGTGTTTAGAGGTCCGACACAACCTGCTTCAGACAGTGTCAATCAAAGCATGTCTACCTGCACATAGAGTTCAAATGCGGCCAAATGATCGAAATCTCGCAGCCAACCAGGATCATTTCATTGAAATGTCCATTTGAGACAAAATACGATGAGTTTAAGTTCATTGAGCAGGGACAATTTTATTACAGAAAGCATAAACAGAGTTGTATTACCGTCAGGGAGGTGTTTCAGGATGTACAGGAAACACAGAAGGAGGTCCTTAATCTCCTTGATGTCCAATCGCTGGTATTTCAGCATCATGGCAGGTTTAGGAGACGGAGCTGACCCCTTGTCTGTTCCGACACTTGATCCTGACGAGTGTACTCTGAAATACATGAATTATTGTATTTTATAGTGATGAAATAGAGATGACAATATGATATATTTGTACCTGGATATGCCATATTGATGTCTAAAGTTATATGATACCGTACAGATTTTACCTGTGATTTGTGTTTGATTTAAGGTTATATGCTACCTTATACATTTTATCGGTGATTTGTATTAGAGCGCAGTCAACCTGTTATTTGTGTCAAAGTTAAGGGTATATGATACCTTATAAATTTTGTATGTGATTGGTGCTAACCCTTAGGCTGCTACATTGATTTCTATGTAAAGGGACACCACTGCTGAATTAATTATTGAAATTTAAATTAATTTACTTGATTTTTCAAATGTGCATAACTTGGAAAATATTTGTTATATGTGAAAAAAAGTTGTATGAAAATTGTTCGTTGTTGTCTCTAGTTTATATTAACGTTTTCAATTCTAAAGTTGCTTCAGTATTTACCTGTACAGGTGGTAATAAAGGTAAGAAAATGTGAAACTTTTAATTAATCGGATTTAAGCAAGAGGAAGATCATTTTAAAATTATTTTCGTCCGCAAATGTGATTGGCAAATGATAACAGAGATTATAAACTTCATTTTTGACATAAGACGCTGTATATTTACACGGAGATTCTCAGGTAAAAAGGTCAGGTATTTCGTAAAGAATTGCATGTGATTTTCTACAGGTTTCAGGTTGCAATTCAATACATTTACTGTCACAGTCGGCATACAGATATATCTTAGCTACGGTCTAGTTTATGATTAAATCACTGATAAAAAGTTTGAAGAAATAAATCGGCTCAAAACGTATCAATGTCAATGTTCATTTTGGCCTCACCTGCAGACGACATGTGCGCCTTGGTCCGCCAATATTTTCCTGTTTGTGTAGGGCACAAAGCCGTTTATTGGAAAGTAACATATTTATGTTACACCGAAGTATTTCCACATCAACCATGTCAAACCCTTCAAAACTTTTATCATCATCGTAGGTGACGATGGAAAATAAATGATTACCATCATATTCATCGCTTCAACCTACACGTCTGCCATTTTTATGATGTTTTTTTTCGATTTGAAGTTCTCTCGCACACCTTTGGTTATTACTAGAGTACACTGCCGTGAATATCGAAAGTAATGACAAAACAACCAATCAGAAGCCTTCTACTATACACGTTCGGGTTTGGTATAGCAACAACTCGACTTCACACTTCCTGGCTACCAATCAAAACCTACAGACCGAGAAACGACATATGACGTGCGTAGCACTGACGGCCCGACTTTTCAAAACGATATATGCCGTGCGTAGCAGCCAAAGGGCTAAGAGGTATCTCCTTTAACATTTTTTCAATAAGCCTTATAGAATTTAAAGGATTCAGAAATACGGGGCCTTTTAATTATCAATGGAATCACTCCTGAGAATATTTGCCATGTTTTACATGAAACCAATTCCAAATATTTTACCCCTAAAAAGATCTTTGCAGGTTTTGAACTTTTTCAAAAAAGAGATCCATGTCCTCCACTAAGGTAGCATATATCCTTAACTAATAAATCCTATTTTTTTCCAAACTGATGTTGATACATACCGCGTGTGGCCTTTGTCACCTTTCTTGTCGCGTGCAGTATCTGACTTTTTACTGCCATCCTTTTCTGACCGATCCATGGACGACGTACTACTGGTCAGTGAGCTGTTGGATCCACTCAGATGGTTCTTAAGGTCCGGCACTGAACTTAGTACGGGGGCACCTGCATGGGGAGATTATGTCAAGATTAAACAGTGTCCAGGTCACACATTAAACCAATTTCAATACTTTTGAATAGATAACTTAGTTTAAACTTTCTTTTATTCAAGTATTTCAATTATATACATATATATAACATTTTGTAACAAAACACAAAATAGGAAATAGAAACAAGTGTCTTAGACACTAATGTTAATCTATCACCGTATCATAATCTGCAAAATATATTCAGGATGGACAGCATATTGTCTCCAATGAAAAATACATACAATAATACAATCAGTGACAATAGTTTAAACAAGGAGAAAGAAAAGGAGATAATTCATGGTGAAGGGTTTTGGTTGTTAATGGGTTTTATTTGTTCTTACATACAATAGATAATTTGAATGTGAGTTAATTGAAAGTTTGAAAACCGATAAGAATTTCATAGAGTTGGTTGAAAGAAAGTAAATCCTAATTGTTACAAATGTTATTTCAAGGCTTTTCATAGGAGTTTTTTGTTTTCTTTTTATCAAATTATTAAGTCGACACAAATTGTAACCTATGTTTGTTGAGTTTTTATTTTGTCCTAATGTGTTGAAACTGTCATCATATTTGACTTTCAACCTAAATATGTGGACTAAGAGCACAAACTGAATCATCACCTCATTAACATTCTGAAAACCATGAACATTTCAAATATATCTTTTCAGAAGGATTTCCTGAAATAGAATCTAAGGCCACGATGCTGATCTTTTGAATTTACTTAAAAAATTCAAATACTTATTCAAAATAGTGGATCGACCAATCTTATCGAGTGAATATAATAGTCTTGGAGTACAATTCAATGTTATCGAGTGAATATAACAGTCTTGGAGTACAATTCAATGTTATCGAGTGAATATAACAGTCTTGGAGTACAATTCATTCCCTAACAGTAAATAGAATGAAAAAACTATGCTCCTTTGATCCGTGAGATAACAGGTGTGGTACATTTACCTGTTCCAGCTATCATAGCGAACACCTTGGAGTCACGCTGGTCAAAAGTGACCGTTTTCTGACCGGACTGAGAGGTGTGAGATCGTAGGTCTGCCTTGGTACTCCCCGACGCGTCACCGTTAGTGATTGTAGGTGGGGGTACGGAGGGATTCGCAGGGTCGTCCATCAGGTGTCTCTTCTGTTCCATCAGGATGGATATGACGGGAAGATAAAGGGCTGCAATCCTCCCCTGCTGGGTCTGTCACAGAAATATTATTTTTATTAATAAAATATTCAGACATGATAGATGTCTATGATGAACATAACTGAATAAACTTTATCATTTACAACAATTATGAAACAAGTTTTCCAACTTCTTATTAATCAATCTTGTTGCCCTGGATAGAAATGCTGAGAGAGTCTTAATGGGGGAGGAAACTGGAGTATACAGAGAACAACTCAGACAGGTGACCCAAAAACTGTTCACATCCAATCGGGGTATCTAACCCTGGCTGTTTTGGTGAAAGGCAAACGTGCTATCCACTACACCAACAGAAGTAAGTGTGCTTATAATCCAGTAGAAACAACAGAAATATGAAATATAAACCTTTTTTCTTTTTTTTTTCAACAATTATGAAACAAGTTATTTCAACTTATATTTATCATTCTTGTTGGCCCAGATGTTAACGCAGAGTGGTCTTAATGTGGGAGGAAACCGGAGTACCCAGAGAAAACCCATTTGGTTGGCCAGGTGACCCCATACCATTTCACCTCTGATCGGGAAATCGAACCTCAGCTGGCTTGATGAAAGGCAAGTGTGCTCTTCCTCTGCGCCACCCGACCACCCTAATGTGATAGAAATCCCATTACTCACCAAATGACCCAGGTATTACTTTGAGTGTGTAAACCCATCAAACAATTATTCAGTCAGTGGTCATCCGCTTTGCCCCAATAACACTTACCTTAGAGAGGTAGCGGTCATCAAATGAATGTTTGGCGAGCTGGTCGCGGAGGACTGTGATGGCCATACGGCGTATCTCGCGTGGCTCGTTGAGTGCTGTCTTTAGCTCCTGTAGTACCAGACCGGCCAGGTAATGTTGTTTTCTGTATTCATCCGATAATGTGTAGTCACATTTAAGATCTGTAACCACGGAAACATACATCAGTCACTTAACTTCAACGAGAAACTTTCTAAATCCAACATAGAGTCTACTTTTTTGAAGAAATATTGACATGTATGTACTTATTCAGTTTACAAAGACTTCTGGACAGTTATTGCAAACTGATTTTGTCAGCAACATGAACACCACTTTATACAGAGTCTAGACATGATTAGTGTGCCAATCAGAAATTGTTAACCTATTCACCCCTAAAGTCACATTTGAACCTTACCAAATCAAAGCATGGACAATTCCAGTTTAAAAATGTAGGGGTGAATAAGTAAAGGTAGTGTGCTCAACACTTTCTCTACTTTATACGGGTATTGAAAACCTTTTTCCTTTTAATTTTGTGTTCATTTCTTTATCATCATAAAAAGACAATTATTGGCTGTGGATCTGTTTAGGGAGTTAAAACTTTTTTTTCCGAAATAAGTACGAGGTAATTGTCAAACAACTCCGGTCACATTTTGCTCCATAACCAACAAAAACATTCAAGTTAATCCCCAAAAACTGGAACTCAGGACATCATTGCACCTTCACATTTGTTAAAAAAAAACTATATTTCAATTTCCTACCTAATTGGCCCGACCAACAATCCATACAGAAAAGTTACAGACATTCAGCTTGCATGTCCTTTGATTAGTAAATTTGTAGTAATCTTAGCAAATTTATGTCAACAAATTGTTTTCTTTAAATAAATGAAATAATTAAAAATCATTGTCTTAAATCCAATAACAATTTTAGTATGGCATGCATTAGAAAGCCTAAAACTCAAAGATTTCACCTGAAATTACTAACATTTTGACATTTGACCTTTGTACATATTTCATAAAATTGAATTTGATTGGATACTTAGTAATTAACCTTGTTTACCTGAATTTAGCACCTAATTGTAATTTTCAGTTAGAATTAATTTGATTGTATGGCCTAATTAAATATATTTCTTAGAGGAAATTAGATATTATTCAGTTGTTTGTTGGATTGTTAAAAGTTTAAACAAAATTGCTTCACATGCAAGACTGATGCTTGATTACTGTATAAAAGGAAACTTTTGCCAAGCCAAACTTTTCGTCTTTCGTCGGTAAAATCCATATTGCGTAAGTGTCCATTTTACCATTTACTTGTGATTACTATACATGTCGCGCTGTTACTGATATTCTCTGTCACGATAAATCTGCCCTTACTACGGAGGGTGACAAGGACCAAAGTTATGCTGTACAAAAATTTCCTGCATTAACCCTTTCACCACCGTAGACCATAATGGACTCATCCCCATAAATGCATGGAAGAGTCTACTAAAGTTACCTAGGGGTGAAAGGGATATACTCCATCAAGTCTGTTTCACATGTAGAGAAGTTATCTTAGTACAATAAGCTCTCCCTGATCATACATGGGTTATAAATAACAGAATTACTGTAACTGTCAGCACATTTGCAATCAATACCAATTTAACCCACATTAGCTTAAAATTAATTCAGAAAAAAAATAAACAAAAACATTAAACTTGCTGTATAGAGTCAGATTGCATTTCAACACTGAAAAAAAAATCAGAGATATTGAGTTAAACTTAAAATTTAAATTTCCTAATTTTGTTGCATTTTAGTACATGGAATAAACAATAGCTGAAAAAGAATGTCAAATAATATAATTTGTCATATAGTTATCAATTAAAATTGCAGAGGTATACAATTCCACTAGCTCAATGCCTCGAGCTAATACATTTTATGTACTGGACAGAAGAAATTGTTCAATAATTCTTATTGAAATGTAAGGCAGGTCTAGTGGAATTTTTCAAAGTTTGCCTGTGTTTATTGTATACCCCTAACATTGATAATACAGCGGAGTCTCAGTAATCCAGCTATAATTAATAGGTGTGTTCTTATATCTGTTCACTGTGTCATTAATCCAGCTATAATTAATAGGTGTGTTCTTATGTCTGGTCACTGTGTCAGTAATCCAGCTATAATGAATAGGTGTGTTCTTATATCTGGTCACTGTGTCAGTAATACAGCTATAATTAATAGGTGTGTTCTTATATCTGGTCACTGCGTCAGTAATCCAGCTATAATTAATAGGTGTGTTCTTATGTCTGGTCACTGTGTCAGTAATCCAGCTATAATGAATAGGTGTGTTCTTATATCTGGTCACTGTGTCAGTATTCCAGCTATAATTAATAGGGGTGTTCTTATATCTGGTCACTGTGTCAGTATACCAGCTATAATTAATAGGTGTGTTCTTATATCTGTTCACTGTGTCATTAATCCAGCTATAATTAATAGGTGTGTTCTTATGTCTGGTCACTGTGTCAGTAATCCAGCTATAATGAATAGGTGTGTTCTTATATCTGGTCACTGTGTCAGTATTCCAGCTATAATTAATAGGGGTGTTCTTATATCTGGTCACTGTGTCAGTATACCAGCTATAATTAATAGGTGTGTTCTTATATCCAGCCACTGTGTCAGTAATCCACATATAAACAATCCAGATGTTGCTATATCCAGTCATTGTGTCAGTAATCCACCTATAATTAATCCAGATGTTGTTATATCCAGTCAATGTGTCAGTAATCCAGCTATAATTAATCCCTTATATCTGGTCACTGTGTCAGTAATCCAGCTATAGTTAATAGGTGTGTTCTTATATCTGGTCACTGTCTCAGTAATCCAGCTATAATTAATAGGTGTGTTATTATATCTGGCCACTGTGTCAGTAATCCAGCTATAATTAATAGTTGTGTTCTTATATCTGGTCACTGTGTCAGTATTCCAGCTATAATTAATAGGGGTGTTCTTATATCTGGTCACTGTGTCAGTATACCAGCTATAATTAATAGGTGTGTTCTTATATCTGGTCACTGTCTCAGTAATCCAGCTATAATTAATAGGTGTGTTATTATATCTGGCCACTGTGTCAGTAATCCAGCTATAATTAATAGGAGTGTTCTTATATCTGGTCACTGTGTCAGTAATACAGCTATAATTAATAGGTGTGTTCTTATATCTGGTGACTGTGTCAGTAATCCAGCTATAATTAATAAGTGTGTTCTTATATCTGGTCACTGTCTCAGTAATCCAGCTATAATTAATAGGTGTGTTATTATATCTGGCCACTGTGTCAGTAATCCAGCTATAATTAATAGGAGTGTTCTTATATCTGGTCACTGTGTCAGTAATACAGCTATAATTAATAGGTGTGTTCTTATATCTGGTCTCTGTGTCAGTAATCCAGCTATAATTAATAGGAGTGTTCTTATATCTGGTCACTGTGTCAGTAATACAGCTATAATTAATAGGTGTGTTCTTATATCTGGTGACTGTGTCAGTAATCCAGCTATAATTAATAAGTGTGTTCTTATATCTGGTCACTGTCTCAGTAATCCAGCTATAATTAATAGGTGTGTTCTTAAATCTGGTCACTGTGTCAGTAATCCAGCTATAATTAATAGTTGTGTTCTTATATCTGGTCACTGTGTCAGTATTCCAGCTATAATTAATAGGTGTGTTCTTATATCCAGTCACTGTGTCAGTAATCCACCTATAAACAATCCAGATGTTGCTATATCCAGTCACTGTGTCAGTAGTCCAGCTATAATTAATCCAGATGTTGCTATATCCAGTCACTTTGTCAGTATTCCAGCTATAATTAATCCAGATGTTGTTATATCCAGTCACTGTGTCAGTAATCCAGCTATAATTTATCCAGGTGTTGCTATATCCAGTCACTGTGTCAGTAATTCAGCTATAATTAATCCAGATGTTGCTATATCCCGTCACTTTGTCAGTATTCCAGCTATAATTAATCTAGATGTTGTTATATCCAGTCACTGTGTCAGTAATCCAACTATAATTAATCCAGATGTTGTTATATCCAGTCACTGTGTCAGTAATCCAGCTATAATTAATAGGTGTGTTCTTATATCCAGCCACTGTGTCAGTAATCCACATATAAACAATCCAGATGTTGCTATATCCAGTCATTGTGACAGTAATCCACCTATAATTAATCCAGATGTTGCTATATCCAGTCACTGTGTCAGTAATTCAGCTATAATTAATCCAAATGTTGCTATATCCAGTCACTGTGTCAGTAATCCAGCTATAATTAATCCAGATGTTGCTATATCCAGTCACTGTGTCAGTAATCCAGCTATAATTAATCCAGATGTTGCTATATCCAGTCACTGTGTCAGTAATCCAGTTATAATTAATCCAGATGTTGTTATATCCAGTCACTTTGTCAGTATTCCAGCTATAATTAATCCAGATGTTGTTATATCCAGTCACTGTGTCAGTAATCCAGCTATAATTAATCCAGATGTTGCTATATCCAGTCACTGTTTCAGTAATCCAGCTATAATTAATCCAGGTGTTGCTATATCCAGTCACTGTGTCAGTAATCCAGTTATAATTAATCCAGATGTTGCTATATCCAGTCACTGTGTCAGTAATCCAGTTATAATTAATCCAGATGTTGCTATATCCAGTCACTGTGTCAATAATCCAGCTATAATTAATCCAGATGTTGCTATATCCATTCACTGTGTCAGTAATCCACCTATAATTAATCCAGATGTTGTTATATCCAGTCACTGTGTCAGTAATCCAGCTATAATTTATCCAGGTGTTGCTATATCCAGTCACTGTGTCAGTAATCCAGTTATAATTAATCCAGATGTTGCTATATCCAGTCACTGTGTCAGTAATCCAGTTATAATTAATCCAGATGTTGCTATATCCAGTCACTGTGTCAGTAATCCAGTTATAATTAATCCAGATGTTGTTATATCCAGTCACTATGTCAGTAATCCAGCTATAATTAATCCAGATGTTGCTATATCCGGTCATTGAGTCAGTAATCCAGCTATAATTAATCTTATGTTTTACATCCAGTCCATGCGTTAGTGACTTGCCAGAATGAAGGGACTGGATTACTGAGGCTCCTCTGTATACAAACAGTACATACAAGATACACAAAGGCAATACCTATACAGCGTGCAGAAACATTCCAATATGGCCAAGACTTATAAAGGGGACTAAGTCCACTTTTTACATAACAATAATAAGATTTCTTTCAATTAATCAGATAATAGAAGAACTAAATGTATGTGACAATAATTGATTTAGTTGGTGATTATAACCTGTGTATATATTTGTGGATCCGAGTAAGATCGTCTGAAAGTTGGTGAGTCAGAAATGAAGCAATCCTACGGTGACATTGTAGGGCTATGCCTGTTTTACTCATTCACCCCTGAAATTTCATAATGGACTATTCCAATCTTTGAATTAGAAGAGTTCAAATGTGCCTTCAGGGGGGAATGAGTTAAAAGACACTGAGACAAAAATTGAATGAAAACAAACTTCAAATATCAAAACAATATTTTACCAAGACCCAGCTCATGAGTGAGGAAAATGGAATCTAGATCTGAAATAAAAACAACTGAACTGACTGAACGAAAGAACGAGATGTTACGTCGAGGGGTGAGGATATTATGATGATTGTTAGTAACGAGTGAACGCCGCAATGGCTGTGTCAGGGGCAATAGGTTTATAGAATTGAATTTATAAGAAAATGTGCATGTCAAATATATAGAACATTGAGGACCATACAATCTGTTAGAATTATCTAGGGTTTCATTTCAACCTATTCTCTTAAAGGAATGAAGAATTTAATATAAGGATCACATTATTACAGATGTTTTCTAGGGGTATTTTTTTTTTTAAATCTGCCCCAAAAAAGGTTTTTGCATGAAGCTAAATATCTAACATCGATACTAACTCATTTATTCAACATTCGTGCTGCTTGGTCACCGGAAAAGTTACGCCCGCTATAGTACTAGTACCCCAGTACTAGTGTAAAAACACAAATACATTATAACATATGTGTCCGATTATCTTATTGGTATTCTACCAGGACATCATCAGTGAATCACCGCCTACGAATGGAAGAACCATGGACCAGATGAAAAAATGTACATTTCATCATCCAAAATCTTTAAAGAACAAAACAAGAGGCCCATGGGCCTTAACGGTCACCTGAGTCTACAGTATTTATTTTTGTTGTTGAAATATGTACCAATTTGAGTAAAAAATAGTATAATGTTAACTTAACTTTGTCAGGACCATGAGCTGATCATTCCTAGACCAATTTTAAGTGAGATCGGCCTATTAGAACTTAGTAGCAAAATAGCGGCCATGGCAGCCAAATTGTATTTCTGATTGACCCGAAAAATAACAACACTTTGTCAGGACCATGATTCGATCATTCCTACAAAGTTTCAGTTCAATCGGCCAAGTAGATCTTTACTTTAAGTTTGAAATAGTTTACCAAAATGGCAGCCGTGGTGGCCATATTGGATTTCTGATCGACCCGAAAAATAACAACACTTTGTCAGGACCATGAGTCAATCATTCCTACAAAGTTTCAGTTCAATCGGCCTAGCAGAACTTGACTTTAAGTTTGAAATATGTTTTCAAAATGGTGGCCGTGGCGGCCATATTGGATTTATGATTGACCTGAAAAATAACAACACTTTGTCAGGACCATGAGTCGATCATTCCTACAAACTTTAAGTTCAATCGGTCCAGCAGAACTTGACTTTAAGTTTGAAATAGGTTTTCAAAATGGCGGCCGTGGCGGCCATATTGGATTTCTGATCGACCCAAAAAATAACAACACTTTGTCAGGACCATGAGGCGATCATTCCTACCAACTTTCAGTTCAATCGGTCCAGCAGAACTTGACTTTAAGTTTGAAATAGGTTTTCAAAATGGCGGCCGTGGCGGCCATATTGGATTTCTGATCGACCCGAAAAATAACAACACTTTGTCAGGACCATGAGGCGATCATTCCTACCAACTTTTAGTTCAATCGGCCCAGCAGAACTTGACTTTAAGTTTGAAATGTAAAATGTTAACGGACGACGGACGACGGAAGACGGACGACGGACGACGACGGACGAAAACGGATAGCAATAGGTCACTTGAGCTAAAGCTCAGGTGACCTAAAAAAACTTTATGAAAAAAATAAAAAAAATTGGAAGCAGTTATTCGACAAAAAATTAGAGTAACCAAAGAAACTGGGGTTTCCAACATTACACGGAGATACCAAGGGGTAAGGGATTACCTAGGAAACATTCTTGGAAGCAATGGAAACATTATACAAAGACAAAAGTGGTTACCATAGGAACAGGGTACTAAATGGAACACTGTTGCCCAACCAACTAAGGGAACAATGGTTACGAAGGGAACAATGGTTACCAAGGGAAAACCGGTGTATCACAGGATGAAAGGCATTCGCAGGTATTAAAATTTCAAGCAAAGAAAAGAAAACTCTAAATACACAAATTCATATATCATATATTGAAACGCGTTGAAGCATTAAAATTAGATTCTAAAAAGCATCAAAAGAAAATATCACTAAAATGCAAGTATCATCCACACAAGCATAGAAAATCAACACATTTATATCAAAAACAGTGCTTGATTCAAACCACTCCATGCAACAGAGTATTGCCACAATTTGCTGATCTACAGAAATAGTTTAAAGTGAGCGGTTTACCTTCCAGTTTGATGTCTGTGGATAGGCATGGAATAAACCAAATAAAACATGTGTCGTATAATATTTAGCTGAACGTGACACAGGTTTTGATCATTTTCCTTAATTTCTTAATTAAAATGAGTAAAATCATTTCTGCTGAAAGGAACAAAAAGTCTATCAAAAAGATTTTTTTACAGTTATTTTGAGAAATGTTGCATTTAACTTTTATACTATTTTCAAAGTCAAACGCTTTTTATTTAATGTCGGTACATTGTAAAATGTACGAATTAAGACTCACATATTTCCCCCTGCATTGTAATTTACATGAATGATCATTTTATGTTGAATTTCATGATATTAGAAATGTATAAATGATTTCATTGTCAAATTTTGTAAATCAAACTTAAATGTATTTTTTCCTAAAGTATGAATTAAACTGAAGGAATTATCACCATTTTTATTTGTATTTACTCTAGGTACAGAATGCTTGTCATATCTCTATGTCTAGTCGTGAAAAATATTTAAGAAAAAAGGACTAGACATAATAAACCTATGAAACTTTTTTTTTTAATATGGTGTGTAAATTCATAGATTTCATTACAGTTATATTTAAAGGGAAAATAATTCTTTAAAGGGGGAGTTTTAAGGGGAGGTAACTCTTTTAGAGAGGATTTAACATGACACTAAAACAAAGAGAACTTAACCGTCAGCAAATTTATTGTCTACAAGAGTTGAAACACTACCAAATTATCAGAAAGTGATTTTGATCAGAGATACTCAGCATCAGGATTTGAGATTAAAGTGTTAAAGATTGAAAGCAGTGATATATATAACCAGTATTGTCAATGCTAAAATGCAGTGTAATTTATAAATATTTGGCCATTAGAAGATAAAATTGATTTCATATCTCTATATCAGATACCTAAGGATGACTTCCATTCTTATCTTCATCCATCAAGAAGAAAAGCAGAGAAAATCAACCTTGGGTAGCAGATGAATTTCTATACCATGCAAATACTTGATCAGTATAATTGATGTGTATAAATGTAATCAATATATAATAATCAATATTGATAAATAAATAAATTCTTCACCCAGGCAAATTTTATAGTGTTTTTAATTATAGTGTGAAATACATGTAATAACACCAATATAGAAATTATATTTATCAAATGACAATAATCACGTTATATTGTGTCAGGCATGCAGACTGCAAATTTCCCCAAACCATCAACATTCAATATTGAAATAATATTTAGATTTTGGCAAATTTCAGTTAAAGAACCAGTTACAAAACCAGAAGAAACTATTAAATATGTGAAGAAAACAAGCCAACATATTTGAGAATACATGTACCACAAATTGAGTATATTTACTATGACATATAAAGGGACATAACTCTATGTTCATTGAATACACAAAATATATTTTACTAAAGAATTACTTTTTGCTGTAAATCTCATTGATTTAGTGTTGTGCAACCTAGGAATAAAGGATCAAGGGACATAACTCCATTATAACAGTATCTTAACAATGATTAAACTGAAAGTATTAAATTAAGGAATTTATAAGTGTAACAAGTAAAAATATTGTTAAATGTGCATTTATTTCATTAATAAAAGCATTCCTCATGAATTTAACTGAAATTGACAGCAGCCAACTATTAACATAATAAACAAGCTGATTTTGAAGAAAAAAAATGCTCAGGAAAGATTGCAAAAGCATCTAAAATTTTCCACACAGCTTTAAAGGAACGCTAGGTTCAAATTAATTTGTTACATTAGTTGTCATTTAAGTTAATGTAGAAGAGTGATCCGTGAAGGGAGGCTACTCACCTTTGAATGTCTTAATCATTCCTTTCCTCATGAGAGGAAGAGACAATGGGATGTAGTGTTCGTGGCTGCACACTGTCCGCAGGAAGTCAAATTTACATTCCTGCAGCGTCTATAAAAAGGGAAAATCAGGTTAACTTAAATTCAGAAAACACAGAAATCTGACAAACAATTAACATTTTCTTATTAATGATATGGGTTTTTTTCAATGTAATTTGGATATGGTTAATTGATTTATGACATCGGTTGCCCAAAAATACATGCTTTTTTAACATTCATGTAACTCTTATATATCATTAGTTTTCAAGGGAGACAACTCTAACACAAATTATTATTAATCAACTTATATTAATCACTCTTGTTGGCCCGGATGTTAGCTCACGGGGTCTTAGTGTGGGAGGAAACCGGAGTACCCAGAGAAAACCCACGTGGTCGGGCGGCTGACCCCAACTTTTTCACGTCTGATCGGGGAAGAGACATTGTCTGTAGTGGACTCCGAAACATACGACCGAATTGACCTCTGTCCTTACCTTGGAATCTCCAGGTCCGAAGTTCTCTAGATAGCTGCTGATCAGTCGGAACACAAACCCTCGGTCCATCAGTGTAAAACACATCTGCAATTAAAAAATAATCTTAATTTCTAAAGAAATCTTTGTGAACTTTTAAGAGGATAGTGGGATGGGGTAAGGGGATGAGATACCGTAAATATTTGTGTATATTTCACACTTTCTTTTAGGGAAAATGATAATATTATGATATGGGTGCTCACTATACATGGAAACAATCCAAGACCAGTCCAAGGTTGCGACCATTTATTGCAATTTTTTTATGATTTTTCGGTAATATTTTGAAATATACTTGCAGCAATCAACTGATAAAATTCTGCATAATAATTGCATTGTCTATTTTACCATTACAAGAAGTTGTAATTTAAATTCATAGTAGACAATAAAATCAGATAAATAAAATCTACAGTAAGCCAAATTTTCAGGTTTTTACGACATTACATCGCCAATTGATAAATACAGCGAATTGCATGGTAGTTCAGTACTCTGAGAAAAAAACATTCCGTATTTTACAGGCATAATGTGTTAAGTTAATTTTGTAGAATACATCCTTTACCGGTAATCACAATTTTTCATTGATCATTTTATGATTTATTTTTCATTTCCTTCAGCAAACTTTATTTCTACTAATACTATAAAGATGTATTCAATCTTTTTAAAAGGATTTTCAAAATATTAAATCAGAACAATGGTATGGAACTAAAACTGACTAAGATTAACCAGGTCTCTAAGAAAGTTTCGTAGAATTTAGCAGGGTTGTAGGTAAAAGCTGTGTATTCATACCTTGACAAAGTTGGCCAGACTGAGGTTGGCACTTTTTGTTTCCCGCGGCATCTCTCGATGTTTCTGTATGATGTTCGGTGCCAAGGTCTGTAGAAGTCGTTCGATACGAAACTGGTAGTCACTAGTGAACCGCTCATTTCTCGGCATCTACAGAAATAAAGATGCGAAGGTCCACACACTTTTAAAAGAAATCCTCCGCTTATACATGTATATGATATTGCCAATAATAGTTCCTGATAATAGGGAATGTACAGTGATACACAGTGATTTACAATTCCCCCATTTTAATCATAATAGGAAATTAACATTTATCAGGGGATTTTCTGCTCACAAAGGGAAAATTATTCTCACGGTATCAATCACATGCCTACAGGGATAAATTATGTTCAATAAAGAGTCATTTATGCAATCATGCCTTGATTAGGTTTTGCAACATAGGTTAATTTTGTCAGTCTATGAGATGAAGGGTCATGACCTTGAGGAGGTTTTTATAATGTACCTTGATTTTGTCAGTCTATGAGATAAAGGGTCATGACCTTGAGGAGGTTTTTATAACATACCTTGATTTTGTCAGTCTAGGAGACACAGGGTCATGACCTTGAGTAACATACCTTGATTTTGTCAGTCTATGAGACACAGGGTCATGACCTTGAGTAACATACCTTGGTTTTGTCAGTCTAGGAGACACAGGGTCATGACCTTGAGTAACATACCTTGGTTTTGTCAGTCTAGGAGACACAGGGTCATGATCTTGAGTAACATACCTTGATTTTGTCAGTCTAGGAGACACCGGGTCATGACCTTGATTAACATACCTTGATTTTGTCAGTCTATGAGACACAGGGTCATGGCCTTGAGTAACAAACCTTGATTTTGTCAGTCTAGGAGACACAAGGTCATGACCTTGAGTAACATACCTTGATTTTGTCAGTCTATGAGATAAAGGGTCATGACTTTGAGGAGGTTTTTATAATATACCTTTATTTTGTTTGTCTATGAAATACAGGATATTGACCTGGAGGATGTCTTTCAAAAGATGAGTGATTAGTGCAATCATGCCTTGATTAGGTATACATACCTTGATTCTGTCCAGGTCTATGAGGTACATAGTCATGCTCTTGATGAGGGTTTCGAAGAAGAACCATGAATGTTGCAGGAACTTGGTGACCACTAAGTGGTCAGCCATGGATGGCTGGAGGATCTGGGTTAAGTGCTTGGCCAGTTCTTCGTGGACGGTCCGCTGTTTACTTCCCCGCGGGACACGCCCAGGTTTGAACACATACTGCAGGAAGAGTTCAGTGTTAACGTAAGGTTAAAGGAGTTAAAATCATGAAGGGTAAACATTTTTTTATCTATATACATCCTACAGGAGAACAATGCAGTCATACCATCAATTATCTTATGGACAAGTGTCAATTTTTACATTACGAATGACAAAATTCCATAGCTAGTAAACTATTTCATTTGAGGATTTATGTCCCATTGTAAGCAGAACACTAGAGAACTCCACTGAGTCAGGTGACTCCATTGACCACGGGGTCAGGTGACTCCATTGACCACGGGGTCAGGTGACTCCATTGACCACGGGGTCAGGTGACTCCATTGACCACGGGGTCAGGTGACTCCATTGACCATGGGGTCAGGTGACTCCATTGACCACTGGATCAGGTGACTCCATTGACCACAGGGTCAGATGACACCATTGACCACGGGATCAGGTGACACCATTGACCACGGGGTCAGGTGACACCATTGACCACGGGATCAGGTGACTCCATTGACCACGGGATCAGGTGACTCCATTGACCATGGGGTCAGGTGACTCCATTGACCACGGGGTCAGGTGACTCCATTGACCACTGGATCAGATGACTCCATTGACCAATGGGTCAGGTGACTCCATTGACCACGGGGTCAGGTGATTCCATTGACCATGGGGTCAGGTGACTCCATTGACCACCGGGTCAGGTGATTCCATTGACCATGGGGTCAGGTGACTCCATTGACCTCAGGATCATATGACTCCATTCACCACGGGGTCAGGTGTCTCCATTGACCACGGGATCAGGTTATTCCATTGACCAGAACAAATGTAGCTCAGTTTGTTGGAGCCAGTATAAAACGATCAGAGGTCCAGATTTCAAATCCTGCTCTTGCACACAGCACTTTTAAATTCAGACCACTGCTGTGGATGTTTTTCCTTTTCTGTCATATTAGTGTGTTTTTTTATCAAAGATCTGCAAGGTATTATTTTTTTTCCGGAAAAGATTTATCAAAGCTAACAGTCATGCCAAAACATGTTTTCCAAAATATAGTTAAAGCTTTTGGCAGTGGTTCAAGAATCCTTAAGCACTAAATTAAGTTCAGGTGGCATTCATTGTCAATATGAATGCAAAGTGGAAATGACAAATCTACTCACAAACCCTACAAACCAGATTTATATCATATCTAGTCATAAAACACACAATAGCTAGGAATATTCCCATACAAGTATTTCTCTATTACAAATCCTTCCTGTTAATCTGTCTACATAGTGAAGTTCACTAGGTGGCATTCCGAGTCAATATGAATGCAAAGTGGAAACAATAAATTCCACTCACAAACCCTACAAACCAGATTAATATCATATCTGGTCACACAACACATGATAACTTACAATATTCCCCTACAAGTATTTCTCTATTACAAATCCTTTCTGTTAATCTGTCTACATTCTCTGAGGACTTACTTTGACATAATTTCTCAGTGCCTTGATTCTTTCTGCAGCATTCACTTCTGACACAATATGTACCAGCACTCTGAAATTGGAAAGCAATGTTTTGAACTCAATATACATATTAAATTACAAAATGAAAACTTAAAATATTGCTAGAAATCAAAAGAGGATGCCAGTTAGTGTGTCATACTTGCTTTGGTATAAATCAGTGTTTTCATCAGGATTGAATAAAAGAGGGGGGGGGGGGGGGGGGGGGGGACATGGATGTTGTGATATAGGAAGAATGTTGAGATTCACACAACACCCCCTCCCTCCAGGAGAAAAACACTGTAAATGAGACAAGATAAGCTGGACACAATCCTCCAACCGGTCATGACTTGTAAGGCAATGGGTTAGGAAACCTCCAATGGCCGAGGGGTCCAGTTTGTGACATCAAGGAAGAGCAGTTATATTATGGAACTGTACGAGGCAATTAGTTTCATACATTTATGTATAGATATTTGTGAGTTTCTTTTATATTGATGGGTTTTTTTTTATTTAAGGGATACTTTAGCTGAATAGCAATCTAAATTAAAACTTCTGGACTTCAGTACATTTCATGTAAAATTGATTTTTTTTCCCCATTGCTTTGGAAAAAAAAAGGTTATGATGATGTATAGAGAAAAGTAATATTATTACAAGATACATTCAGCTGTTTTGGAGTACAGGGCACAGTGATATTTTCATAAAATATTTGCTAATGTCCTTTTTTTTAGTGTTTAATGACCACTAGTGACCAGGGTATAACTCACTTGACCGCGTTGACCGCTACGTCCTCACACTCTGTCTTTGACAGGAGGGAGAACAGCTGGTTTAGAATGGTTGGCAGGAACTTAACGTAGGTGCTGACATCGGAGGCATGAAGGGACTGAAACAGGCAAACTCAATGTGTTAATGTGTTAGATTAATTACAAATTAATAAACAAACAAAATCGTCATAGAAACACATAATTTGGTAGCTCTCTACAGTAGAACCTCATTTGAGGGTCTAGATATAAAGTTCCCCCATCTACAAATTTACAATGGAAGAGGCAGGTTCTCTCTGAAACAATAAGTACAAACATTCACACACATGTATGTTTTAGCACAATTGTGTATTTACAAAATTGTCATTGAAAATGTCATACATTGATATTTCTGCTGGCTTTTTCTTTTGATTTCTCCAACAATGTCTTACCATCCAAATATTTAATGAAATTATTTCCTATACTCTTACAATTATCAGTACACTACATAGATACAGTCTAAAGAAATGAAATGATATCTATAGGAGTATCATATCACTGGGTATATTTTTTTCCTAAAATGGCAAGCATTATTATGTAAATCACTTCATTTTTGTGAAATTTTATTTTCGCTTTCATACTTAAGATGATTTAACTGTAAATTGCAGAATGAAAATACTACTTCAGAAAGATTTGTTCACCCTCATGATAGATGGTTAAAACACTGTGAGAGTGAAAAGATTGAAAAATAAATTGTGGTGAGTATTTTCAAGGTTATGATATTCATGATGATCTGAACTGAATTAGCACGGAAATTTAAATCTCACCGAAACAGTGCGATTTACAGTATGTATGTATGACTAAGGATACATACCACATAAAACAACAGTAATTATATTTTCACTCAATATTAACTATTGTCAATCTCATTAAACATGACTTCTCAACTTTTGAAATTTAAGGAATGAAAAATTCAAACAATTTTTTCTACTTAATTCTTGCATCAAATTCCCATGATTATCAAGTTGTCCCTGCAAAATGCCAAAAAAACAAAAACAAAAAAATAGCTGTTTGCTAAAAATCCTCCAAAAGTAGTAAAATTAAGTACATGACATCAACAAAAGTACTGTGTTTGTACAAGGAAAATGGCTATAATTAACATATACTGATCTATTTTATTCATTTTTCAATTGTAAAAAATAGTATTTCTTATTTTCATCTGGGACTATTCAGTGATAAACATGATGTAAGAATTTTAAAATGTGTCGGTTGTTTCATTCCCAATCTGAACTACTTTGAAAAATCCAATAAAGTCAGTAATATCTCTTAATGCCTGAAGACAGTATACATCTGAATTGGAAACATCATTGAACACCCGTTGATGTCAGCCACCAAATCTTTTTGTTTATGAAAGCAGTAAACATGAAAGGAAATTATTTGAGGGTTTTCGATGATGACAGGAAGAGGGAGTGGTCAAAAGCGATAACATCCAATCATATAATGTGTAAGTACAGGCTGACCACCTCCTCTGATAACTGACCAATTGTTATACTGCTCTTGTTCATCCATGCTAGATTATGACAATATCAAAGCCGTTGGGCTACATGTGGATTTAAGTTGGAAATATTCCCACACAGACGGTCACCATTTTTTTATGTTAGAACTTTCTTTTTCTCGTGTAAATAGGAGTATGATACATAAATAATTGATAATAATACAAATATCTGCTTAAAAATGTATATTTTTCATAGAATAGACCCAGAGGATCTATCAGAAAGCTTTTGTACTTTTTATATTTGTCCTAAAGGGTATGGCTATCCTATTCTGGGCTCAAAAAAATATCTCAAAGCAAAATTACATCATCATCATCAAACATAAGAAATTTCATTGCAACCAAAAAGTTTAATAGTATGACAAAATGCTGTCTATACCTTTGCTGTCTAATGGCAAAACTCCTCTTAACAAAAAACGACAGAAGACATTTCCTAACATGAAAACAACACTTACAGTAGAACACTAAAAATGTCTAATCGTAGAACGATGTGGCTACTACATGTAAGGTTAACTAAAGTCTGCCAAACTCGGACGGAATTAAAAAAAAAAAGTGCTGTTCATCTAGGAAAATGTCCACCTGCTTTTATCATGCCAGTGTTTCAAAAAAAGAGGTCGAAACATCGCAGCAAGCTGTGTTTCCCTTCACCACATCCAGACCGTCTCACTCCCAACCATAACAAAAATCCTCTGCCATTTTGTTAGTAAGTCCTTGTCTGTAGCGTAACTGTGGTTGTACTCATTATATTATTGATCTGAAATCTACTATTTGCACATACAAAAATTATTTCAATTAAAAGAAGAGTCTCTGAAATCCATGTAATAGTTTAAAACAGTTCGTCAATAAAAACTGCCCCCGAAGACACAACTATGTACCACTCAGAAACGTTTGGGTATTGCCTTGCCATGCATTCACCCAGCACTTGAAACCAGGGTTGGCAAGCTCACCAATTTTATAACAGAAGCAGGGGGTAATGTAGGGCCAGACTTGGATTTGAACCCAGGACCCTCTGAACTCTAGGCAGACACTCTACCAATTGAGCTACCTGGTTGACGAGGATCGACCTAGTCTAATTCGAACATCGCAGCAAGCTGTGTTTCCCTTCACCACATCCAGACCGTCTCACTCCCAACCATAACAAAAATCCTCTCCCATTTTGTTAGTAAATACGTGCTATAGCTTCATGTAAATCCTTGATTTGAACCTAGTCAAAGACCAGAAGTTAGGAAGCCATTATGTCCACAAAATGTGTAAGGTGGAGAAGGAATGAAAGCCGCTTCTTTCTTTCTTCTTTCTTCCTTTCTTTGTTCAGTACAAAACAACTATGAGAATGAAAGCCGCTTCTTTCTTTCTTCTTTCTTCCTTTCTTTGTTCAGTACAAAACAACAATGAGAATGAACCGATTCATGCCAACTTGACAACCATGTGAAATTGTCCATGGAGGACAATTTTAAAGTGTACGAACAATGGCCCCTATTTGACAAAATGATATCATGAACTGCCATATGTATAGCCGTTCTATGGACGACATAGAGGAAACTATTTATAAAAAAACTCGAAAATAGAGCTCCATCCAAACTCGGGAGACTTGAGAAGTATGTTCTATGTATACAGTATAGACAACAAAACGCACACACTGTGACCTATATAGCAAAACTAGGTCACATATAATATCACAATGACCTATATAGTAAAACCAGCTCATGTATAGTGTAACCAACAATACCAACTAAACTATACATTCTCTAGAGTTTTAGGATGATACAGTCAATATTATATTGAAGATTTCAATGATTTCTCATTGAATATCATATGTAATAAAATTATACTTCATAAATATCGGTTTAAAATACACTTATAAATATAAATACTTTTTCGTAACTCCTGAATATTAGATTTTATATATTATACAGATATTGACAATAAAACTGACACAGAATGTCGACAACAATCCGTATATAATCAGTACATTACAGAATTATTGTGTGTTAGTAAGTGGTCACGAAATCACCAATGTTTCCTTCATTTCCATTGGGTTAAAAATATAAAATAGGTGTGTTTCAAAACTGACGTAATACCTCAATAAATCTTCTTCAAATCATTAAATATCTTGATTGAATGATAAATACAAATATCTATTAAAAAGTTTTGTGTTAAGCTAACAATGCTCTAAAAACATGGCCTCAGTCTCAAACAGTTATATTCAGCTGTTAAAGCTTTGTTAGCTTCCATAATCACAAACTGAATATTTTTCTTATATTTTAAAACAGTTTTTTTTTTTATATATATATTCCAATATACTATCAGTACAGTTGTAAATGTAGAAAAACATTGATGATCACCGACATATCAGACATTAAAATACCAACATGACACACGACAAAGGAATTATAAGTGTAAGCTAATTCTGGAAGGCAGTCCAAACATGTAAGGGTGTCAAAGGGGGAGACACTAGTGGATGGGGTGGGGGTTCATTGGTTGTGAACTGAGGAAGGGTTCATCCGTGTTATCATTCTACAGAGTGCCATTTGTGAAATAAGAGAGAAAATGTTCAAAAAAAGATTTTGAGAAAATTTGTGATTTTTGTTATTGGAATTCTACTCAAAAATGTGCACAAAAGCAATACCAAACCCAAACAAATTTCAACTACTTTTAAAATTTTAAAATGAAAAAGGACTAATATGAAAAATGAAAAAGCAAAATTGATATCAATCATAAATACAAGTATATTCTGTATTATGGTATATGTATTCAAAAGAACACATACATCTAAATGAAACATCAATTTATCATTAGAATTGCTTTTTTCTTTTCTTTTTTATATTTGACCAGTCTTTAAAATATCTACTGCGATTCCATACAGTGTGTGAAGGAGGTGTGGAATGAGGATTGTATTTGGGTCCAGTGACGGGGGGTGAACGGGATGTGTCTCCCCCCTGGAAACCCTCCCAACGAATACCTTAACTGAGTTTAATAAGAAGGTTTCCTCAAGGTCCTTTGCTGGCTTGCAGATCATCTACATATATACAGGTCAAAGGTCAAAATAAACATATACAGACAGGTCAAAGGTCAACATACAGAGTTCAAAAAGTTCTAAGCAGTTAGCTTTTAAATTCAACACAGCTTACTTTCACAAAATTATGTTTTATCAAATGACATGCCAGTCAAAATCATAATCAGTGTTTACACAACCCTGTTCACTACAGCACACAGAATTATTGTCTTTTATCTTAGAGATGACTCCCCTCTGACCTACATGGTATAGCCAATTAAAATCCAGCTTACAAAATCTCTTTTTATTCATTGCAAAATCACTGAATTATGCTAGCAGTAAATTATTAAACACTTTACAGTCATCTAACATTGTAATATTTGGTTTCTTCAGATTCTTCAAGGAATATATGAAGTTAAGAAATGAGATTCTAGAGAACAGGTTTTTCAAATAGATCACTTAAAGAAAAAAGTTTTTAAAACAGTCACAGTACACTGTAATGTAAATTCACATCGTTAGTACAAATACACAGCTGAAGCACACACATCTGACTTACAAATTATCCTCTGTTAATTAAAATCACATTTTCATCGAAAATTTTCATTATCTCTTTTGATCAATATAAATATATCCTTATAATAATTTTTAATAAACATGACATGAAATGCTGTTAGAAAATTACAAATCAAAATCAAATTTCCGAAAATCATTTTACAAAAATAAATTGGATTTAAAACATAAAAGATAATTGAACATTTACAACAAAAAACAACAATTTATTCAACCAGTAATTAAATTTCCAATTAAACAAACATCCATGAATCTTCAGGGGAAAAAAATATCATTTTGACAGCCTTTTTTTCCATCAGCGTCAAATTGATCCTATTGTCAGAAACTTTCAGTAAAGCAGATAATTTTCCTTTGAAGCAACAGGAACAATAATGTTTGCTTTCCTTGTCCGAGTATATATAGTTAGAATACATATCGGTACCTTGACATGGTTTAGTAAGTAGGTATCCTCACTCTCAACTTCCCGCCGAGTTTGCCAGACAATCTACACATTGTATGGTAGGCATTTAAAATTAAAGTGAATATAATGTTATACTGCTGGAATAAAACAGCAATTTTCCAGACAGTTTTGCCGATCCATCTGCCAACTTGGTCAACAGAAATAAAAAGTTCTTGAAGTCCTTAATACCATCAAATTTTTAAACTCTAACAAGGTTTTGAATATCCTTAAACCTTTCATTTCTTGAAATTCTCCACTTTTTCTAGTCAAGAGGTGAATAAGGGAATCAGTTTGTTAGTATTACTGTTCAATCAATTATCTAAAGTAAAAACTCTAGGACCCAAATTTTCCAATTACATTTTACAAATTCAAAATTATAATTTTACCTTATAAGGACATGAACATTTTTTAATAATGGGTGTCATTAGTGCATTAATATGATAAATAATAACAGAGACTCAATTGATAATTACGGTGATTTTTTTGTTCTATACATGCAGCTCAGACATCTGTTACTGATGTCTGTTACTACAACTGATGTCTGTTACTGATGTCTGTTACTGATGTCTGATACTGATGTCTGTTACTGATGTCTGACACTGATGTCTGTTACTGATGTCTGTGACTGATGTCTGTTACTGATGTCTGACACTGATGTCTGTTATTGATGTCTGTTACTTATGTCTGTTACTGATGTCTGTTTTGCTTGTTCTGATGTCGGGTACTGATGTCTGTTATGTCTGATACTAATGTCTGTTACTGACGTCTGATACTGATGTCTGTTATGTCTGTTATTGATGTCTGATACTGATGTCTGTTATTGATGTCTGTTACTTATGTCTGTTAATGATGTCTGTTATGTCTGATACTGATGTCTGTTACTGGTGTCTGTTACTGATGTCTGTTACTGATGTCTGTTACTGATGTCTGACACTGATGTCTGTTACTGATGTCTGTTACTTATGTCTGTTACTGATGTCTGTTATGTCTGATACTGATGTCGGTTACTGATGTCTGTTATGTCTGATACTAATGTCTGTTACTGACGTCTGATACTGATGTCTGTTATGTCTGTTATTGATGTCTGATACTGATGTCTGTTACTGATGTCTGTTACTGATGTCTGTTACTGCTGCTGTTACTGATGTCTGATACTGATGTCTGTTACTGATGTCTGATACTGATGTCTGATACTGATGTCTGTTACTGATGTCTGAAGGATAATTACAGTGTAAAAGACAACTTGACCTGATCCCTTGTATTTCCTAATGAGTTGTTATTGTTGCATGTTTCAGTGTGTACTTTGAACTTTAAGTTAACATTCCTTTAGGTACTAATTGATATAGACAATGATTTGTGTTTCAATCAACATTTACTACTAATATTATGCATGAATAACTATATTTATGTGAGACTTGAATCTGCATCTGACACTTAGGCCCCAATTTTCTGTTTTTTTAAATATATATATTAAAAAAATAAAAATCTGTTTTCATTTTTCCCTACCTACATTTTAGTGTGTACCCTAATCTCCTTGTCGTACATTTTAAACAAGCACTGTTGAAGTTTGAAATGCTGTCTCTATATAACAAGCACTGTTGACGTTTGAAATGCTGTCTCTATATAACATACATTCATACATTTTTCAAATAAAAGTTATACCTTTGGAATCTTTCATAAAAAAAATCAGAAACAATACAATTATTTTCTTAGACGTTAATGCAAACTTACATGAAAGCAAATATTGCACAGAATATAAGTAAATTACTGGCCAATCAGGCTGCAATATTTCAGTTAATCCTAACAGGTTATATTATATATGGGGCCCCATGCAGGATTTTGTAATATAACAACCACAATTAATAATGAACTTAGTGAGGTTAAAATCGGTCAAAATGCACATCCCATTTACCAACCAAAAAGAAGTACATATTTTTCTCAACAAATGAAGAAAAATCTTGGGTCCTTGTAACCTAGTTTAATATTTGTGACCTAGTTTAAAGACAGTGACCTAGATTGCTCCCTGACCCTCACCTTGAGTTTGTTGAGACTTTCGTGGTCGACCCCAGAGGATAGGGAGTTCTCCATCTTTTGACAGTGGTAAAAGAAGTTATGTAGATGTTGGTCCTACAAAGAAATATTGTTAAAAAGTTACAGTAAATTTGGCACATTTATCAGGCAATCAAATATTTGTCTTCACAGCTCAATAAATCCTGTACTTGAAAATAAACAAGTATTATATTCATTATACAACTAACATGTAACCACCATTCTGATTGTTTTTTAATTTGGCTACAAATTTGAACTGATCTTTGACGTTCAAAGAGGATTAAGATAGCATCCAACATCACCAGTTCATACACAAATATATTTCAAAGGAGAATCCTATTTTCCTATTTATCAGAGATGATATGCCTCGGATACATTTAATATTATCAAACCCTTGGAAGATTATTGTATACAGTGATATTTTCACTGCAGTTTAATTTTTGTCTTTTTCGCCCTCCATACTAAGGGCGTAATTATCATTACAGCGAATATAAGTCAACAGCATAATAAATACAGTAATTAAATGTGAAGAGCAAAGTAAACAATGGGCAAAAATTGATTTCCTGGGTTAAGGGCAAAAGTTAACCGGGCAAAGTTTCCCAGTGTACAGTATATTTCCTCAGATTAATAAATCATTTCATCAATCTCATTTAAAGTCAATCTTAAATTACCAGCCTTTTTTCTTTCTTTTTCCCTCTATAAAAGTGAAAAGCCTTATCTAAAATGGAGGTAACATTTTATTTTTTCAGTCCAATGTGTTCTATGCTACATTTTCTTTTCAATAGAAACTTTAGAGTGAATTATTTTGTTTGATAGATGACTTATCTCCCATATTCTAGCAGGAGGCTAGCCTTACCGTAATTGTTCTATTTATCACCTGTATTTATCTCCCACCCCCATAAAAACAGTAGTAATATCTCAAATCTTCCAATTTAGATTTTTAATCATGAAAACATATTTTTTCATTTTGGAAATAGTTTACTAAATTTGCTCATTCCTTTTTGTTTTCTATACATCATAATAATCACCCAGGCGATAAGTAAAACAAACAGGGTTTGTTTTCTGTTTCCTGTATATTACCTTTGTGTAAACTGTTGACATGAGATGAACTTTTATTTTAAAGATGCATTTTCCACCATCCACAAACTTCAAATCTGGACCAGACGACTGCAACAAACAAACAAATGAAAAACAAAATTATTTGTTTGCCCTTAAAATTGAAACATTATACACTGCATACAAATTTCGGTGCTATTTAATGATGTTCTTTATCAAAGCATCATATAGTCATGTTTCTGATGGACACCGCCGTATAGACTCAGTTCAGCATTTTCCATCATGTGTCTAATGTTATTTGTTAACAAGAGGCCCAGAGGGCTAGTATCGCTCACCTGGATAATGAAGCAACCATGGTAAAATATTCTCATTACATATAACACTGCAACTATTTCCAAATATTTGCTCGGTCTCTCAGCAACACTGGTCCCTCAGTAGGTCCCATCTTTCTGCCCCCTTGAATTCGGGTGGATTTTAAACATTACTCTCAATTTTCCCCATTGGGCCCGCCCCTCTGCCCTCTTAAAGCAACCCTGTATTTATTCAAAATTGAGTCCCTTTTGCCCAAGGATGCTCTACACATTTTTTGTTTAAAATCCCTCAAATCAAACAGGAGAAGGATTATAATATCTTATTAATATGTTCCCCCTATTTGGCCTTGCCCCTCTGCCCCTTGAGGGGCCACACTCTCCCTTTAAACAAATTGGATCCCCCTTGCCCAAGAATGATCTGGACCAAATTTGGTTTATATCCCTCCAATGGTACATAAGAAAAAGGATTTTAAAGATTTAACTCAAATTCCTCAATTGGGCCCCACCCCTCTGTACCCAAAGGGGTTACACCCTCCATTTATACAAACTTTAGTCCACATTGCCAAAGATGTTCCAGGACATGTTTGGAAAAAATCCCTCAAACGGTAAAGAAGAAGAAGATCAAAGCCTAAAATACCCCTTTTGAGCCAGTCCCTCTGTACCAAAAGGGGCCACACAAGATAAATACGATTTAAACCTCAGATTCCCCTATTCCAGCTAAACATCAGTTTCACATCATGTTTTGGAAATTTCAACATTATTCCTTGTAAAAGCAGTTTGAAGATCTTCACTATCACGACAAGACATGGGGTTAAAAATATGGCCGCTTATATGGTACCCTGTACACTCACCCCTCGTGTTCCTCCCAATGCTTCGTGTGACAGGTAGCCAGGAGGAAGGTTTACTGTAACTGGTAGCATCTGTTCGCCGACCGCCACTCTGTAATATTACATCCCAAAACTTGTTTATTTCTATATTATATCCGGAAATTGGGAAATATTTCATGCAAATAAAAGAAATGAAAAGAGTAAACAAGAGAGAAAGGCTGAAAGTAAGGAGGAATAATAAATAGTATTTGTGAATTGGAGTGACAGAAAAATGAAAATAATTTGTAAATTAATTGTTTCCCTTTTTTAATATTTTCTGAAGATATAGGATTTCTTTTGGGAAAAAATAAACATGTAGCGGAACTAGATTGGGTTGATTTTGGGTTGCATTTTTTCATCTCCTGTTAAAGTGGTGCCTGTGACCAAACCTTGTTTCAAGCATTTGGTGTGTGCCTGACAAGGGGATACCAAGACCTGGGTTGTAAATAGTTGTGTCTTTGGGGGGCGAAGACTTAAAAAAGGGAGGGATGAATGTAGCGGAACTTGACTGGGTCGATCGTCGGCGACCAGGTAGCTCAATCGGTAGAGAGTCCGTCTAGAGTGTAGAGGGTCCAGGGTTTGACCCCCGGTTTGGCCGTGCATTTTCTATCTCCTGTTACATTTGTTATTGTTTCTGTAGACACTTACATCAGACAATAACTAGATGTACCTGTATACCTGCTTACGCCTCGGTTGAGATTTTGTTACAGAATCCTAGCCCTCAACTGAGATAACCTAATCTCGCTCAGTTACAGGTAACAGATTTTATTAATACATACCGTCCACTACTGAGAATGGGTAGACAGGAAAATCCCACAGGACTTTCAATGTTATCCTTCTTTTTCTGTGACGTATTGGATGACCGAATACTGGACTTTGACCCCTCACAGCTGACGTGGTAGAAGCGGAACAGTAGATGATGACGGTCAGTTAACTGTATGGGTAAGGCTATCTTCATCTGTAAAACACAAACCAAATATCAGAAATAGATGATTGAAACCAAATCAGCTTACCAAGTCAATAATGACACAATATTCATTAGGCCAAGAAAAAAATGTACCTTTCAGGTAACATGACTGAAAAAAATATGGTTAAGAAATTTAAAAAATTCACCAAACACCTCAACACATATGGGATTTAACTTTGGTTTGGATACAAACCTATCCAAACACTGGATGGAGTGCATTCAGGTGAGATAAAGTTGTTAGGGTCGGAGGGAAAAACTAGGTTGTGATACCTGAAACATTCTTTTTTTTGTTGTAAAATACAAGAACATTTAGAAACATTTTTGTTGTGTTTTTTGTCTTCGAGTAATCATTTTGATTCCCTATACAAGTCATTTCAGTTAAGAATTACAATATTTTTCACAAGCATATTAGACAAGAGTATAAATGGTGAAATATCCTAATTAATTGGAATATCATATATAAAGGAACAACAATCCCCTGGTTTGTTGTCAACATTACACACTGAGACATCTCTATAATCGTACCTCCTCCAGAAAGTCTGGCATGGTCTGGTGGTGTAGCACAGCGGTACTGGACACTGTAGTATAAATCCCAATCTCTGGCCGCGCATAGATACACTGGCAGCAAAAATCACACAAAATTAGCAGCTTTATTCATTAATAACATCATACATACAAATACAGGAACTCTTAACATTCCAGAAAAAAACCTCATTATTATTGTCATTATTTGGAAAGTAAGTTACCAGACAGATTACAAAGTAGCCAATCCTAAATAAATGCAGTCATATCATAACTGAAGTATATATATAAACATTTTTTCCCTTGTTTATGAAGAGAAATCTTCCAGCACCAAAATGTGCTGAAGAATGTTTTTACAAACATAATGAGTATTTGTAATAACGCATGTATTATGGATATGATCAACAAGTTATGTTCAATTAGATGTGTAATTAATGTAAATTGCATTTTTGCTTCACACAACTTATTTGCAACGATTTTTATTCAAACGGGATCAACGTTTTTACATTGCCCAAGAACATGTATATATTATTTCTTAAAATGTGTCTTTAAGAATTATTTGTGTAATATTTGATACCGCTGTGTGATATACGATATCACGATTTACATTCTTCACAAATTCATAGCAACACAAATATTGTGAAATATAAGTAAACTATACCTATTAAATGAAGTTAAATCGGAACTTCACTTACTTTCCTGTCTAGGTAATATCAGGAAAATTAAATGAATTAGACACACTTGAAAAGGTACCGTCTTTTGATAACACTTGACCAATCCTGAAATTTTCGATAAAGCAAAATTTTAAAGGAAGCAAACTCCAATAAAGACATCAGAGACAGTATTAAGGTAGCATGTAGCCTTAAGTATGTAGATGTACCTTTAACGGAATGGCTCCATCCTCATCCGAGTCCCGAACTTCGACACAACAAGATATGTTACGTGCCTTAGGGAAGGATTTCTGATGTTCGTACTTGAGACTGAAGGGGTAGACATACAGGTTATTTGTGTAGCTGTCGAAGGTGTCACATAAGTGTCCCTTGTCTGGCACGAACTCGTCAATCTCCACCGCAGGGGGGTCTGGGGGTGGCTTAGGGAACGGTTTCACGGGCATCAGTGATGCTGTTAATGAATCTGAAATTCAGTTTAAAAAAGAAGAATTCAATATCAGCTATTTTTCAATTGTGTTCATCAATGTAACTACGTAAGCTATTCGATACAGTGTGTATACACTTTCTATCGATAGGCGAAACGTCCCGGGTCGAGTGACATGAAAAATATTCAATTTTGTCACATCGTTGTACAGGTAAACAATACAAATCACTCATTCAGTCATAGCTTGACAAAGGGACCAGTCGGTCTTGAAACGTTGTGACACATTTAATATGTACATTGTTTGTGTATAAAGTGAAACTTTGATATTACATATTTCACAACTGATGAATCTTATTGAAGATATGTAAGAACATATTGATATACATATTGATGTTACTGTTTTAAAATGCTTAAACACTCTGTTTCGGTATGAGTGGATTAGATCTGTAGTCAAACAGCTCTGGGTCATCTGTCTGTTTGTAGACTATCCTCTGGGTCATCTGTCTGTTTGTAGACTATCACACTGAAGCTAAAGTGTTGCAAGTTCAAATGCTACTTACTGAAGCTAAAGAGTTGCAAGTTCAAATGCTACTTAATATTTTAATATTTTTGAAAAGTCACATTGTTTTGGAAAGTTTTTTTAGACTCCAAATTTGGTTGCTCAAGCAGTTTTTAAAACTGAAGTAGGGCATGACTCCAAATATTTACACAGACAAAAGAACATTTTTAATTAAACTATCTACAGCTAGACAAACATGATCACAAACCACCACTCATTAGAGAACACCGATATGTTGACCAAATACTTACTTGACAGAGGCTGGTCAACACCGAGTTTGTGGAGACTGATTTTAAATGTAGCTGGAATTTCCTGTAGTTTCCCCTGTTTTTCTGGTCTAAAACAAAAAAGATGCATCTTATATGTGTTTTCAGTAGAAATATTAAAGAGAATCAACTTTAACATGTACATAAGGATGTGTGACGCGTGACATGAGAAGGGATTAGCAGTTGTTAATTGGAATAACGATAGATGAAATTGTGGATATTTGCAAATTCGTGTAGTTATAATATTTATAATATTGATTAAGTATAAGGTTGACAACATATTGGTTTTGAGCTCCACTCCTGTGGGGTTTTATTTTTTATATTTTTCTCCCTTGTTTTTAAATATTCAAACTTGGGAAGCTATAATTCTTTAATTACATCCAAAGATGTAATTTATACGCAATATTTTATAACCAATAAGACTTAATATTTCATAATTACTGATACTGTACTACTTATATGTAAACTCTATAAGGCAGAATTTGGTGTGATTTACAATCCATTCTTACTTTCTGAGATCTTGAAGATGTTTGATGATATCTTCTTCCGATAGTTTTGACCCCTCGTGTCTGTAGACCTTAAGCTCAGTCGGACCATACTTAGATGACACCAGTTGTCTGACAATGGAACATCACAAATAAACAAAAGGAAATCACAATTATTTCTGCCATTAATTATCATGTCGGACATAGAAGGAAGCTTTGCTGGCTAGTAACACTTCCTTAAAATTATCGCAGGCTTGCTTAAAATATTTCCTTCAATTTTTAAACTTAAAATCATCCGAGAACAAAATATTATAGATTCACAACATCATACATGCTAATGTTTCAATATCCCTCATGGAGTAAGGAATATTTCCCCGTGACAGATTCTCAGGGAGGGATCAAAGTTTAAGACCATATTATTGCTTTATTTTCGTATTATTAAACTTTTATTGTCACTTTCATAGGGAAACATGATCATTTGTTTCCCTGAGACAATCATGTTTCATGAGGGCAAAATGATTATTACCTTGCCGCCCAACCGAACGGCATTCGATAATGTCCTATGTTATTGCACAGTTGTTTCATCTGTTTGTACTGTTTGGTGGCGTTACGACTTGGCTCGCCCACCTTGACGTACGCTTCAGTGGCCTGGGACAGTGGGCCCTGTAACACCTTTTCTATCCTCACAAACAGGTATACCTCAGAATGACAGCAGATCACCGAAAACACACCCTGTATACAACGTTGAAAATATCAAACAAATAAAAAAATGCCAATGTAAACATGCCCTGCTTTAAATCAAAAATATTCTGTATATCACGGAAAGTCTACCATTTAAACCATTAAGATCCCTCCCAACAACGAAAATATAAACTGAAAATCAGATTCAGAATGAAATTGAGACAATTTTGGAAATACTTACAAACAGCCCAATTTACCTTATAAAAGGTCCTTTGAGAAGTTAGCAACAGGCATTTGAGAGGTCAATCTCAGAATTTAGTATTGAAAATAAACAATTTTATAAACATTTGTTCCACCTTTTTAAATACAAATTTGAATTTTCACTCTATTCATTTATGTAAAACCATTTCTATCCCTCCATTACTATTCCCTACATTTACTTGTGAAACTATCCAACCCTACTCCCTCACCATATCATCTCCCTATATACCAAACTATCCAATCCTACTCCCTCACCATATCATCTCCCTATATACCAAACTCAAACTATCCAACCCTACTCCCTCAGCATATCATCTCTCTATATACCAAACTATCCAATCCTACTCCCTCACCATATCATCTCCCTATATACCAAACTATCCAATCCTACTCCCTCACCATATCATCTCCCTATATACCAAACTCAAACTATCCAACCCTACTCCCTCAGCATATCATCTC
>NW_018408882.1:115300-204828 GCF_002113885.1 Mizuhopecten yessoensis
TCCAACCCTACTCCCTCACCATATCATCTCTCTATATACCAAACTATCCAACCCTACTCCCTCACCATATCATCTCCCTATATACCAAACTATCCAACCCTACTCCCTCACCATATCATCTCCCTATATACCAAACTATCCAACCCTACTCCCTCACCATATCATCTCCCTATATACCAAACTATCCAAACTCTGCCTTATAGCCCCACTGTGTCCCCAGCCTTAGTTTAACCATTTTGGTTCTATACCTGTCTGTTCTGAGCTAGGATCCACTTGTCCTCCAGCCCCCACAGGTCCGGAGAGGTAGTTTTCCCCACCACTGTATGTAGGCGGTCAGAGGCATGGATAACATCGGAGGGAATCATTTCTTTTATTTGTGGGTCATTGGGGTCCATGTGGAAATCCTCAGATATCTTCCTCCCCTCTTTAGCATCATAAAGACAGAAGGTCAAAAAGAATGGCTCCGGCTGAAAGTACACATTGTTGAAAATAAATGTGTGCAAAGTTAAAGTGTGCAAGATAAAAGTGTCCAAATAACAGAATTTCATCAAGCAGGGCTCTGACTTAAACATAATATTGTTATGTAAATACATTTTTACTACCTATTCATTTTCTGAATGACCATAGGACCCTGATGTATTAGCATATGGCACAAATGTACAGCATATATAACCCTGATGTATCAGCATATATGACCCTGATGTATAGCATTCAAACCTGTTGTATTAGCATTCAATCCTGCTATTTTACCATATGACCCTTATGTATAAGTATATATTACCCCGATATATTAGCACATGGCCCTGATGTATCAGCACATGACCCTGATGTATCAGCACATGACCCTGATGTATAAGCATTTGACCCTGATTATCAGCATATGACCCTGATATATTAGCATATGACCCTGATACATTAGCATATGACCCTGATATATTAACATGAGCCACAGGTGTCTTTGATTAGCATTAATGCTCACATTACAGAATTTATTTCCACATTTCAACTCTTCGCCAAGATTGAACTGGAGCTTGAGCTTGAAGTCCAGCAATCGTAGCATGAATCGTTCCCGGTATTGAGGAGGGTACACAGCTATCGCGTCGCCATCTTCCTCTTCATCCTCGTCATCTATTACATACCTCTACAAATACAAGTCAAAACTACTTTCAGTAAGACTTCTTGCGTCAACGCCGCTCAGACCATGCAAAAAAGTTTGAGATCACCGAAAATAGAATATACACAAGATTAACTGAGGTTAATTTCTCCTAGTGCCTCCACTAGAAACTGGTGGTATGTAAATCTTGTACCCCGTTCCCGGGGTGAAAAACACATTATCGTCGATTTCTAAATTATCAGATGATAAATAAACATTTTTGTAATTGTCACATTTAGAAAATAATGTTTGAAATTATTCTATATTTTTATAAAAATTATAAACGATCGCGTTAATGAGATATTAAAACAAGAGGCCCAAGGGCCTTAGCGGTCACCTGAGTTTATATCATAGGTACTGGTAGCTTTATTTTATTGTTTAGATGTGATGTGGAAATCAGCACTTAAACTAAGTGAAATACAATACTTGTCATGTCATCAACGGAATCCTAATTTTACAAAGTAAAACTCTCATTTACCAAAATGATTCTGACTAAGTTTGAGCAATTTTCTGCTGAAAATGGATAAAATATATACCGAAAAGTGTTATTTCCCTATATAAACTATATTAAACGTTACCCCACTCCCTAAGGGAGAACGGATAGCTCAGGATCCTGATATTTTCAATTTAAATAAAGCCCCTGATGATCTTTCTTTCCACATAGAGAAAATCACTGGAGTACCTCTGAGTCTGAAGAAGAAGATTTTTGAAATATTGATTAATTTTCCCTTTGGGGCCCCGCCCTGGCCCCAGGGGTTGGGGTAGGAATCCCAATTTTACAATTTTGAAGCCTCATCTACCAAGGATGATTCTGACCAAGTTTGAAAAAAATCCATCCACTGGTTCCTGAGAAGAAGTTGAAAATGTAAAAGTTTACGCACGACGCACGACGGACGACGGACGACGGACGACGACAGACGAAAAGCAATTAGAATAGGTCACTTGAGCAAAGCTGACCCGAGACTACAACTTAAATGTATCCGAGGTTATTTTCTCCTAGTGCCTCTACTTGGAGTTATCCGAGACTACAAGTTAAAGTATCCGAGGTTATTTTCTCCTAGTGACTCTACTTGGAGTTATCAGAGTCTACAATTTAAATGTATCCGAGGTTATTTTCTCCTAGTGCCTCTACTTGGAGTTATCCGAGACTACAACTTAAATGTATCCGTGGTTATTTTCTCCTGGTGCCTCTACTGGGATTTATCTGGGACTACAATTTAAATGTATCTGAGGTTATTTTCTCCTAGTGCCTCTACTGGGAGTTATCTGGGACTACAATTTAAATGCATCCGAGGTTATTTTCTCCTAGTGCCTCTACTGGGAGTTAAACGAGACTACAATTTAAATGTATCCGAGGTTATTTTCTCCTAGTGCCTCTACTGGGAGTTATCTGGGACTACAATTTAAATGTATCCAAGGTTATTTTCTCCTAGTGCCTCTACCAGTATTTACCTGGGACCAAGGATAAATAGTCCATAGCTCAATCTGCTACAGGCCAATTCACTTAAGCCAGTAACAAATGACTTGATAGTTCACCACTATGACATTAAGTACACTGCCAGAGTACAACTTCACAACAAATATGGTATTTCAATTCCCATGTTCATACTAATGTAATACTGTATTTCAGTTCACTGTTTCACAAAAACTGTCATATCCATGTTAATTTCATTTCCAATTATTATATTTATCAGGACAATTCAATTAGCATTCAAATTTCTCTGGGTATTTTGGAATCATCACTTTTAAAGTGAAAAATGTACAACATATGAAAGTGTACAAAAACAAATATCTCTATTTTTATCTGAAATGTACTACAAATTGGAGTTCCATTTCATGCCATACATTTTTCCCAACACAAGGAAAGTTTGAATATTTTATTGGAGGGTGTAGAATTTCCCAGTTTTCTTTTATATTTAAAATCTATGAAGACGAAAATTTCAAAGAGGATATTATGCTAGTAGGAATTGTATCGAATGTTTGTATCTTGTACTTAGAAATACCATGTAATTTTTGGCTTTTTCTGGTGTTGTCTCTTAGAAATACAATCCATATCTTATGTATATCTATTTGTATTCTGTCCCTAGATATGAAATGCTTTTTGTTTGCGATACAAATTAGTATTATCATTTTCTTGAATCAAGCGTCAGTCTAACTTGCCGTTGGACAAAAACTGATATAGATTTTCAATTTTAGGAGTTTTCTTTATTAAATTGAGAAAAAAAGTTGAAATGAGAAAATCTTATTAGAAATGTACTTGATTTAGTTTCCATGATTTATAATTATCATTCGTGTAAACAAGATGACTGAATCAGAGAATTTGAAAACATTGTGGAAGATTATCTAACATGCACTCAGGGTTGGTTTGTAGCTTCATAACTACTAAAAAGATATAATCTTTCACATTGGATTTAATTCGCAGATACTTACATTCATATAAGGATACACTCTAAACAAATTCTGTCTCCCCTCTTGTCTGGATTTGGCTAATGTTGAGTCTGTCTCCCGGCCATACTGTAAAAAATCAAACATCTCTGTACAGTTCACCAATATACAGGTTATTTATAACTCTGTTAAGTGTTTGAAGGATTTCTAGCAGCAGCAAAGACTTATAAAGATCTGTTAACTGTAATCTCCCTCACTCACTCACACTCCCTCATGCGTCCTCTTTTAGTCCCATCTATTGACCTCTGCCTGCCTCCTGCACCCCCTCCCCAACCCATCTATTGCCCTCTGTCTGCCTCCTGCACACACCCCTTCCCAACCCATCTATTGCCCTCTGGCTGCCTCCTGCACACACCCCTCCCTAACCCATCTATTGCCCTCTGCCTGCCTCCTGCACACACACCTCCCCAACCCATCTATTGCCCTCTGCATGCCTCCTGAACACACCCCTCCCCAACCCATCTATTGCCCACTGCCTGCCTCCTGCACACACCCCTCCCTACCCCATCTATTGCCCTCTGCCTGCCTCCTGCACACCCCCCTCCCTAACCCATCTATTGCCCTCTGCCTGCCTCCTGCACCCCCTCCCCAACCCATCTATTTCCCTCTGTCTGCCTCCTGCACACACCCCTTCCCAGCCCATCTATTGCCCTCTGCCTGCCTCCTGCACCCACCCCTCCCCAACCCATCTATTGCCCTCTCTCTGCCTCCTGCACACACCCCTTCCCAACCAATCTACTGCCCTCTGCCTGCCTCCTGCACACACCCCTTCCCAACCCATCCATTGCCCTCTGCCTGCCTCCTGCACCCCCTCCCCAACCCATCTATTGCCCTCTGTCTGCCTCCTGCACACACCCCTTCCCAACCAATCTATTGCCCTCTGCCTGCCTCCTGCACCCCCTCCCCAACCCATCTATTTCCCTCTGTCTGCCTCCTGCACACACCCCTTCCCAGCCCATCTATTGCCCTCTGCCTGCCTCCTGAACACACCCCTCCCCAACCCATCTATTGCCCTCTTCCTGCCTCCTGCACACACCCCTTCCCAACCAATCTACTGCCCTCTGCCTGCCTCCTGCACACACCCCTTCCCAACCCATCCATTGCCCTCTGCCTGCCTCCTGCACACCCCCCTCCCCAACCCAGCCACTCCTCTACTGCTCCAATCTCCCGCTCTCATCTACTCTCTGCTCCTACCTTCCACCCTACATCTCCTGTCCAATCCACTTCTGCACATCTTCTTCTCCCCACTTGCCCTACCTTCTGTAGTTCTTGGCCTCCCCCCTTGCCTTACCTTCCATAGTTCTGGGTCTCCCGCTTTGCCCTATCTTCTATAGTTCTGGGTCTCCCCCCTTGCCCTACCTTCTATAGTTCTGGGTCGCCCCCCTTGCCCTACCTTCTGTAGTTCTTGGCCTCCCTCCTCGCCCTACCTTCTGTAGTTCTGGGCCTCCCCCCTTGCCTTACCTTCTATAGTTCTAGGCCTCCCCCCTTGCCCTACCTTCTGTAGTTCTTGGCCTCCCTCCTTGCCCTACCTTCTGTAGTTCTGGGTCTCCCCCCTTGCTTTACCTTCTAAATTTCTTGGTCTCCCCCCTTGCCCTACCTTCTGTAGTTCTTGGTATCCCCCCTTGCCTTACCTTCTATAGTTCTGGGCCTCCCCCCTTGCCCTACCTTCTGTAGTTCTTGGCCTCCCCCCTTGTCCTACCTTCTGTAGCTCTGGGTCTCCCCCCTTGCTTTACCTTCTAAAGTTCCTGGTCTCCCTCTTGCCTTACCTTCTGTAGTTCTGGGCCTCCCCCCTTGCCTTACCTTCTATAGTTCTGGGCCTCCCCCCTTGCCCTCCCTTTTGTAGTTCTTGGCCTCCCCCCTTGCCCTACCTTCTGTAGTTCTGGGTCTCCCCCCTTGCTTTACCTTCTAAAGTTCTGGGTCTCTCCCCTTGCCCTACCTTCTGTAGTTCTGGGCCTCCCCCCTTGCCCTACCTTCTGTAGTTCTTGGCCTCCCCCCTTGCCCTAACTTCTGTAGTTCTGGGTCTCCCCCGTTGCTTTACCTTCTAAAGTTCCTGGTCTCCCTCTTGCCTTACCTTCTGTAGTTCTGGGCCTCCCCCCTTGCCTTACCTTCTATAGTTCTGGGCCTCCCCCCTTGCCCTCCCTTTTGTAGTTCTTGGCCTCCCCCCTTGCCCTACCTTCTGTAGTTCTGGGTCTCCCCCCTTGCTTTACCTTCTAAAGTTCTGGGTCTCTCCCCTTGCCCTACCTTCTGTAGTTCTGGGCCTCCCCCCTTGCCCTACCTTCTGTAGTTCTTGGCCTCCCCCCTTGCCCTAACTTCTGTAGTTCTGGGTCTCCCCCGTTGCTTTACCTTCTAAAGTTCCTGGTCTCCCTCTTGCCTTACCTTCTGTAGTTCTGGGCCTCCCCCCTTGCCTTACCTTCTATAGTTCTGGGCCTCCCCCCTTGCCCTCCCTTTTGTAGTTCTTGGCCTCCCCCCTTGCCCTACCTTCTGTAGTTCTGGGTCTCCCCCCTTGCTTTACCTTCTAAAGTTCTGGGTCTCTCCCCTTGCCCTACCTTCTGTAGTTCTGGGCCTCCCCCCTTGCCCTACCTTCTGTAGTTCTTGGCCTCCCCCCTTGCCCTAACTTCTGTAGTTCTGGGTCTCCCCCGTTGCTTTACCTTCTAAAGTTCCTGGTCTCCCTCTTGCCTTACCTTCTGTAGTTCTGGGCCTCCCCCCTTGCCTTACCTTCTATAGTTCTGGGCCTCCCCCCTTGCCCTCCCTTTTGTAGTTCTTGGCCTCCCCCCTTGCCCTACCTTCTGTAGTTCTGGGTCTCCCCCCTTGCTTTACCTTCTAAAGTTCTGGGTCTCTCCCCTTGCCCTACCTTCTGTAGTTCTGGGCCTCCCCCCTTGCCCTACCTTCTGTAGTTCTTGGCCTCCCCCCTTGCCCTAACTTCTGTAGTTCTGGGTCTCCCCCGTTGCTTTACCTTCTAAAGTTCCTGGTCTCCCTCTTGCCTTACCTTCTGTAGTTCTGGGCCTCCCCCCTTGCCCTCCCTTTTTTAGTTTTTGGTCTCCCCCCTTGCCCTACCTTCTGTAGTTCTGGGTCTCCCCCCTTGCTTTACCTTCTAAAGTTTTGGGCCTCTCCCCTTGCCCTACCTTCTGTAGTTCTGGGTCTCCCCCCTTGCTTTACCTTCTAAAGTTTTGGGTCTCTCCCCTTGCCCTACCTTCTGTAGTTCTGGGTCTCCCCCTTGCCCTAACTTCTATAGTTCTGGGTCTCCCACCTTGCCTTACCTTCTGTAGTTCTGGGTCTCCCCCTTGCCTTACCTTCTATAGTTCTGAGTATCCCCCTTGCCCTAACTTCTATAGTTCTGGGTCTTCCCTCTTGTCTTACCTTCTGTAGTTCTTGATCTCCCCCCTTGCCCTCCCTTCTATAGTTCTGGGTCTCCCCCCTTGCCCTACATTCTATAGCTTTTGGTTTCCTCCCTTGCCCTACCTTCTATAGTTATTGGTCTCCCCCCTTGCCCTACCTTCTATAGTTCTGGGCCTCCTCCCTTGCCTTACCTTCTATAGTTCTGGGTATCCCCCTTGCATTAACTTCTATAGTTCTGGGTCTTCCCTCTTGTCTTACCTTCTGTAGTTCTGGGTCACCCCCTTGCCCTACCTTCTATAGTTCTGGGTATCACCCTTGCCCTAACCTCTGTAGTTCTGGGTCTTCCCCCTTGCCCTACCTTCTATAGTTCTGGGTATCCCCCTTGCCCTAACTTCTATAGTTCTGGGTCTTCCCCCTTGCCTTACCTTCTGTAGTTCTGGGTGCATGCTGTGCTCAATCTTATCACTGGACTTTTCAGGGGTACTCATCTCTTCTGTAATACAAACAGTACAATCACCAACCAAACCAATTGTCATTCATTTTACATGGTTTAGAAATTAAGTATTAGGTTTTGTGTAAAACCTCAATATCATTTGCAACCATGTTTACTGCCAAGATATTTCAATGTTCCTTTTTCTCATTTTCTTAAGAATACCTTTACACATTTCCCTTAACTAATTGTGAAACCCCTTTATTAGCTCACTGGGTCCACCAACGTGAGCTTATGCCATGTTGGTGGACTCAGTGAGTTAATTTATAAACCATGTAAAATGAATGGATTCGCCTCCACTACAGAAAACTCCCCTTGAACAAGATAACAACCTTAGACACTGTTACTACTGTGTCTGTTGGCCAGCGTATGGACCTCTTGACCTTGATCTTGTTCATGGTTAGGTCATTTGTATATTTGCTACATTTAAAACTCCACTATTGTAATCTTAGTCAATATCCAAGGATAGACTCTCTAACTTTTAACCTACTGATATAAGTGCCTATCCAAGAATAGACTCTCTAACTTTTGACCTACTGATATAAGTGCCTATCCAAGAATAGACTCTCTAACTGTTAACCTACTGATATAAGTGCCTATCCAAGGATAGACTCTCTAACTGTTAACCTACTGAAATAAGTGCCTATCCAAGGATAGACTCTCTAACTGTTAACCTACTGATATAAGTGCCTTTCCAAGGATAGACTCTCTAACTTTTAACCTACTGATATAAGTGCCTATCCAAGAATAGACTCTCTAACATTTGACCTACTGATATATGTGCCTATCCAAGAATAGACTCTTTAACTGTTAACCTACTGATATAAGTGCCTATCCAAGGATAGACTCTCTAACTGTTAACCTACTGATATAAGTGCCTATTGAAGGATAGACTCTCTAAATTTTAACCTACTGATATAAGTGCCTATCCAAGAATAGACTCTCTAACTTTTGACCTACTGATATAAGTGCCTATTCAAGGATAGACTCTCTAACTGTTAACCTACTGAAATAAGTGCCTATCCAAGGATAGACTCTCTAACTGTTAACCTACTGAAATAAGTGCCTATCCAAGGATAGACTCTCTAACTGTTAACCTACTGAAATAAGTGCCTATCCAAGGATAGACTCTCTAACTGTTAACCTACTGAAATAAGTGCCTATCCAAGGATAGACTCTCTAACATTTGACCTACTGATATATGTGCCTATCCAAGAATAGACTCATTAACTGTTAACCTACTGATATAAGTGCCTATTCAAGGATAGACTCTCTAAATTTTAACCTACTGATATAAGTGCCTATCCAAGGATGTCTACTCTCTAACTGTTAACCTACTGATATAAGTGCCTATCCAAGGATAGACTCTCTAACTGTTAACCTACTGATATAAGTACCTATCCAAGGATATACTCTCTAACTTTTAACCTACTGATAGAAGTGCCTATTCAAGGATAGACTCTCTAACTGTTAACCTACTGATATAAGTGCCTATTCAAGGGTAGACTCTCTAACTGTTAACCTACTGATATAAGTGCCTATTCAAGAATAGACTCTTTAACTGTTAACCTACTGATATAAGTGCCTATTCAAGGATGCATTCTGTAACCTTTGAAATACTGGCATTAGATTCTCCCCAAGTACAGATTCTGAATCTACTGTCCTACTGACCTTTGATCGGATCAGTGAATAGATTCTTTGACCAACAATTCTGTAACTTGTGACTTACTGACCTTAGTTCTTGTCTAATGATAGATGTTGTAATTGTTGCCTTACTGACCCTATATCCTGTCTAAGAACTAATTCTACGACGCATGACCTACTGACCTTTGATCCTTTCTTATAATAGATTATGTAAACTCTTTTTTATTGACCTTAGATCCTGTCTAATAATAAATTTTGTAACCTTTGACTTACTGACCTTAGATCCTGTCTAAGAACATATTCCACAACCCATGACCTACTGACCTTTGATCCTGTCTGATAATAGATTTTGTAACCTTTGACCTACTGACCTTTGATCCTGTCCATTGAGACATTGGAGGCTGTCTCAGCAGCATTGATAACTTTGTTTAGGGTCTGTATCCAAGCGTTACACTCTGTGTCATTTTCAGCAGCAAACGAGTAGGAAGCTTTCTCCTGCATCCGCAACTCAAAACAGTACTTGCCCTTCTTAGGATTCTGAAGAGAAGAAAATCATCATATTAAATGTCCTTTAAGGATGCCTGTCCCACTAACAAACTGGAGTCCAGGGTTCAACTCCCAGTCTAGCCCACTGATTGGTTTACACTCAGTTCAATGTTGATTCTACTTATTTCATCTTTATTATTTCTCATAATTATAAGTCCCACAAGGGATGGTTTTCTTTTTGAAATGATTTAACAAAGCTATAATCATGCCAGTTTCCAACACTTTATTACAGTTTTGGGCAGTGGTATGGGGTTCCTTAAAAGAAATGTATCGTAGCAGACGAACCACTGTAAAGTTTTATAGAACAAGACAAAGTATCGGAAATCAACAAAGGGACATAACTACAGTCTACTCATGGGACCATCTGTAATAGGGAACTATCTGTTTTATGCATCATCTTTTCATCCTTCCAGATTATTTTAACAAAGTAATTTAATTGTATCAAAAACGACCATCTGTCTAATGCTACCAGCAACCACAGATTTGTGACCTAAACATTTTGAAAAATGACCACATATGACGAAATCTATACAAATGTTTGACTTAATTTAGCTACCATCACCAAGTTTGATGATGGTTTTCCTAGTGACCATTTCACCAAATTCAGGTATGACGTCAATATCTATAACTGTTGGTATCAATGATTTAGCAGTAAATAAAAAATATTTTTCTACATAGTTTTTAGGTTCATGGTATTCCCCCGCCCAAATCTTTGATTTGTTTATGTTTGTCACAGACAGAGGATCTGGTGATCAATGATCATTGAGCCTAGAAGTCATTTGGAAAATATGGTGTTTACTTGACCTTTTATGAATGGGAGGCCCAGAACTATAGAAGGTAAAGCAAAGGGGGAGGCCCAGAACTAGAGAAGGTAACCTACCTTGCACGCCTCTGTTGCTAGGTCCAAAAATATTGCTCCCTTAGTTTCTAGCTTCTTGTCATCTTTGTAGATGTTCATCACATAGGAAAAGTCAGATTCTTGTTTGAGGGCAAAGAACCGCCGCTTAAATTGCTGAAAAGCAAACACAAAACTTCATATTGATGTAATTTATCTGACCTTATCAAAAACCATATTTTTATTTCCGATAGCTTCAATACAATGCAGTTCCTCAAATAAGAAAAGAAGAGTTTTTAACATTTAAATAATAAAAAAAAAAAAAATCCAGGACCATGAATTTTCATGCTCAAATTCAGATTGTGTGTTCATCCAATTCCTTTGTTCCTCTGACAAGTAATTTAAATTTCCCATTTTTCAATGAACTGGAGTACTTCAGAGAGATATGAAACAGAATACCATTTCAATGTCTATACTTAACTTTTTGACTATACTGCATCAGTAAGTTACAAGGAAGTTGGTTTTAGCACAGAATATGCTTGAGCATGAGAATGGTTTCACGAATGCAGTCTAAATCTCCTTACAAGTAAAGGGTACCCTTGTGTGAAACTAGCGTTCGCTTTGCCTTTGTATGGCCCCTTAAAAAGCCATTGACAGACATATCTGCCCTTGTGAAACTAGTCATGAAATAGGTCTTATACTCAAATTCAGATTTTGTGCTAAGCTCAATTTCTATGTTGTTCCAATGTTTTTATTCATTGAAATAGAGTAATATGGCCAGCCAAATAACATTTTTAGTGTTTAGACTTGATATCTAGACTGTGCTGCATAATTTGAAGAAATTAAAAGCTACTTTGAGCTCTTAATTCATTAAAGCATGAAAATGGTTTCATGTTTACAGGCCCAGATATTTGCCTGTCACATGTGGGCCCTTAAACAGCCAAGCGCAGATAACTGTGTATATTTACCCTTGTGAAACTGATGATGTTCTCCTTGCCCCCGTCTGGCCCCTTAAACAGCCACCCTGCCTTGGCGATTGTGGTTGCCATGGAGCTTCTATTGGACAGATCCTGCAAGAAATAACAAAGAAGGATTGAAATTTAATCCAAAGACTGTTCGCTGTATCCCTATGTCAGCTTTTCCAACAATACATTTTTAGATACAACTAGCAAATCATGGCCATAACTTCAAGCTCAAAACCACATGAGACTCAGGCCACAAAATCACTTCAAAGTTCTCAACCTAATCATTTTAATATTAAACAAAAATGAAAAAAAAATTGCTTACTTTTTTTTATGACTGGACATATACATCTGTCAGCAAAACCAAACTTTCTCCCACTTGTCATTTAAAACATTTACCCAGCATTGAACTAATTCTCATAATTATTCCTGATTTAAAGGTGAACATTAACCATTCAACAGTGATATGTCTTAACACATTTAAACAGCATACAGCTTTACAAAACAAGAAACACATACATCTTCTTTTTCTTCTTCCTCTGCATCTACTTCAAACACATGCTTAGGTAGCGGATCTGGGTTCTTCACACTGGAAAAATAGAACACTGGGAGTATGACACACAGCATGCTGGTAGAACGAGAGGTCCATAATGCTTTAACATTACAGTTTTGTTACTTTTCTCTCTGCATATCTTTTGTTAAGCGACACGATTAAACAAGGTTATTTATTTGAACAAACTTGACAGTCCTTCATCCCAGCCTTCTACTGACCACATATCATCACCCTAGGCCTATTGGTTATTGAGAATAAGTCGTTTGAAGTTTTTAGAAAATTGGACCCTTGTGACCTTAAATATGGGTCAAGGTCATTCATTTGAACACACTTGATAGCTGTGATCAAAGCATGCTGCTGGCTAAATAACACCACCATTATAGGCCGCTTGGTAATTGAGAAGAAGCTGTTTAAAGTAAAAGGTGAAGACAGATGGACAGACAATGACATATATATATGTCACTTGGTCCTTGCAACTTGGTACTGTTCCAAGACAGAATAACATACCATGGTTATTGTTGCAAGGTGGACTATTTTATCATGGTTACTGTTGCTAAGTGGCCTGACTTGCCATGGTAAATGTTGCTAAGTGGCCTGACTTAAGCCATTGTTACCATTGCTAAGTGGCCTAATATACCATGGTTACTGTTGCTAAGCGACCTGACTAACCATGGTTACTATTGCTATGTGGTCTCACTACCCACGTTAACTGTTGTTGTGTGGTATGACATATCCTGGTAACTGTTGCTAAGTCACCTGACTTACCACAGTAGCTGTTGGTAGGTCCCATGACTTCCCATGGTAACTGTTTCTAAGCGACCTGACTAGCCATGGTTATTATTGCTATGTGGTCTGACGAACCACGTTAACTGTTGTTGTGTGGTATGACATATCATGGTTACTGTTCCTAAGTGGCCTGACTTCCCATGGTTATTGTTGCTAATTGGCCTGACTTAAGCCATTGTTACCATTGTTAAGTGGCCTAATATACCGTGGTTACTGTTGCTAGGTCCCATGACTTACCATGGTAACTGTTGCTAAGCGACCTGACTAACCATGGTTATTATTGCTATGTTGTCTGACTAACCACGTTAACTGTTGTTATGTGGTATGACATATCATGGTTACTGTTGCTAAGTGGCCTGACTTGCCATGGTTATTGTTGCTAATTGGCCTGACTTAAGCCATTGTTACCATTGCTAAGTGGCCTAATATACCATGGTAACTGTTGCTAAGCGACCTGACTAACCATGGTTACTATTGCTAGGTCACTTGACTTCCCACAGTAACTGTTGCTAGGTCGCCTGACTTACCATGGTAACTGTTTCTAGGTCACTTGACTTACCAGATTAACTGTTGCTAGGTCCCATGACTTCCCATGGTAACTGTTGCTAGGTCCCATGAATTACTATGGCAACTGTTGCTAGGACACCTGCCTTACCATGGTAACTGTTGATAGGTCACTTGACTTACCAGATTAACTGTTGCTAGGTCCCATGACTTAGTATGGTAACTGTTGCTAGGCCACCTGACTTACCATGGTAACTGTTTCTAGGTCACATGACTTACCACAGTAACTGTTTCTAGGTCACTTGACTTACCACAGTAACTGTTGCTAGGTCCCATGACTTACTATGGTAACTGTTGCTAGGTCACCTGACTTACCATGGTAACTGTTGGTAGGAGCCGGAGTACTTGCTATACTTGTATTTGACCATGTGACAGCTGTCAGTGTAGGACTTGATGGCCTCACAGACCAGCAGACTGGTGGCCTCCTGTGCGGCAGACTCGGGCACACTACTCTGGACTGTTCGCATCTTCTTGGCAGGGGTGGGAGGCTGTACAAGAAAATGAGGATAGTCTTCACTACTGAATAAAACTCCATATTTCCCTCAATTGACCTTTACTTTCAGGAAAAAAATGTTTACGAATACAGATTTGTTTTTTTATTTTAATGTTTTTGTAACAAAAAAATGAGAAAAAAATTGTCTTTATATTCCAAAATCAAGACGAAATTATCATTATCTTGTGCTTTTATTTCACTTTATCATTATCTATCTTCCCTTTTTAAAATCTGAAAATGGATTTCAATGAAAACTAACTGTTGAATGACCAGGGTATATCAAACAGAAAGACTTGTTGATGGACATGGATCTAGGTACAATAGTAAGGCTCTGAATGACTTACTGGAATGACGACATCGTCATGAGGGAATGTGAGCATTTCCCTCTGTGGGTCATTGTGGAGAATGGCTTTGTTCTTTGTCACATAGTTTTCATAATCTACTGGAGCAACTGTCTTTGGTCTTTGCTGAAAACAAGAAAACATCATTAAGTAATTTTAAAATGTAATTTTCGTAACTTATCAATGGTATTTCTGGAATCAGGATGAATTTCACTTTACAGAAAGAAAATATCATCAACAGACATTTACAATTAACCCCAGTGGTGCTAAAGGCAAAATTTATAAGAGTTTGATCTCCGTGAGAGAAAAAAAATAAAAGTCACAAATATTTTACCATAACAAATAAATTCTTGCTTACAATAAATCTGCAAGGAAAATTTCACAATTAAGCAAATCTGCAGTTAATGCTAGATATTTTTAGAAACTCGTAAGTTTGACTCAACATAGCATGAAACCTATGAAATCTTAGGTCAAAGATTAACAATCTCAAACAACACTCATCACGGTTTGTGATTTGGTCAGAATGCGGCCTTATAATCCCTAATCCTTTATATATTGTACTATCGGAGCAAAAATATACCATACATGTGCGTCATACATCAAGAGGTCTGTCCACCATACCTTGTGGGCGAGACAAAGGCAAGTCATGTTGGTAATGAGTAACATACAAAGGAAAAATAGCACGGGTTATTTGAGACACAAGGTCAAATTTCAGTCCGTCCTATATATATTTCTGGAACAAAACTGCAAGGATTTTTTCATTTAACACCAAAATATTCAACTCTTTATATCTGTAACAGCTAGGAGAAAGAGAAATGCATGGCCACTCCAGGGTTCAAACCTGGGACCCTCAGAACTCTGAACGGATGATCTACCAAATGAGCTACCTGGTCGACCATGATCAACCCAGTCAAGTTTCGCTACATATCAAAAAGACAAAATGTTCCATGTTCTATGCTATGTATACATCTATTCAGGTCCTACACATGGCAAAAACAAGACCTCCCAAAAATATTACTGCAGTAGTACATTAATTAGCATATTGAGTATGTAAAAATGTGGGTTGATGGGACACCTTGCTTCATCATGTCCTTATGTATGATACCTGTGTGAAGTGTTGTACACCCGAGGCCACTATATCAGGACCCTCTCACCTGTCCTTATGTATGATACCTGAATGAAGTATTGTACACCTGAGGCCACTATATCAGGACCCTCTCACCTGTCCTTATGTATGATACCTGAATGAAGTATTGTACACCTGAGGCCACTATATCAGGACACTCTCACCTCTCCTTATATATGATACCTGTGTGAAGTGTTGTACACCGGAGGCCACTATATCGGGACACTCTCTCCTGTCCTTATGTATGATATCTGTGTGAAGTGTTGTACACCGGAGGCCACTATATCGGGACGCTCTCACCTGTCCTTATGTATGATATCTGTGTGAAGTGTTGTACACCGGAGGCCACTAGATCGGGACACTCTCACCTGTCCTTATGTATGATCCCTGTGTGTAGTGTTGTACACCCGAGGCCACTATATCAGGACACTATCACCTGTCCTTATGTATGATACCTGTGGGAAGCGTTCATTTCATTTCATTTCATTTCAACAAATTTTATTCATGATGTTGTATGAATTGGATCGAATAAGAGTATGTAAAAATGTGGGTTGATGGGACCCCTTGCTTCATCATGTCCTTATGTATGATACCTGTGTGAAGTGTTGTACACACGAGGCCACTATATCAGGACACTCTCACCTTTCCTGATGTATGATACCTGTGTGAAGTGTTGTACACCGGAGGCCACTATATCGGGACACTCTCACCTGTCCTTATGTATGATCCCTGTGTCAAGTGTTGTACACCCGAGGGCACTATATCAGGACACTCTCACCTGTCCTTAGGTATGATACCTGTGTGAAGTGTTGTACACCGGAGGCCACTATATCGGGACACTCCCACCTGTCCTTATGTATGATATCTGTGTGAAGTGTTGTACACCCGAGGCCACTATATCAGGACGCTCTCACCTGTCCTTATGTATGATACCTGAATGAAGTATTGTACACCTGAGGCCACTATATCAGGACACTCTCACCTCTCCTTATGTATGATACCTGTGTCAGGAGTTGTACACCCGAGGCCACTATATCAGGACGCTCTCACCTGTCCTTATGTATGATACCTGTGTGAAGTGTTGTACTCCCGAGGCCACTATATCAGGTCACTCTCACCTGTCCTTATGTATGATATCTGTGTGAAGTGTTGTACACCCGAGGCCATTATATCAGGACACTCTCACCTGTCCTTAGGTATGATACCTGTGTGAAGTGTTGTACCCCCGAGGCCACTATATCAGGACCCTCTCACCTCTCCTTATGTATGATATCTGTGTGAAGTGTTGTACACCGGAGGCCACTATATCGGGACACTCTAACCTGTCCTTATGTATGATACCTGTGTGAAGTGTTGTACTCCCGAGGCCACTATATCAGGTCACTCTCACCTGTCCTTATGTATGATAACTGTGTGAAGTGTTCATTTCATTTCATTTCATTTCAACAAATTTTATTCATGATGTTGTATGAATTGGATCGAATAACAGGCTATGCCTATGTCAGTTCTCTCCTACATGCATTTGTATAGATCAGCATATAAATATATTGTAATTTATCAGTGAAATGAACAAGAGGCCCAATGGGCCTGCATCGCTCACCTGGTATAAATCTCACACTTGCAACCTTAAAAGTGATCTAAAATAAAGCTACAGGCAAGATATCAGTATTTATTACTAAAGTCATTCAAAAGAACCTGTTAAAAGATTTTAAAACATTTCACCCCTTGAAAGTCCAACAAAGTAATTATGTTGAGCAAATTGTATAGCCTTTCATCTCAGAATGCAACTTGCAAAGTATCAACATCCTGGGACCCATGGTTATTCAGAAGAGGTCGTGAAGTGTTGTACCCCCGAGGCCACTATATCAGGACACTCTCACCCGTCCTTATGTATGATACCTGTGTGAAGTGTTGAACACCCGAGGCCACTATATCAGGACACTCTCGCCTGTCCTTATGTATGATACCTGTGTGAAGTTTTGTACACCCGAGGCCACTATATCAGGACACCCTCACCTGTCCTTATGTATGATACCTGTGTGTAGTGTTGTACACCCGAGGCCACTATATCAGGACCCTCTCACCTGTCCTTATGTATGATACCTGTGTGTAGTGTTGTACACCCGAGGCCACTATATCAGGACACTCTCACCTGTCTGTTGTCTACATCTCCCTGATTGACAGATTGTTTTCTGCCTAATTAAGCAAGGTCAGCCTGCAGATATATTCCAACACTGTGATCATGATCAATAATGTCCTCACGTTTGCGATTGGTTAGCTTGACCAACTTCACCTTGAAGATGTATGCTACCTTACTATTTCATACCTCAATTCCAAATGAGCTCCACATTCACAACAAAGAATCCCTAGCAATCAATTACCCCCCACCTCCCAACAAAATATGCATCAAAAATGAACAAAGGGCCATAACTCTGTATAAAATTGAGCACAATACTCAATTTCAGTATTCAGACACTCTAGTCCAAAACTTGGAATCTGTAGATGACAGAAATGAATATGTATGAAAAAAACCCAGAACAATTTGAAGTGAAACAAACAAAGGGCCATAACTCTATATATATTAGGTCATGACACCTTATTTCAGTATACAACACTCTGCCATTCCAAGAGGTAACCTGGACAAAGAAGTACACAGACAAATTAAGTTAAAGATGGAGTGTAAACCCTAAATGTCTTTAGGAATGATAATTAATTAACCCAATGACACCATTCTAACGTACACAATAATGAGTGCATTGATAATCTCAAGTAATTACTATTTAGCAATGGTTTCTATTGCAAATGCGACAAAAATAATGTATTGGCTTTATATTTAGTAATTTTTTGTAATCGTTACCTATGGTCTTGGACAACTTCATGATTTTAGGACCTGGCCTAAGTTTTACAAATGTTCCTGAACTTATCAAAGTTCTTAAACTTAAAAACTTCTATTAAAAAGCACTGCTGAAGTGAAAGAAAGCTCTTTAGCTTAGAATTTTTTTCTTTCACTCAAACAATGTTGTCATATGGAAAACTTTAAATCAAGTTAAGGATTTTCCTTAGATTTAGGAGTCTTGTGAAACTGGGGCCTGTGCTGAATATATAGGTAGTGTAGTTTTTCATGGATTTGTTTTTCAGTTGTTTGTACATAGAGGTCCAGACATAGGCTAATCTACAAACAAAACAAACAAACAAACGTAAAGAAAACATACAAAACATAGCATGCCACTAGGTAGAAATCCCAACCCAACTTTCAGCCATTATAAAAGGATGGATGGAAAAGAGCTATTTGTAATGGAGGAAACATCTGAGGGTTCTAATAAATTCCATCCCATGGTTTGTTTCTATAACAACAACAACAACTGTTCCCCAGGATCCTCAAAGACAAGCATGCCTAAGATAGACATCTAGGTCTTCTCTGTGTTTGTTGGTTAGTGAACTCTTCAAACTGGAGGTAAAATATATAGGTCAATAGTTCAACATAAAGAAGGTGAAACAAATACTGCTATGTCTTAAAAGTAAAAAAAATAGAGAAAAAAAAATGTATTTATTTTAAATAAAGGATTTGATAAAATTCTTGTTAAATTCCACTTAAGACTTATGGGCATTGAATTAAGATTTGTGTAAATTTTGGAACCAGTTGTTTCATAACTACACAATCCCCTACAATACATAACTCTACTAATACATCTGTGTATTGACTACATTCTTATCTTTTTCCTAGCAAAAATTAGGAATACATTTAAGTCTTGTGAAATATGGAAGAAACTGTTATGAATCCAAAATACATAGATCTGACCGTGAGTGAGTACTAGCTGATTTCATGCCAATCCATCACTGAATGAGCCTCGGAACTCACTCACGGTGTGGTGTGCTGAAATCAGTCTCAATCTCGACTGGACCTTAAATTTAAATTCTAGCAGTTTTTCTCCCATTTGGTTGAAAAAAGTCTGACGTAAACAAAGCAATACTTAAGTTGTTTATATTCTATCAATCTACATGTATGTTCAACATGATGGAATAAAAAGTCCACTGTCACTGAGCAAAGGACCAAATTTGGTACATTAACTCATTCATCCCTACATATCTAAAATGGACTTGCCAAGTCTTTGATTTGGTAAGGTTCAAATGTGACTTTAGGGATGAATGGATTAAAATGTAAATGCAACAGAATTATAATAAATGGGCTACTGACAAGATGTGATGGCCAGCGTAACCCATAATTGAAATAATAATGTAGGATATTTATGTCATTAACAAAAGTGACAGGCGTCTGGATACAGAATATGGTAGAGGCCTAATCTCCAGACAACAACATGGAAATCAAAATGCCAGGTTTTAAAACGTTTAAACTAGATCTTGAATTTAAAATCATCATTTTGTTAAAAAAACACATTCCAATTATATGTCCTTAATACCCCTACTTTACCTCCTTGCCTAACGTAAAATCCTGTAAATAAATGCCCCTCTTTCCTACCTACCCTCTGCCCTACCTACCCTCTGCCCTACCTAACCACTTTCCAACCTACAATCTGCCCTACCTAACCACTGTCCAACCTACAATCTGCCCTACCTACAATCTGCCCTACCTACCCTCTGCCCAACCTACCCCCTGCCCAACCTACAATCTGCCCTACCTACCCACTGCCCTACCTACCCACTGCCCTACATTCCCATTGCCCTACCTACCCGCTGCCCTACCTACCCTCTGCCCTACCTACTCACTGCCCTACCTACCCTCTGCCCTACCTACCCCCTGCCCTTCCTACAATCTGCCCTACCTACCTTCTGCCCTTCCTACCCACTGCCCTACCTACCCTCTGCCCTACCTACCCTCTGCCCTACCTACAATCTGCCCTACCTACCCTTTGCCCAACCTACCCACTGCCCAACCTCTGCCCTACCTACAATCTGCCCTACCTACCCTCTGTCCTACCTACCCTCTGACCTACCTACCCACTGCCCTACCTACCCTCTGCACTACCTACTCTCGTCTCCCTGACCCACTTTTATCACATCTGTCCATATATACAATCTTTTTTTTCTTGGCACTTGTTAACAAAACTCTTCCAGATGTACCCTTGTCTCATTGACCTACTGTTATCACAACTCTTCCAGATGTACCCTTTTCTCATTGACCTACTGTACTCACAACACTTCCAGATGTACCCTTGTCTCATTGACCTACTGTAATCACAACTCTCCCGGATGTACCTTTGTCTCATTGACCTACTGTAATCACAACTCTCCCTGATGTACCCTTTTCTCCTTGACCTACTGTTATCACAACTCTCCCGGATGTACCCTTGTCTCATTGACCTACTGTAATCACAACTCTCCCCTATGTACCCTTGTCTCATTGACCTACTGTTATCACAACTCTCCCTGATGTACCCTTTTCTCCTCGACCTACTGTTATCACAACTCTCCCGGATGTACCCTTGTCTCTCTCCTTGACCTACTGTTATCACAACTCTCCCGGATGTACCCTTGTCTCATTGACCTACTGTTATCACAACTCTCCCCTATGTACCCTTGTCTCATTGACCTACTGTAATCACAACTCTCCCCTATGTACCCTTGTCTCATTGACCTACTGTAATCACAACTCTCCCCTATGTACCCTTGTCTCATTGACCTACTGTAATCACAACTCTCCCATATGTACCCTTGTCTCATTGACCTACTGTAATCACAACTCTCCCGGATGTACCCTTGTCTCATTGACCTACTGTAATCACAACTCTCCCCTATGTACCCTTGTCTCATTGACCTACTGTAATCACAACTCTCCCATATGTACCCTTGTCTCATTGACCTACTGTAATCACAACTCTCCCGTATGTACCCTTGTCTCATTGACCTACTGTAATCACAACTCTCCCATATGTACCCTTGTCTCATTGACCTACTGTAATCACAACTCTCCCCTATGTACCCTTGTCTCATTGACCTACTGTAATCACAACTCTCCCCTATGTACCCTTGTCTCATTGACCTACTGTAATCACAACTCTCCCCTATGTACCCTTGTCTCATTGACCTACTGTAATCACAACTCTCCCCTATGTACCCTTGTCTCATTGACCTACTGTAATCACAACTCTCCCCTATGTACCCTTGTCTCATTGACCTACTGTAATCACAACTCTCCCCTATGTACCCTTGTCTCATTAACCTAGTGTACTCACATCTCTCCCGGATGTACCCTTGTCTCATTGACCTACTGTACTCACAACTCTCCCGGATGTACCCTTGTCTCCTTGACCTACTGTAATCACAACTCTCCCGGATGTACCTTTGTCTCATTGACCTACTGTAATCACAACTCTCCCGGATGTACCCTTGTCTCCTTGACCTACTGTAATCACAACTCTCCCGGATGTACCTTTGTCTCATTGACCTACTGTAATCACAACTCTCCCGGATGTACCCTTGTCTCATTGACCTACTGTAATCACAACTCTCCCGGATGTACCCTTGTCTCATTGACCTACTGTAATCACAACTCTCCCGGATGTACCCTTGTCTCATTGACCTACTGTAATCACAACTCTCCCGGATGTACCCTTGTCTCATTGACCTACTGTAATCACAACTCTCCCGGATGTACCCTTGTCTCATTGACCTACTGTAATCACAACTCTCCCGGATGTACCCTTGTCTCATTGACCTACTGTAATCACAACTCTCCCGGATGTACCCTTGTCTCATTGACCTACTGTAATCACAACTCTCCCGGATGTACCCTTGTCTCATTGACCTACTGTAATCACAACTCTCCCGGATGTACCCTTGTCTCATTGACCTACTGTAATCACAACTCTCCCGGATGTACCCTTGTCTCATTGACCTACTGTAATCACAACTCTCCCGGATGTACCCTTGTCTCCTTGACCTACTGTAATCACAACTCTCCCGGATGTACCTTTGTCTCATTGAATTACTGTAATCTCATCTCTCCTGGATGTACCCTTGTCTCCTTGACCTACTGTAATCACAACTCTTTTGGATGTACCCTTGTCTCATTGACCTACTGTTATCACAACTCTTTTGGATGTACCCTTGTCTCATTGACCTACTGTAATCACAACTCTCCCGGATGTACCCTTGTCTCATTGACCTACCGTAATCACATCTCTTCCAGATGTACCTTTGTCTCATTGACCTACTGTAATCACAACTCTTCCGGATGTACCCTTGTCTCCTTGACCTACTGTAATCACAACTCTCCCCTATGTACCCTTGTCTCATTAACCTAGTGTACTCACAACTCTCCCGGATCTACCCTTCTCCTTGACCTACTGTAATCTCACCTCTGTCGCTACCTAACCTTGTCTCCTTGACCTACTGTAATCTCACCTCTGTCGCTACCCAACCTTGTCTCCTTGACCTACTGTAATCTCACCTCTGTCGCTACCTAACCTTGTCCCCCTTACCAAATGTTATCACACTTATTCCTCCATTTAAGTCTTACCTCCAAACCCTACCCCTTTTTAAAATATCCCTTATAATTACCCATCATCCACCACTATCCACTACCCCTCCCCTTATCTCATCTTCATTATCTGAGTGATTTACTAGTCGATACCATATAATAATAATTCAGAGTTCTTATAAACCGCTTTATCACAACTTAGTTTGAAGGTCATCTCAAAGTGGTTGACAAATTATTTTCTGTAGGTACACAGCCAATATATTTCTCAATTCCCTGGGGAGTATACAGCCCTTGCTGCCATTTCGGCGCTACAATTTTAGCACTGCCCAACCAGGTACTCATTTAAAGCTGAGTAGACTGGATCAAGCGGAGTAAAGTATCTTGCTCAAGGATACAACACAGTGCTGTGACGTGACTCGAACCCACAACCCTTAGGTCATGAGCCTGGCATCCTACCACTAGACTTCCATGCATCACCATCATATCCATCTTCTTAACTCACCCCCTGTCATATCCCCTACCCCGACACTTCATCTTCTCCACCATCACCCCAGTGATTTACTCCTTACCCATTTATCCACATGACACAAACCCCAATCCAACCATCAGTAAATATATGAACCTCATTTATTTAACAACAATTAAGAAACAAGTTCTAATATCAACTTATATTAATCACTCTTGTTGGCCGAGATGAGGACCTGCAGGGGGTCTTAATGAGGGAGGAACAAGGGTACCTAAACCTCCTTGGTCCGGCAGGTCACCTAATACTTTTTATCAGGGAATCAAATTTTGGACATGTTGGTGAAAGGTGGGTGTGCCATAACTTCCCTTCGCCCCCACCCCAGTCCCCTAACCCTGACCCCTGACCCACACCTCTGACACCCACCCCACCCCGACACCCACGTCCTTTCAATGACTTATCCCCTTTCTACACATCTTCTTGACCTATCAATATACCTCTATCCTTTGCAGTATTTCGACCTTAAAAACAATTCTAGCTCGTGGGGAGGTTTGGTTGTGTTTCCTGTCTTCCTTGATATTCTTTTTAATGAGATCTCAATCTGATCTGTCCCTACCGTTTCCTCATTTGTCTGTGTGTACAACAAAACTTCACATTTTTTTGTTTTTATTTCATGCTACACAAACCAGATAACAAGACCATTATCATATCTCAGTACAAACATCTGAAGAATGTGAACATGCTTACTTTTTAGCCTACAACCAAATGAACGCTGTGTCAAGTTGTAAGTTTTAACATTTGGTACCTGAATATCATTTTCTTTATCAACTTTCCTGAAGAAGACTCTCAAACTTTGATTGAGGTTTAATTTAATTCAGATTTGATGCAAAAAAAAAAATAAGTTTCTCAGTATCGGAAAAGTTATGTTCAGAAAACATGTATTATACACATATTTACCTTGGGTTTCTTGTGACTTCTCGACACAAAATGGAACATTTTCCGAGAAAATCCACCTCAAAACATCACATATATTCCAGGTTATAAGGAAGTGTTAACTTAACCTTGATTCAGGTAACATATATATATATTTTACCTTGTATGAGATGTACATATTAATGAGAGGTCACATACCACCAGGTAAACGTTACAAGTCTCATCATCAACAGGTAAAAAATATATAAACACTGACACATATGTACCAGGTAGGTGTTTAGAGGCCTAGGACACACCTGTGTAATCTAACACCTGGGATAACGAGAAGTCCTCTCAGGTGTCTGCCACAGTAAACTCTATTGTACCTGTACATAGGATACATTAACCAAGCCTTGACTTTAACAATCCGAGTCGCCCTAGTCACTTACAACCCAACCAGATTTATACTTATCAATGATCCAGGATTTCTAAATGGAAGGAGGCCTATATCTTTAAGGGAGATAGTTACTTTCTAGAAACATTGGAAAGATACACGAAAAAAATAATTGAAAAGAGGGTCAGACCCTATGAGTCGCCCTACATATCCCCTCCAAATACTGTAGGGAGATATTTTCTATCACTTTTCTTTTTACAAAACTTGGCTCTTTCATCCAGGATGAGAGACCAGGGAGTATTATCGGTGGGCAGGAATGCTATAAGACTTTCATCTTGCCTTTCTGTGGAGATTCCTCCAACTTTTTTTCCTCGTTTGTGTTTCTGTGTACATCCGGCCAGACAACTGTAGGTCAGGCTACAGTGACAACAGGATCTAGTGTGATGATCTTACGCAGAGTTGGACTAAGTGTATATCAACTCCAATTTCAAAACAGATGTTGTTTTATTTCTACATTATCTTAAGTAATATTTGTGAGTTCATATTACTAGAGTGACAGGTACGATGGAGTTTGTTTCCTGGATCAAGTTTATTACATCAACCATAAAAGACATCTTATTTTCCAACGATTCATAATATTTATGAGCTTATATTTCTTCGATTTAAAGGCTAGAAATACCACAAAGGATCACATAATGACATTTACAGTGACAGGCCAGGTTGATCACATTTACAGTGACAGGCCAGGTTGATCACTTTTACAGTGACAGGCCAGGTTGATCACTTTTACAATGACAGGCCAGGTTGATCACATTTACGTGGGCTTAAATTTTCACAATTTGGATCGAAAATTAGGATAATAAACTTATACATATCATAATATATATTATATAATGTAATCCGGCTAAAGAGACAGTATATAATATTTGTCCATTTTACATTAAATAAATCACCTGCATTCATGTATTTTACTATGATTATACAGTGAAACCTGTCTAATCTGACCCCTGATTTTTCTAACATTCTGTCAAATCTAACATAATCATGTAATCACATTTCTTAAATTAACTATAATATATATGAACCTGTACATTCTAATATCATATCTAATCTGACCAATATATTGTGTCCCACAGGGTGTCAGATTAGACAGGTTTATCTGACTGTTATGTTGTATCCCACAGGGTGTCAGACTAGAAAGGTTAATCTGACCAACATGTTGTGTCCCACAGGGTGTCAGACTAGACAGGTTAATCTTATTAACATGTTATTTCCCACATGATGTCAGATTAGACAGGTTTTACTTGACAATTTGTATATATGTATATATATATAGCAGTCCTGATATTTAATACCTTTGGGATATAACATTTTCGAACTTTTATCAGCCTTCAATTTGATATCTGCCATTTCTCTCTCGGTACTTTACATTCACTGATTGTAGGAACGATAACATTCCCAACAAATTACAGCCAAATATACACATGTACTGTACCAACATTTACTGACAGGGCTACACTCTGACATTTTACAGTGACGACTGACCATCACTCTTGTTTGTCGTTTGTGTTGGTGATTGTTATTCTCAGATGCACGTTATGTAGGATGAAATTGTAAATGATGTTTGGCATGGCTGTGATATTTCAGTGAGACAGCACTATAAAATGGTTTAATACACGTGCACTGGCAAAATTTCTTGATGTCAATTTAATGTCAATTTGACCTGAAATTGACCTCAATTTGACATGAAAATTTCACCTAAATTAACATTAATTTTTACATGTCAATTTGACTTCAAATTGACCTAAAATTGACATGAAAATTTCACCTGAATTCATGTGAAACTGACCTGAATTTAAGCTGCATTTGTCCTGAAATTCAGGTCATATCAGGTCAGGATTTATCCAGGTCAAATTGACATCAAGAAATTTTGCCTTTTAAAATCATGATGTCACAAAAAACCAGAGCTGTGAAAGAATTAAGATAAAATGTGTTGACCCTTAGATAAAAAAAACAATCTCTAACTACTTACACCTTCCCATTCAAACCCTCTTGTCCAAAATTCTTACAAACACTTCATCAGACCATCACTAACATCACAACCAAAACCCTAACAAATGAACTCATAATCCCTTTCAACTAATTATATATATAACCCCTACAATTAACTCATTCATCCCTGAAATTTCATTATGAAATATTCCAACCTTTGAATTGGAAGAGTTCAAATGTGTCTTCAGGGGTGAATGAGGTAAATCTATTGACACAAAAGCCCTTATCAAGGAATATTCCAAGAAACAAGCACTTGACTGTTATAGTTACATACCCCAGCAATCAAAAAGTTCATCTGTTAGGGCATCAAACACAGGTGGTCAGGCTAAATAACAATTAATCGGTTAATCACAAATATCATCTGACCACACCTTGACCTCTCAATTAACCATTAGACCAAAACAGTGCCCTATTAAAATACATAATTAAGTCATTGATAAGGCTTATTGATTAATCCCAATCCAGATTGAGATCTACATGTCCCTGTAACTACCTCCCACTATCTTTGTTTTTTCTGTTGTATTTCCTGATATATGATGAAGGCCCGGTGTATAATCGGTGTATACCCGGTGTATACCATGTGTATACTCGGTGTATACTCGGTGTATACCCAGTGTATACCCGGTGTATACCCGGTGTATACTCGGTGTATACCCGGTGTATACCCAGTGTATACTCGGTGTATACTCGAAGATGTTGTCCACCTTGTAGAGAACTGACATATATAGCTAATAGTCAACATCAAAATATTGATACGTTCACTAGTATATGTTTATATAAGATATATAAGAAATACATATTATTTCGGAAAGTTTTTTCCCCAGTCTAACTTCCGTGTGTCGCCTATGAAATCGTTTTTGCCTGTTATTAATTTCGCCCTTCACATTTGAATTTCCAGGTGTATTATACTGTTGACTTATGTTTACTCTAATGATGAATTCTCCCTATAATTACGGAGGGCAAAACTGAAACTGCAGCAGAAATTTCCAGCATACAATGTGAAACAAGTGAGAATTGATTACCACTATTATAATAAATGTCCAATCTTATGAGGTTATTCCGAAATATCATCTCCTCCCTGAAGATTATACCTTGGAATAAACTGGAGTCCATTGGTTATTAATTATAATCAGTCATCACTCAATGTATATCCTCTATTTATATAATGTCATCAACAAATTTGACCTTAAACACTCAATGCCCCCCACCACCAACCCATCAACCCCCCTCAACTCCCCTCTAACCCAACTCATTCTCCCACTCTCTACAGACAGTTAAAAATAGTGAAAACAGCTCGCATAAAGTCAGATAAAAACGGACCGACAATAAGTACCTGTTGCCTGAAATCCACAAATCTACTGGTAACCATCTGGGCGAGGTACATCAGAGCCATTGTTGTTGCTGATAACACACTTTCTCTGGGCAGTGTCAAGTGATCTACACACAATTATATTACAATTCTCCTCGTCAGCTGCCGATCATCATCCACCGCACTGAGTTACAACAAAATTTCTCAAAAAAAGTTTTGATGCAAAGAGCACTCTATAACATCCACTTTCGGCGAAAGTTTTAATTTATCAGTCATTACTTTCTTGATTCCGTCTCTTAGATGTGCGATGAAGTAGATGTCTGCTACTTCTATGTACCTTCCATTCATTGCCTTGTGAAGTTGAAAAACTTCACCAAAATTTCTCAAACATTACAAGGAAATCACAATGATACAAAAATCAGGAAATTTATCCTTTTGTCTGAAAATTATCATGTGAACTCTTTTTTGTCAAATAAAATGTAGTTTGTTGAGTAAACTGTTGTTTCTAAGTTTTTTGATTTCTAAATCATAGAAATGTCTGGACTTATTTTAAATTGTAGAAGCCCCCTTTTTTCACACTTTATACTTATACTATCCTGATTGTTCCCTGTTTTATTTTCGTTAAAGCTCCGTGGAAGTACATCTATAGATTTAGTGCAAATAGCTGTCAACCTTCATTGTTGGAGCACCAGCCTCGTACAGGTTCTAGTGTTCCAATCATTACGGACTGAACTTTCTTTATCTAATGCACTTTGATTTGAATATCAGTTATCACAATTATGAAGTTTTGAGAGAAAAGATATCCAATTCACTTTTTCAAATCAATATCGAAAACTTTCCAGCTTTTTTTCTTTTCTGGAACGTTTAACAAACAATATGGAATCCATTTCCGCAGGCACACATTTCCAAAGAATATGCTCCATATCCATAAACGAGGCTGAATTCATCCATATTTCGTAAACAACGAACTAAGTGTCAGACCCCCTGTTGAAGTCCATCATTCAGTCTGGTGTATTTTGGTCGAGCAGAAATACCACTAGACAAATGTTTACACTACAAACCAGGTCACTTTCCCGGTGATCTATAAATAAACTACTATTAATGTTTTTCACATCAGATTTCCTAAAGGTCAATCACACTCAGGCAAATATTTTTCTGTTCCCATTAACTTCAAAAACTCCATTAGGCAAACAATGTAATTACTGATAAAGAAAACAGTTCCAAGTATGCTTACATAGCTGTAGCTAGTAGGCTAACTACTTCTATTCATGATAGTATCAGAAATTATGAAATTCCTAAAAGCATAAAAATAGTACTTATTTATACAACTGGGTGAATTGGAGCAGTACAGAAGTTAACTTGCTGTGAGCACTGCCACTGGAATTTGATGAATGAATTTTCCGGTCACAATTTCACATTCTCCTCAAAGTTATAACACCCTAATAATTGTGTCCTCATTTATAACTCTCCATAGTTTTTTATCACGTATAGGGAAGATAATTGAATTCCAACATCCAAAATGAAAGGTCAGTTTCGTCCACTCTCTTCACTAACAAGTCAGGAGAAGTGTTAACTTATAGCACATTTGGGGCAAATTTTTGTCACAGTTGATTTGTACATAGAGATAGTACATGCTATATCCTCTCCATCAATTTAGTGGTGAGTGGCTCCAGGGCTGTATCTTCTCATCGGGGACAGACTTCTATCACAGACAGACAAATTGAGCCATCATCTTCCTCATCGGCAGGGTGGAATGTAAGAAACATATTATATATTTAATATTGCGGCGTTCTGTAACAAATTATAGCATCCTCTTAATAGCGTGCCTTCGTTCAAAGATTTGGAAGGGAATATAACACAGTCTGTATTCTCTGGAAAATGTATCCAAAGGTACGAAGATCTTTGTTAGATTATCAGGTCCACATTTCTCAGAGCTTTAAAGCATTCTGAATCTTTGTCTACTGTTTTTTTCAGAAATACTGATTATGCATTGGAGAAAAGATATTTGTCCGTTGGGAAGATGCTTCCCTTAGAACATGTTTCCGGTAGTTTAATTAATCTGATTCTGTAACATTTCTCTTGCAGGTGTAGGTTGCATGTGCCTATACAATACCACTAAATTGATCCAAATCACCAACAAATCTCAGGAATCTTTCGACACAAAATCGTTTTGTTCTCCAAGCTTTCACACTTGATTCTTCATCAAACACATCACTGATCGTGACACACCAACAAAACAGACATTTTAATATCTGTTAACACTCACGAGGTCAATATAGTAGTGGACAGCCCTAAGTTTTGGTCAAACATTCTTTAATAATCCGACCACAAAAACCTTTCAAATATAAAGTTTTCCTCAGTAAAATATCTTGTTTTTTAAAAGCAAGATTATAAATCCCTGGAACTAGGAATTATTAACTTCAAATTTTAATTTTACAGTAAAACATTTGCATGATCTTAATCCTAGTCAGACTGAAGCTTGAATATCCATGGAAACAGAAGAGACAAACTTTGTAGCAGTCTCTCCAGCTTTAAAACACCACAGAAAAAAAAAAACGGTACACATTAGATCCTAAATGTGTGAAGTTCTTTAAGAATTCATAGATGTAGCGTTTTGTAGATTGAGTCTGGTGAGTGTGTCCGTCTGTCGATACAAGACTAAAGCACAAGCTGGGCTCATTACATTGGTGTCCTAAGCTGTATTGTTGTAGACTTTTCTTCCTTCAGTGTCGATAGCACCAGGGTAGTTTTTCAGCGGAACTCTCAACGATATTTACAGAAATCTCCAATCAAATCTACACTATATCCCACCATTAATCTACCTCTGCTATTTGTAAACATTATTTTATTGGATCGTCTAGAATTGCTCCTCAAAACATAAACCATTAAAACAAAAGCTTCCTTGAAGCAAAACTACACCAAACCATGATATCGGTGTTACATATATATACCTACATACCTAGACACATCCTATCCAGTTTCCATTTGAATAATTTGCGAATAAATTGGAAAGCAACATGATATTATAGGATGCTGTATGTATATATATAGATATCTATCAAGTTTGAAGATGGAAAGCGGAGAACTTCCCGGAAAGTACTTAAAACAGCATTGTTTAATCCTCCGGGGAAATATAGTTTCAATCTCGACTTATAGATGTCTTACTCCATGTAAACCACTCCCAAATGACCTTTCAGAGAGACACGCATTTCACCTGCAGGTGTATGAAATCCTATGCATAATGTCTGTATCAGACTACTGTTTGCATCTGGTGTCTAGTCACTTCCTTCCTTGTTTCATTTTGAATAAGTATATACATTTCCTTTTATGTAATTATAAAAACATCCTGATTTACCAAATTTCAAATTTAACTAAATATCAACAATTTACCACAGAGCTTCCTTCCTTAATTAAAACTACTGTTTGAATTACAAAATTCAATTTCTGCACAAAAATTTGACATTACATGGATCCACGAAGGCAATTTTTTGTTACTTAAAACTTGATTTTCCTGGAGTTATTCCAAACACTTTTTTCCACTTGATGAAATCATCCAATTGTTTCAACCAAACCAATCTTTTGAATCCATACTTTATTCCATGCACACTTTTTTCAGATTTATAAATTCTTCCAATTTTGCAAGTGAATGAAATTAAAACCAATAGTCTTCATTCTCCAATGTCAAAACTGATTGATTCACAATTGGTCCACAAACTTGACTCTGTGGCCTCCTTGAAATGAATCCGGCTGTTTTAACGTACCCAGGCTATGTGTCAGTGCTGTGGGTGTAGGACATGTGTAGCACGTCCAGAGCGAGATTAATGTAGATTAAGAACACTTACACCCAGGAAAGCCTCCAGCATGTGTATCTACTGTCACTAATTTGTAGAAAACTTGGGTAATGGGTACGAATATTGATCTAGTTAATACACCGTCACACGTATCTTCATCAGCAATGCTGTTATAACCAGTTAGCATGCCGCGTCCATCTCGTGGAAACCGACAATACGGGAAATTGACCCTAATAAAGTCTATTTTAACAAGCCATGTGACCGAGTTTCATAGGGTTCACAAAGATAGCAGATGACTTGAAAAAAAAATAATGAAAAAAAATTAATTCAAATCACGCCTAAAATACAAGTCGAGTGATAAAATTTCCATTTCCCTGTTTGAATAAAAGATTTGCAGAGATAGCAAATGACTGAAAAAAACTGCACTAAAAAAGTGAAATCATCAATTTCAAGACACGCCTACATTAATGTCTGGATTCAGTTAAGTTAATACCAAGTGATAAAGACACAAAAAACTCTACACATATTTGAACTTTAACCGGGCAGAAATAAAAGCACTTAAAATACTCTTATCATATTTATAGCAGGGTGCTAGTTTAAAACTGTGGTTTGGCAGATATGTGGACTGTGCTTATATTCATATACTGATGATAATAAGTGTCAAATATTCCTATATACACACATATTTTAAATATTACTATCATAAACTGTTTCAGTGAATTAACTCATTCACCCCTTAAGTTTCATAATGAACTATTCCAACCTTTGATTTGGAAGAGTTCAAATGTGTCTTCAGGGGTGAATGAGTTAAATTTCAACTCATTTCGTGAAAGTAAAAATAATCATTCATATCAATGAAATTACAACTTTTTTTGATAATAAATTATGTTTCATCTTAAAGGACTAAAGGTCAAACTTGAAATAATTTCCCAAGGTCAAATGCTATAATTGACAGTAGTCCAGTTTTATTTAGTTTGTCAGGCTGTGCATCAGATTTTGCATGAAAACAGTTCCTATGTACTGTTATTTAAAAAAAAAAAAAAAAAATCTTAGGATCCTAACTCTCCTTTCTTCTGAACAGGTCTGCATCATTGTAAGTCATGATTAACCCTCAATTATACCACGATTACGAAATCCGACAGCTCTGTAAGATGTGTATAATTGAGCAATGCTGGAACGTATTTCTGCAAATACAAGCCGCGATGTCCTTTAGAACAGTTACCTTGTAAAATCTTAGGTCATATTCATAGCACGTGTAGGATCTGTCCGAGTGTTTTTGCAATGCTGAGCTTGAGCTTCTGCTGAAGCTTGTAATGTAACAGAATTGACAGACTTGTATTCTAATTAACGATTATAACCACCTACAGGCATTCTTGTCTTTCTTCCATCTACGTAATTCCTTGAGCATAGCTTCACATACATAGCCCTGCACAAGTCCCTGTTCCTAGGACTCACTTTAAATTGTTTTTGGTTTTTTTACATCCTATTAACAGCTATGGTCATTTAAGGACATGCCAGGTTTTGGTGGTGGAGGAAAGCCGGAGTTCCCGGAGAAAAACCCACCGACCTATGGCCAGTACCTGGCGACTGCCCCACGTAGGTCTCAAACTATCGACCCAGCGGTGGAGGGCTAGTAGTAGCAGAATGTCAGAGGCCTTAACCACTTGGCCACCGCGGCCCCTGGACCCACTGTAAATACATGTACAGATTTGGATGGATCGTTCTTGTGGTGTTTTCCCTTTATTTTTTCTTAGGTGATCGTCATGTAGTGTTCAACAGTTAAATTGAGGTATACGGTTATTAGACATGCTTCTGACTTATCCTAGTTTCTGTAAAAATGTTACCAGCTTAAATGGTTACCCGAGATATCCAAATAAATAAACACCAGTTACATAAATGAAACTGTTACTGCACTAGTGGCATCATGTGCCAAATATGAGAAAGACTATAATAGTTATGGTGGCATCATATGATAAAAGTGAAACAGCCACTATAACAACATTGGTGGCATTGCAAAAACTGTAAGAATGAGTCTTTAGCAGGGGAGATTTATTCAGAGGAAGATGGTAGCTAGCTTTCAGATTCTGTCTTTGGGGAACATTGATACTGAATCTAAAGATCCCTACATTTCTTAAACCGCATTCAAGCGAAATGAAACCCAGATGAAAATTCTGTAATGTTGCAAATGCATTTTCAGAGCAAAAACATAATTTATCACCAATTTTCTTTCCAACATTTCATTCGTTTAAACTGCATAGAATATTAAACATTTGCAGCATGCTTTAATGTCATTTAAATTGTGCTACCAATAAAATCAACTTGCATACATGCCATTCCATCCAATTCTGATCGTTCCACTACCGTAAAACAATTTGATCATCAAACACTTTTTACACCTCACAAAATTATCTCAAGGACACCCAAAGCATCAGCTTCACTGCGCATCAAACCATCTGCACTGAATCAGTTATCGCCGTTAGAAAAAATGTTTATACAAACCAATTCCCATACAGTATAACTAAAGTGTTAAAGGCTCCCTCCCTTCACGAACAGTATATGTTAAGAGTATACATGCAGTTTATTGCCCATTACATTTATAAATAATTATTTCTTTATGTAAAAATTAGTTTTGCATTATTCTTAACTTAAGGATCCCAGTTTCACTGCACTGCTGTTTTTCCTATATGGAGTAACCTCCCCTTAACTTCCCTTTGGATATAACTGTAGCACATCTGGGCTTGTACACTTCCGTTGTCCAGGTAGCTTAAATGGTTTCTACCACAATACGCTGTGTTATTCCACTCTCAGATCATTGTATAAACACGCAGACTGTTAGATAAATATGAGTTATATACCACACGTGGTATATGACCTTCAAGAGTTTTGATTGGTCGAGAAGATGAACTTTGACCGGGAAGACTTTTTCCACATGCTTTTTGCCACCTGCTGTTTTGTTTACGTCATCGGCTGTCAACATCCGACAAATGTTGGTGACTTTGTGAGGTTATGCGGAAAAGGGGGGGTTATTAAGGCAATATTAAAAGATGATACTTAAAGATTTGATCGCTAGTTTCAGGCAAAATTGCTATAGACGCTCGATATCGTTTCGACGTCACACCATCGCGTGTCCAGGTCATGAAACCAAAACAAGATCTGTCACAGTGTCGGGAAATATTTCGTTCTCCCAACGTCCCGTTATCGCTATTTGGACGGCCTGACTATGGCTGAACTTTCACTATAAACGTCAACCACAGAACCGTCACGAAGAAACGTAGGCCTATGGTTTTGGATATTGACAGCGATAAGTTCGTCTACAACGGTTCATCACTTGGCTGGAGGCAGACTTCGTACGATATGCTTACGCGCATATAGTCTGTGGTTAATTCATATAAATTCATGCAATACTGCTACTCTCAATATTTAAAGTCGTTCATCTATTATATTTTTTCATGAAGTTTTTGCCGAAACATTAAATTTGACAATAATTAAATTTGTAAAAAAAGAAGTCATTTTTGAATATTAATGAGTGACTTTTTACATATGGGTCATATCAATACGCCAGCCTTGTCAACAAACACATGTGTGTATGTTATTTCTGACTGAGTGAGATTGTGGTAGAAACAGATCACACAACTCGTGGTTGTTGAGTATGGTATTTATTTCACTCTCGTTAGTTAATTTTCAAAAGGTACAGAAAGACACTCGCTAAAGCTCGTGTCTTTTGTAACTTTTGAAAATTAACTTACTCAACTCGAGTGAAATAAATACCATATTCAACAACCACTCGTGTAACCTCTATTTCAGCAACAGAATAACAATCTAAAATCCAGGGTTTGAGTCCCGGTCTCTCCCTGCAGAATATTTTACACCCAGGAAACGTTTGTTGATTATATTCTATTTATGTCATCTCCATTATGTTTTCATAAGAGTCCCGCAAACCATATTTTTCTTTTCCAAAACGATTTATCAAAGCTATGGTCATCATGCTTGAAAAAAAAATAGTTTCAGGTTTTGGCAGTGGCATGGGGATTGTTAAGAAGAACTCTGTTTTTAAATTCAAACAATTCAAACAAAATGGTGTTAACCACCGAGTTGTGTTTTATGTTGTGTTTTATGTTGTGTTGTATGTTGTGTTTTATGTTGTGTTTTATGTTGTGTTTTATGTTGTGTTTTATGTTGTGTTTTATGTTGTGTTTTATGTTGTGTTTTATGTTGTGTTTTATGTTGTGTTTTATGTTGTGTTTTATGTTGTGTTTTATGTTGTGTTTTATGTTGTGTTTTATGTTGTGTTTTATGTTGTGTTTTATGTTGTGTTTTATGTTGTGTTTTATGTTGTGTTTTATGTTGTGTTTTATGTTGTGTTTTATGTTGTGTTTTATGTTGTGTTTTATGTTGTGTTTTATGTTGTGTTGTGATGGGAATTTCTAATAAACTCAATCGGCAAAGTGACCCGCTGTCAGGGATTCAAATCTGAGTGAGGAAATCGGGAAAAAAACAAACTCGGACACAATTAAAATAGACATCTTAGGGTCACAGTTACATCTATATCAAGTTATGTCAATTTCATTACATGAAATCAGTCTCGGTAAACTTCAGGCGTGAGTTAGGCCACATATACACATACTTCTTAAAATTTCCATGTATGTGGGAGATTCTGCATGCTTAAAATTTAAACCTAGATTAAATGTGTGTATACCCTTTAGAGACAAGATAATTCACATGTTGAAAATACTAAATTTAAGGGTCCAAATGAGGTAGAGTTGGTATTTTCTTTGAATATACATAAACACTATCTTATGACATTCAAGTTTTCATATTTCCATGGTGCATTTTTCTTCTTTCCTATCAGATTAAGCACTCTTCCCTGTCAGTTTCAAGATTGATTTATCTATTATAACATGTGAAATGTATTATTTCAAAGTGTGTAGACCAAGCTGACAAATCGTGAAATAGTGAGTTCTGATTCGTATTTGATCCATCTTTATTCATGTATTATATAGACCTATGTAAGATGACAAATCGTTACAAACATTGTAACAGGACCGTCCCATTCACAGACAACAATGGGAAGGTTTTAGATGCTGTTATCAGGGTACACCAGCTTTTACAGTGCCTCAGTCTAAAATTACAGCAATGAACAGGAGTTATATATTTCGTTTGTGTGTAACTATAGAGGACATGTTTAGGACATGTTTCGTGATCAGGAAAAGCACAGATGCCCTTCAGAGGTCACCAGATATAGAGGTCAAAAAAGGTCACCAAGTGCTGCCTACAATTTAATATACACCTGTATAGAAATACCCACAGGCAAGCGCGATACATGTAAAGGAAACTGCACTAAACATTTTTTTCACAAAGTCACTGTCTGTCTGCAAGGTCATAGCGATCTGTCAAGGTCACTGCATCAGTGCTAGAAATACATTAAACAGATGTTAGCCATAAACGATACATTTGATAAAGATTGCCTGCATGTTGATCTGGATTAGTGTGTTTCCCCAATATATCACTGATAGTCACTCCCAAAACCTCATTTTTACTGTCGGCTGTTACGACACCTAATCATTTTTACTGTCGGCTGTTACGACACCTAATCATTTTTACTGTTGGTTGTTCCGACACCTACATCATTTTAAAATCACGAAACAATCTCTCCCAGGCCACATGAGTCTCACCCCTGAAAATAATACAAATAGCATCACACTGCAACCTGATGACAGCAGCCTTAAGGATCCCTGTCCTGCTGCAGAAAAACACTGAGAGAATTCATTATGTTCAACCTTCCCTTGATATCATCTTGGATAGAACAATAGTGAGACTGGGTAAGAGAAATTACAAATTCCACTGACCATATGTAGCTCTAGGTGAAACGAGGTCAAAGACAATGTTCACTCTCCATCTTGTATAACAATTGTCAGGGGAGAAAAAGACAATGTTCACTCTCCATCTTGTATAACAATTGTCAGGGTAGAAAAAGACAATGTTCAGTCTCCATCCTGTATAACAATTGTCAATGGAGACAAAGACAGTGTTCAGTCTCCATCTTGTATAACAATTGTCAGGGGAGAAAAAGACAATGTTCACTCTCCATCTTGTATAACAATTGTCAATGGAGACAAAGACAATGTTCAGTCTCCATCTTGTATAACAATTGTTAGGGGAGACAAAGACAATGTTCAGTCTCAATCTTGTACAACAATTGCCAGGGGAGACACAGACAATGTTCAGTCTCCATCTTGTATAACAATTGTCAGGGGAGACAAAGACAGTGTTCAGTCTCCATCTTGTATAACAATTGTTAGGGGAGACAAAGACAATGTTCAGTCTCCATCTTGTATAACAATTGTAAGGGAGACAAAGACAATGTTCAGTCTCCATCTTGTATAACAATTGTAAGGGAGACAAAGACAATGTTCAGTCTCCATCTTGTACAACAATTGTCAGGGGAGACAAAGACAGTCTCCAACCCCATCTTGTACAACAATTGTCAATGGAGACACAGACAGTTTTCTGTCTCCATCTTGTACAACAATTGTCAAGGGAGGCAAAGACAGTGTTAAGTCTCTATCTTGTACAACAATTGTCAGGGGATACAAAGAAAATGTTCAGTCTCCATCTTGTACAACAATTGTCAATGGAGACACAGACAGTTTTCTGTCTCCATCTTGTACAACAATTGTCAAGGGAGGCAAAGACAGTGTTAAGTCTCTATCTTGTACAACAATTGTCAGGGGAGACAAAGACAGTCTCCAACCCCATCTTGTACAACAATTGTCAATGGAGACAAAGACAGTGTTCTGGCTCCATCTTGTACAACAATTGTCAGGGGAGACAAAGACAGTGTTCAGTCTCCATCTTGTACAACAATTGTCGGGGGAGACAAAGACAATGTTCACTCTCCATCTTGTACAACAATCGTCAATGGAGACAAAGACAGTTTTATGTCTCAATCTTGTACAACAATTGTCAAGGGAGACAAAGACAGTTTTCTGTCTCCATCTTGTACACCCCTCGTCAAGGGAGACAAAGACAGTGTTAAGTCTCTATCTTGTACAACAATTGTCAGGGGATACAAAGAAAATGTTCAGTCTCCATCTTGTACAACAATTGTCAATGGAGACACAGACAGTTTTCTGTCTCCATCTTGTACAACAATTGTCAAGGGAGGCAAAGACAGTGTTAAGTCTCTATCTTGTACAACAATTGTCAGGGGATACAAAGAAAATGTTCAGTCTCCATCTTGTACAACAATTGTCGGGGGAGACAAAGACAATGTTCACTCTCCGTCTTGTACAACAATTGTCAATGGAGACAAAGACAGTGTTCTGGCTCCATCTTGTACAACAATTGTCAGGGGAGACAAAGACAGTGTTCTGTCTCCATCTTGTACAACAATTGTCAGGGCAGACAAAGACAATGTTCAGTCTCCATCTTGTACAACAATTGTCGGGGGAGACAAAGACAATGTTCACTCTCCGTCTTGTACAACAATTGTCAATGGAGACAAAGACAGTTTTCTGTCTCCATATTGTACAACAATTGTCAGGGGAGACAAAGACAGTGTTCTGTCTCCATCTTGTACGACAATTGTCAGGGGAGACAAAGACAATGTTCACTCTCCATCTTGTACAACAATTGTCAATGGAGACACAGACAGTTTTCTGTCTCCATCTTGTACAACAATTGTCAAGGGAGACAAAGACAGTTTTCTGTCTCCATCTTGTACAACGATTGTCAGGGGAGACAAAGACAGTGTTCAGTCTCCATCTTGTACAACAATTGTCGGGGGAGACAAAGACAATGTTCACTCTCCGTCTTGTACAACAATTGTCAATGGAGACAAAGACAGTTTTCTGTCTCCATATTGTACAACAATTGTCAGGGGAGACAAAGACAATGTTCACTCTCCATCTTGTATAACAATTGTCAGGGGAGACAAAGACAGTGTTCAGTCTCCATCTTGTACAACAATTGTCGGGGGAGACAAAGACAATGTTCACTCTCCATCTTGTACAACAATTGTCAATGGAGACAAAGACAGTGTTCTGGCTCCATCTTGTACAACAATTGTCAGGGGAGACAACGACAGTGTTCAGTCTCCATCTTGTACAACAATTGTCGGGGGAGACAAAGACAATGTTCACTCTCCATCTTGTACAACAATTGTCAATGGAGACACAGACAGTTTTCTGTCTCCATCTTGTACAACAATTGTCAAGGGAGGCAAAGACAGTGTTAAGTCTCTATCTTGTACAACAATTGTCAGGGGAGACAAAGACAATGTTCACTCTCCATCTTGTACAACAATTGTCAATGGAGACAAAGACAGTTTTATGTCTCGATCTTGTACAACAATTGTCAAGGGAGACAAAGACAGTGTTCATTCTCCATCTTGTACAACAACTGTCAGGGGAGACAAAGACAATGTTCAGTCTCCATCTTGTACAACAATTGTCAGGGGAGACAACGACAGTGTTCAGTCTCAATCTTGTATAACAATTGTCAGGGGAGACAAAGACAGTGTTCAGTCTCCATCTTGTACAACAATTGTCAGGGGAGACAAAGACAGTGTTCAGTCTCCATCTTGTACAACAATTGTCAGGGGAGACAAAGACAGTGTTCAGTCTCCATCTTGTACAACAATTGTCAGGGGAGACAAAGACAGTGTTCAGTCTCCATCTTGTACAACAATTGTCAGGGGAGACAAAGACAGTGTTCAGTCTCCATCTTGTACAACAATTGTCAGGGGAGACAAAGACAGTGTTCAGTCTCCATCTTGTACAACAATTGTCAGGGGAGACAAAGACAGTGTTCAGTCTCCATCTTGTACAACAATTGTCAGGGGAGACAAAGACAGTGTTCAGTCTCCATCTTGTACAACAATTGTCAGGGGAGACAAAGACAGTGTTCAGTCTCCATCTTGTACAACAATTGTCAGGGGAGACAAAGACAGTGTTCAGTCTCCATCTTGTACAACAATTGTCAGGGGAGACAAAGACAGTGTTCAGTCTCCATCTTGTACAACAATTGTCAGGGGAGACAAAGACAGTGTTCAGTCTCCATCTTGTACAACAATTGTCAGGGGAGACAAAGACAGTGTTCAGTCTCCATCTTGTACAACAATTGTCAGGGGAGACAAAGACAGTGTTCAGTCTCCATCTTGTACAACAATTGTCAGGGGAGACAAAGACAGTGTTCAGTCTCCATCTTGTACAACAATTGTCAGGGGAGACAAAGACAGTGTTCAGTCTCCATCTTGTACAACAATTGTCAGGGGAGACAAAGACAGTGTTCAGTCTCCATCTTGTACAACAATTGTCAGGGGAGACAAAGACAGTGTTCAGTCTCCATCTTGTACAACAATTGTCAGGGGAGACAAAGACAGTGTTCAGTCTCCATCTTGTACAACAATTGTCAGGGGAGACAAAGACAGTGTTCAGTCTCCATCTTGTACAACAATTGTCAGGGGAGACAAAGACAGTGTTCAGTCTCCATCTTGTACAACAATTGTCAGGGGAGACAAAGACAGTGTTCAGTCTCCATCTTGTACAACAATTGTCAGGGGAGACAAAGACAGTGTTCAGTCTCCATCTTGTACAACAATTGTCAGGGGAGACAAAGACAGTGTTCAGTCTCCATCTTGTACAACAATTGTCAGGGGAGACAAAGACAGTGTTCAGTCTCCATCTTGTACAACAATTGTCAGGGGAGACAAAGACAGTGTTCAGTCTCCATCTTGTACAACAATTGTCAGGGGAGACAAAGACAGTGTTCAGTCTCCATCTTGTACAACAATTGTCAGGGGAGACAAAGACAGTGTTCAGTCTCCATCTTGTACAACAATTGTCAGGGGAGACAAAGACAGTGTTCAGTCTCCATCTTGTACAACAATTGTCAGGGGAGACAAAGACAGTGTTCAGTCTCCATCTTGTACAACAATTGTCAGGGGAGACAAAGACAGTGTTCAGTCTCCATCTTGTACAACAATTGTCAGGGGAGACAAAGACAGTGTTCAGTCTCCATCTTGTACAACAATTGTCAGGGGAGACAAAGACAGTGTTCAGTCTCCATCTTGTACAACAATTGTCAGGGGAGACAAAGACAGTGTTCAGTCTCCATCTTGTACAACAATTGTCAGGGGAGACAAAGACAGTGTTCAGTCTCCATCTTGTACAACAATTGTCAGGGGAGACAAAGACAGTGTTCAGTCTCCATCTTGTACAACAATTGTCAGGGGAGACAAAGACAGTGTTCAGTCTCCATCTTGTACAACAATTGTCAGGGGAGACAAAGACAGTGTTCAGTCTCCATCTTGTACAACAATTGTCAGGGGAGACAAAGACAGTGTTCAGTCTCCATCTTGTACAACAATTGTCAGGGGAGACAAAGACAGTGTTCAGTCTCCATCTTGTACAACAATTGTCAGGGGAGACAAAGACAGTGTTCAGTCTCCATCTTGTACAACAATTGTCAGGGGAGACAAAGACAGTGTTCAGTCTCCATCTTGTATAACAATTGTCAATGGAGACAAAGACAGTTTTCTGTCTCCATCTTGTACAACAATTGTCAGGGGAGACAAAGACAATGTTCAGTCTCAATCTTGTATAACAATTGTCAGGGGAGACAAAGACAGTGTTCAGTCTCCATCTTGTATAACAATTGTCAGGGGAGACAACGACAGTGTTCAGTCTCAATCTTGTACAACAATTGTCACGGGAGACAAAGACAGTGTTCTGCCTCTATATAACAGTTGTTTTTTCCTTCTTAAAATTGTCCTGATCAGTATTTTCTTTTTTAATTTGACTAGACTTAACAGTTTATCATTAATCTCTTTACTGTGAAAACAATACAACTGTTTCAATTGGTATTTAGATTGGAAGTGAGTTTAACTGTGAGAGTGAAATGTATTTAGCATATGGTGTGTATTCGCCAACAAGCCACACCCTGTCTGGATGACAGCAAACATTCAAATCCATTTCAACACAAGAAAACATATGGCTGTTGTTTTATACAGATCGTGCTGGACCATTAGATCAATGATAAGCTAGCTTCTGTGTGGGAGTATATCTTACTGATAATAAAGAGGGCCCACCCTCCTTAACAAGGGGCCTGTCTACAGAAAACACATCAGTCAACAACAGGTGCATGGGGCATGTATACAGATAAATATGTAGCTCAAAAATAGGCACAAGGGGCCTGTTAACAGACAACACAACAACCAACTGCTTCCATGGGGCCTGTATTGTGTAACTCAAAATGGGGCATATGGGGTCTGTTTATAGATAATTTGTAAATACAAAGAGAGGCATATAGAGTCTGTTGATTAAGGACATGCATGTAAGTTTGCAGGAAGAATATGGGGTCTTCATATAGATCACATGTTTCTAAATACTTTTAAAAAGCATATAGGGCCTGCATTCAACCAACAATTAAGTTACCAGAAACACATGGTGTCCTCAGATAACATTCACATCCAATACTGCTTTACTGAGAATCAGATGATTGCACAAAATTACAAGGACAAGCATTTTCTGATTTATTTCCCTGATAATGAATACCTATTGGACAATCTTGTGCCCTAATAGACATTGTGGAGGTCAGTGTTCCTCACCTACAAAACTTCCATCAACAGACTGATGAGAAAGTCCATCGGGAGAGAATGAGGCCATATATATAGACACACATGGTAGTCAGAGACCTGGCAAGGCTTAATAAGGGATTCAGGACAATGGAAGGATACGACCTTTACAGTTATACAGTAAACCAATTATACACACATTACAATTACCTAGTACGTCTAATTGTGTCAGGGAGCCAGGTCTGCTCTATCAGCTGTAGACTTAATCCTCTAATCTAGTGGAACCTAGTTCATTATTAGTGGAACGTGAACTTGGTTCATTATTAGTGGAACATGAACCTAGTTCATTATTAGTTGAACCTAGTTCATTATACTGAGGAGTGTTTCTTTGATGCCCTGTTTTATATCAAATATAAACAAAAACAAATGATTTCTGTATTCTACTGTATAAATGCTCAAGATGCTTTAAAAAATGCAAAAACAAAAAACTGAGATAATATTGAAGTGAGTATATATATGCTTCAACAGTCATAATGTTTAGCGTCCAATATTGTCCTGTTTTCTGTTCAGTGCTGCCCTACTCTATGTACAATGTCCAGTGAACTCACTGACCGTTCATCTTTTCCCTTTTGATATTATTTACGTCAGACTTAAATACCGGGTATATGAGGTGGATGTTGACTGTTTAAGTGAAAGTAGATTGTTTCATACATATCTAATTCTTATGCAAATGATTTCCTTAAAAACCTTTTTTTTTAAATCTGAGGCCATTTAACAAAGTAATCATCGCCTCTATAACAGAAGCATTTCTTTTATGTTTATGGAATTGGCAGATCTTAACAAGGGCCTGATTATAATGACAGGAAACAGTTTTTTATCATAATTTGGCCTTATCTGACAGGACGGATGGATTGGTTCACCAATTTTCACACATGACATTCATGTGAATCATCCATGATCATCAGTTTCTATAAACTACACACACATACACCACATATAGACCAATATAAACACAAAACTGCTATGCTTTTAGCTGGAAGTATCGTTAGCTGATAAACCCAGGCATGTATAAATTGAAATTTTATTCTGGCAATAACTGTTAACTAAATTGCAGCAAGCAGTTTTGAGACCTTATCTACTGGTGGAATTTCAGCACATCTAGAGCAAGTACCAGTGGGTACAGCAACCATTACCACACAAATTTCTTCAGGAACATGACACAAATGTTGTTTGTAGGTCTCTGGGAGGCCATTGTTTACTCCCCATGATACGTACCATCCCTACACAGTAAACCTATACAGGACTTCAGGAAGAGGAAACAGGAACTCAGATAAGTATGATAATTAGTACAGGGATGGTCAATATTACCATGGACCTCATCTAATGCCATTATTATTGATCATCTATCTTGTTACATATGTTTTACATACAAAGGTTCTATCTATATACTGCCACCTTTAATCATCCTCCTGTTTTCAAAGGTATACTTGCCATAACTTTTCCTTTGGGAAAAGATTTGATTACGAAGATGAATTAAAATATTGCAACTTTGAAATATGAAACTGAAAATTAATTCTGATGCAATTTTTAATTGTATTCATATAATAATTCCATAAGTCTACAGATGCAAAACATGAAATATTGATTGATCAATTATGGACTTTGGGTGAGGTCTATCGTTATATGGACCTGACAGAGTGGCGTATCATTCCATCCAGTTCATATTTACAATTATATATATATGTATCAACCAAATCAAAAGGCAATCCTTTTATGGGTTTTATATCAGAAACTAGATAATTAATTCAGAACTCATCACTTTTAAATATCTTGAATTAGAAACATTAAGTTCACATCACTTTTTTCAAATCTAAAATTAGAAACAAGGAGTCTAAATCAAAAAGGGGAATAACTCTGTAAATAATCCTGGTGTCAGTATTCTGAATATAAAGGCAAAACCACACACTTTACGATTGTCAGCCTATTAAGAAACAAGGACATTGTATGAAACTTGATGGACAAGTCAACCAGACAAGATTGCTTCTACAGACAATGGCTGGACAAGATTGCTTCTGCAGACCATGGCTGGACAAGTCAACCAGACAAGTTGCTTCTGCAGACAATGGCTGGACAAGTCAACCAGACAAGATTGCTTCTACAGACAATGGCTGGACAAGCTGTAAGCATGACCCCTTAATGAGTTCATTGTGGAATGTGTAAATACCATAGGTCCTGCTATTTATACATGTATCACCTAATAGAAAGCCACATGAAAGCTAAGGTTCCTGTATAAAATTCCTATTTATAAATACTTACGGTTCCTGTATATAATTCCTATTTATAAATACTTACGGTGTACAAACAGTAATTGAAAGCTTATTTTGCATGCTTTCTTAAACATCGGTTTCTTATTTTTTATTTTTTACAAGTCCAAGGTAGAAAAAAAAAATGTTCAAATGAGAGTGGCTAACATTTTCAAAGAAGTCTACATGATTGGCAAAAACAACATATTTTTTGTTACATTTCCAAGAAAATATCACATGCAGGTAAAAAATATATATATACATTTTTTTCTTTAACCATATCTGATATTGGTTTACATATGGGTTTTTTTGTATTCTGCTTGTTTGTACATATGGGAAATTGTTTGATTTGGTATAACACAAAAGAAGAAATACCTGATAAATTCTATGTTAAAGATTAGGTATATATACATACATACATACCATATGAAACAGGTAAAAAACACCTACCTGGTGTGACCTAGACTTGCGGTTTTGACCAGGGCACGACATCACACTTGTTGAACAATTGACCTATGTCCAGTTGTCATTAGTGGTCTGCTAGCTATGTGGAACACATCGTTCTAACACCTTCATAACTCCATGACTGTTGTTGCACTGACAGGCCAACACCAATTAATGATAGCCTTATCCTAACTGGGGCTAGCCAGGGGGCATCAAAAAGGTGCAAATTAAGACCAAGCCCTGCACACTGATCATATAATCATCATATTTCAAGAAAATTCAGATAGAATTTCATGTTTACATTTTCAGGATTTTTTATTCTTTTTTTATGTTAACAAAACATCTCAGTAGAAAATATCATGGTAAATATATGTCACGATAAATGTTTTTACCTTTGGCCCTCATGATAGCCTTAATGACTATCCCTAGCACTCATTCATCAATTAAGAATGATTGTGGGCATGAATCTAAGTGCTCAGCAAATTACTGTAAATACTTCTTATTTTGCTGAACATCTGGTTTATTTTGGCTGAAATCGTGGATAAACTTCGGCCATTTTTAACAGAAATTAAGTGCCATGTTGATTTTTGTTTAATATTGAAATTTATTCTTATAATTAATTTATAATTTTAACAAATGTCTTTCGATGTACAGTAAGATTTAACCAATATCTTTAGTTTAAAGATATATGCTGCCCCACACATTATACCTGTGTTTTGTGTAAGAGCTATTATCCCCTTTAATAAAAATTTAAATAAATATTTTCTAGTATTGTTACATTTGTTTTACATCTCAAATTTCAAACAGATAATGTATATAACCATAATTTTAACTGTATGTATAGCAAAATAAAATAATAGCAGAATTTTAAGGAAATCACTACCTTACATCTTTACACATGTGATTTTGCCTTAGAGTTATCTCCCTTACTCTTCCCTAATAATACCATGCAGTGTTACTGATGTTGTATTATTTTTTATATCTGTTTAGTGTCAAACTCTCTCTGGAAAAGGTTAGATTGTCACAGTGACATAGCATATAACCTTAATTCTTCTTTCGGTCTAACAGCAATTTATTTCAAAATTTAAGAAAAAAGTAGTTTACTTTAACTTTACCAGAATCTTATATAACTTCTTATAATATAATGCTTTCTATGCTGTCTCACATACTTCATCATACAAAAATGCAAGCACATCATCTAGACACAAATAAAAAATAATCATTTGAGCTTGTACTATTGACAAAAAAAATGCATTGAGAAAATTATTTTCCAACTTTGTTAAACCATTTCATATTAAAACAAAATATTTTTTCAATAAAACCTTGTATTGACTTGGAAATTAACTTCATTGAAAATGAGGACACTAGCAAATGTATTAAAAGGTAAATGAAATTTGCCACAGCACTTGGCCAGTAAGTTCACTCACACAATACAGGTGATGTACAGGTGATTGTTATAGTTTACTTCAGCTATATACCACACCTGACCTTTCAATCAATCAGTTTACCTGGTCAGCTAGGCTTGTAATTATCCCAACAGGTCACAACAGTTGTTAAGAAATGTCTGACCTGGAGGGTTGTAAAATAAATCATTCTGGTGTTTACGCTCTGCCAATAAACAGAGAACAGAGGTTATAAACGTACAAGTATATCCACAACATCGAAGTTACCCAAGGGAGACGACTCTCATTCATCAGCTCAACAACCTTGGCTTCAGGATCACATCCCATTCGCCATAAAGAAGTAGTGTATATAATGAAATAACAGACATCTGTTCTATATATTGAATGCCCAATATGTTTAGCTTGAAATCTCCCATCCTTCAGTAGACTGACCACATGGGGAAGTTCCCTTCCTAGATCAACCCATTATATGTAGACAAGATCAACCCATTATATGTAGACAAGATCAACCCATTATATGTAGACAAGATCAACCCATTATATGTAGACAAGATCAACCCATTATATGTAGACAAGATCAACCCATTATATGTAGACAAGATCAACCCATTATATGTAGACAAGATCAACCCATTATATGTAGACAAGATCAACCCATTATATGTAGACAAGATCAACCCATTATATGTAGACAAGATCAACCCATTATATGTAGACAAGATCAACCCATTATATGTAGACAAGATCAACCCATTATATGTAGACAAGATCAACCCATTATATGTAGACAAGATCAACCCATTATATGTAGACAAGATCAACCCATTATATGTAGACAAGATCAACCCATTATATGTAGACAATTACTACACCTTAGGATCAGCAAACAGAAGTACTACTAGTGTTAGACTTAAGGATCCCCGTACCACTGCCAAAAACTGTAACTAGGTAGTGGACACGGTGTTTTTCTGCTTGACTATAGCTTTGATCAATCATTTCTGAACAAAGAAGGGGGGAGCTTATAAGGTCAAAAGAGAGTGTGTTTATGAGGTCAAAGGTGCGAGTGAATATAAGGTCAAAGAAGGGACTGCTTATAAGGTCAAATAAAGCGGGCGGGGTGTATATTAAAGGTCAATCTTAAAGGTCAAAGGAGGGGGTGTTTATAAGGTCAAAGGTAGGGGTGCTTATAAGGCCGAAACAAGGGGTTGTTTATAGCGTCAACAGAGGGGGTGCCTTTAAGGTCAATGGACGGGTGTTTATAAGGTCAATGGAGGGTGTTTATAAGGTCAATGGAGGGGTGTTTATAAGGTCAAAGGAAAGGGTGTTTATAAGGTCAATAGAGGGGTGTTTATAAGGTCAAAGGAAAGGGTGCTTATAAGGTCAATGGAGGGGGTTTATAAGGTCAATGGAGGGGGGTTTATAAGGTCAAAGGAGGGGGGGTTTATAAGGTCAATGGAGGGGTGTTTATAAGGTCAAAGGTAGGGGTGCTTATAAGGCCGAAACAAGGGGTTGTTTATAGCGTCAACAGAGGGGGTGCCTTTAAGGTCAATGGAGAGTTATTTATAAGGTCAATGGAGGGTGTTTATAAGGTCAATGGAGGGGTGTTTATAAGGTCAAAGGAGGGGTTGTTTATAAGGTCAATGGAGGGGTGTTTATAAGGTCAATGGGGGGGTGTTTATAAGGTCAATGGAGGGGTGTTTATAAGGTCAATGGAGGGGTGTTTATAAGGTCAATGGAGGGGTGTTTATAAGGTCAATGGAGGGGTGTTTATAAGGTCAATGGAGGGGTGTTTATAAGGTCAATGGAGGGGTGTTTATAAGGTCAATGGAGGGGTGTTTATAAGGTCAATGGAGGGGTGTTTATAAGGTCAATGGAGGGGTGTTTATAAGGTCAATGGAGGGGTGTTTATAAGGTCAATGGAGGGGTGTTTATAAGGTCAAAGGAGGGGGTGTTTATAAGGTCGATGGAGGGGTGTTTATAAGGTCAATGGAGGGGTGTTTATAAGGTCAATGGAGGGGTGTTATAAGGCCAAAGGAGGGGATGTTTATAAGTTCAATGGAGGGGTGTTTATAAGGTCAATGGAGGGGTGTTTATAAGGTCAATGGAGGGGTGTTATAAGGCCAAAGGAGGGGGTGTTTATAAGGTCAATGGAGGGGTGTTTATAAGGTCAATGGAGGGGTGTTTATAAGGTCAATGGAGGGGTGTTATAAGGCCAAAGGAGGGGATGTTTATAAGTTCAATGGAGGGGTGTTTATAAGGTCAATGGAGGGGTGTTTATAAGGTCAATGGAGGGGTGTTATAAGGCCAAAGGAGGGGGTGTTTATAAGGTCAATGGAGGGGTGTTTATAAGATCAAAGGAAGGGCACTTATAAGATCAGATAGGGTAATATCTTAGGATTTAATTTTTTCATAAAGGTTTGACAACAGATAAATATTCAATTTCAACACTATACTCTAAAAATATTGACCTTGCTATACTTAAACTCTTAAAATAATTTTATCGCATTTATCTTAAAAACTGCTTCGGACCTCTTGAACCTTCAGTTTCTCTGCAGCAAAGCTACAAATGGACTGACCATAAGAAAATGTGTTTGTGATATTAAGGTGTGTGTTAGAAACAAAGGAAATAAACCTTGCACCAGAGCACCTGTTCTTAATGTGACTGTGTTTATTGGGCGATAAAGAAATTGGGGATCGGTCATGCTGCTCGAATATTATGGAAAACAGATGAATGCATTACAGTAAATGTTCTTACTTCTTGATATCCATATATAAACTGTCCAGTATTGAATGCCATAGTAAATATCTTTGATCTATCAATAGTGTACAGGGGTAATATAGAGTGGTATATTACAGTAAATGTCCTCAATCTAATGGTACAGGGTACAGGGGTAATATAGAGGGATATACTACAGTAAATGTCCTCAATCTAATGGTACAGGGTACAGGGGTAATATAGAGGGATATACTACAGTAAATGTCCTCAATCTAATGGTACAGGGTACAGGGGTAATATAGAGGGATATACTACAGTAAATGTCCTCAATCTAATGGTACAGGGTACAGGGGTAATATAGAGGGATATACTACAGTAAATGTCCTCAATCTAATGGTACAGGGTACAGGGGTAATATAGAGGGATATATTACAGTAAATGTCCTCAATCTAATGGTACAGGGTACAGGGGTAATATAGAGGGATATATTACAGTAAATGTCCTCAATCTAATGGTACAGGGTACAGGGGTAATATAGAGGGATATATTACAGTAAATGTCCTCAATCTAATGGTACAGGGTACAGGGGTAATATAGAGGGATATATTACAGTAAATGTCCTCAATCTAATGGTACAGGGTACAGGGGTAATATAGAGGGATATATTACAGTAAATGTCCTCAATCTAATGGTACAGGGTACAGGGGTAATATAGAGTGGTATATTACAGTAAATGTCCTCAATCTAATGGTACAGTTTACAGGGGTAATATAGAGGGATATATTACAGTAAATCTCCTCAATTTAATGGTACAGTTTACAGGGATTATATAGACTGATATATTACAGTAAATGTCCTCAATTTAATGGTACATTTTACAGGTTAATATAGAGCGGTATATTACAGTAAATCTCCTCAATTTAATGGTACAGTTTACAGGGGTTATATAGACTGATATATTACAGTAAATGCCTCAACAATTGTTATTCCTCGAACATATTTTTTTAAACACATATATTACTGTTGTACATGTATACTAATACATGTATTTGTGAAAATCAAATTATGAACAGTTCAAGAAACTACCTTGAAAAGTATCAAATATCTAATTGAATATTTTGAACTGATCTTTTCCTTGTTAGATCCTATTCTAAGATTTTGATCATGTGGATCAAAATATGAGATATCATTGTTTCTTATGCTTCATTTTGCAAGGCCAAAAATGTTCGAAATTTTGAACACTATACACATAAATTATACTCTCCTTGATTCTTGAAATCATCTAAGAAATTATCAGCATTATCTACTAACATAAAATTTCTTGCACATTTACTCCACATGTAAGAGTGTGTATCAATGTAAGTTGTTTCAGTGCAAGTTCCTGTTCCTCAAAGCTATGTTAGCTTTACAGCTTCATATACACAGGTAACTAATACAAATTAGCTTCATATACACAGGTAACTAATACAAATTTCAAAAAATCCTAAGTCTTTTAAGATATTTTTAATTTAATGCTGTCTGTTTTGACTCTTCACAAAGCTATAAATAAACACATACAATGTGTAATCCTGTGAAATTTTAGTTATTATACCCATTTTTTTTCGAAGGATATCATACATGTAATAAAAAGTTTACAATAGAATGTATTGCCTTCAAGCTAACTAGGCATAGACAATACTCATTACAGCAGGTAACATGTTGAGCTTGTAGCTAATGAACTGCAAAACCAGCCACCAGACTCTGGGGTAAATCATAACATTACATATAGAATACGTCGGTTATAAGCACTTCATGTTGATACACAAGCCTTCGCTGGCAAGGTTAAACAGAATGGCTCTACACCAAACGATCACAGTTATAGACGTATCTGTTACCTTGAGAAACACAGGTACTTTTTATATTTTATTTAGAAACAGGGCTTATGTTAACAGCATTTTACTGTAGCCAATGTACCACTGCCTCCATATATATATATCAATAATAAATAAACAAGTCCTTACAAAGGAAAATATAGAATAAAATAACAATTATGTATGATCTACCGCTAGACCTTTTTGTCTTTTAGGGCTTCTTCAGGCGGACTGATGTGTATTTGTCACCGTTGGTTAAATGACGTCATCAATATTTGCATAGTCTACAGTTTTAGTGATGTCATCAATAAACAAGCATAGTGACGTCACAAACAATACCAGGACACAGAAAACATCTACATACAATACATTGTAAAAAATATTCTGCATTCAAGCTCAGTTTGAGGGCTTTTATAAAAACAAAAATCTTTAAATTCTCCTGCAACTGTATCGTCAGTTCAGTTTGAAAATAGGTAACACATAAAAATCATCATTAGAATATTGATGCACATGTTCGCTAACTTTTAACAATCTTAGTTCATTGTCCTTCAGGTCTGGTCTATGTTTACTCAAATGTTGTCTCAATTCACTTCTGGTTTATATATTTCCATAACCATGAATTGTTTAAATCATTATTCAAATTTGTAACACTCCCTATTTCCATCCCATCCCTGGAAGTCTATCTTATCTCTACCCTGACCCTCAACATCATCCTTATAAATACTTCAAGTCACTTCATACGGTATGACATATCAAATCCTGCATGAATTCATATAGATCAAGTATCTTGTGTCTAATCAAAAGGAGATTTTGTATTCGACTAAGTATACAATACCAAACACCTTTCATCTTGGTGAGGTCTTTTTTTTTTCATCTGCTTGGAAATGACACCTTTGTAACAATGATGTCTTAGTGTAACAATGATGTCTGAGTGTAACAATGATGTCTGAGTGTAACAAAGATGACTGAGTGTAACAATGATGTATGAGTGTAACAATGATGTCTGAGTGTAACAATGATGTATGAGTGTAACAATATGATGTCTGAGTGTAACAATGATGCCTGAGTGTAACTTTTCTTCCTTTAACAGCTACATGTACCTTAAGTTTTTAACAACTGGCCTTTTTATGTACATTTTTTACTTGAATATTTTAGAAAAATATACATTAAAATCCCTGACAGTGTATCCCGTTTTCAGATATTGTTACATCTAAAGATGTCACTTCCTTGTATAAAGTCAACATATGACAATGGTCCCCATTGGCCACCAATTCAAGGGCCATATATACAACACCACATGGAAAAAAGCACAAAATGGACCAAGGAATATGACACATATATATAATCGCCTGAAGAGCCCCAAGATGGGCAAAGTACAAGCAAGATTTAGTCTTCCGTATTTTGTTTCATTTACATGTATATATAATATATATAATGTTATCCCAGTCACATTACAAAACTATATAGAAGTGTAAACACCAACAAAACTTTGAAAGGTTTTTAACCTTTTTTAAGGGGGCTGTTTTTATTTAATATTCATTTTTTTTTTTACAGGTAAAATGTTTCTAGGAAGATATGAGGGAAAACCATAACAGATAACAGAACCTAATTCAAACCACCAGGTCTGGACTATCTGTACCCTGGTCCGACCACATATCGGTTCTAATCTAATCAGCATCATCATGCTGGTTGTATCTAAACTGTGTTCTATGCATGTGGAAATGAATTCTTCAGAAACATCATTCATCCAACAAAACAGAAAAACACAGCTTCAACATTCCTTCCTACATACATTTATCCATAAAAAAAAAAAAATCTTTCTCATTTATTTCATTTGATTTTATAGATTATTGTGTGAATGAAAAAAAAAAGGTTAAAAGAAAAACAATGTTTCCAAAAGGATACATTGTTAGTTATATATACCTCTTCATAATTTTGTAACAGGTGAACGAGAAATGCAATGGCCAGACCAGCTAGGGTTTGAATCGGTGACCCTTCGAACACTAGACGGAAGCTCTTTCAATTGAGTTACCTGAGCGCTGACAATCGACACAGTCCAGTTCTGCTACAGTTTTGATAGCCTTTGAACCCTGGCAGTTTTTGAGAATTATAATCTAAAAGCAATTGTTGAAACACACATAATCTATTTCTTTTAAAATCTCAATCTCTGGAAGGGCATCATCACTTGTGTACCCTTTATGATTTCAACAATCAAATTTCACTTTCTTTAGTACAATGGGTAATAGCTATAAGTATGTGTCATTTAAAAGTGAAACTTTTGTATCCCTTCCCATATGTATACATTTTACTTTGTAACAATAATTTTTGTAATAGGACAGCGGAATTCTTTTTGATAATAATAATTCCAGGTTCTTATATACCGCTTTATCGTAACCTAGTTCGTAGGTTGTCTCAAAGCAGTTCACAAATTATTATCCGTGGTTATGGGGCCTTTGCAACCAGACAACATCTTTCTCAACTCCCTGGGGAGCATAATATATACAGCCGGTGCTGTTATTTCGGCACTCAAAGCTAGCATTCAGCAATTATAGCACTTCCCAACCACATACTCATTTACAGCTGAGTAGACTGGAACAAGCGGAGTAAAGTATCTTGTTCAAAGATACATTACAGTGCAGTGACTCGAATCCACAACCAATCGGTCACGAGCCTGGCGTCCTACCACTAGACTACCGTGCCTAATACTACTGGTGAGACACCTGGGATTTAAACCTGGAACCTTTTTACTACAAAAGGAGTCTGGACAATCTGCAACAAAATCTATATGTACATAAAGTACAAAGTCGCTACAACATCATATAATTACATACATGATGAATGTAATTAGTCATTATTACATGTAAGTGCCTATTTTTTTAAGAATTGAACACATAATTACACCTTATAAATCCAATTCTATATATGTTATTTTATTTTACATGCTCAACAAAGTTCTCATGTAATCTTTCCTAAATAAACTGTACAAAAACACATGTCATCTGAAATAATTTGCCTATTAATCAATATTAACCCTTTCACCCCTAGGTAACTTTAGTAAACTTTTCCAGTACCATGCATTTATCAGGATGAGTCCATTTTGGTCTATGGTGGTGAAATGGTTAAGTGTGACACAGTCACACTCACAGGATAACAAAAATGCTGAAGGCCAAAACCAGAAATCCTGATTCAAATCTAGAGCCTCTGAACCCAAGACAGACACTACCAACTAAGCTGTGTTTGTGTCGACCCATTGCAGATTTCTACTACACTCAAAAACACTTCAGTTGTACTTTTTCTAGTCTTTCACTTTTTCTGTTTTAGACCAGGTTCAGGTATAGTATCTCCTTGTCAACTTCAAACAGATTGCTACAACAGATTTAGACTAAAATAAAAAAAAGATAAATAAACTGGAGAAACAGAAATGCAACCACCAGACAGGTTTCGCATTGAAGCCATTTTGGTCTGTGGAGTTTATAGATAGATAGAGGTCCAAAATCTAGACTGACGCAAGATACCAATTGATCTACCTGGTCAACCATGATCAACCAAGTCCAGTTCCCTACATTCCTCCCTCATTTTCAAAGTCTTTGCCCCAAATGTAACGACTGTACAACCGAGATATCTCTTTGCCAAGCTACCAGCTGGATGCTGAAGATCGACCCAGTCCAGTTCCACTTCAAAACTTATATCGCTGAGGCAGTAAAGATTTAAATTTAATTAAAATGTTACTTAAATGTATATATACAAATTTTAAAAACATGTATTTTCAATTTGTTAGGAAAATTAGTTTTCTGTATTTGGCGACTTAATCCTATTTGGTCTAAATCTCAAAATACTGTGTGTTTTTATGAATATGACAGTTTCAATATATAAGTGTCGGCACATGGTCACACTTGGTTAGTTTCTACTACACATTTATGGTATTTTAAATATTTGTATGGTGTAATACGACAGTTCGATACGTCAGCAAGACTACATCTCAAAGCAGCGATAGCCCAGGCATGAGTTGAACCGATTGACAAGACATTAGCAGTCTTATGTCATTCAGGATTACGTTGGACACCTATCCGTCAAACCACTGACAGCCAGACCGAAGCAAAAGTCCCGATGTCCTGTGTTGTTGTTATAGTATTTCAACAAAAATAAAAGCTTTACCTGGATTATACTCTCTTTCATCTGCGCGGCAACACTCTCTCTGATCTTGGCCGCCTCCCCAACCTTGGTCAGGCCTTGGCGGAACTTTCTTTCCGACATATTCGTGTTTTCACTCTTCGGTGAGTTACGGAAGTGGACTGGCCGTCGCCATGTTGGAAATGTTGTAAATGATCAAGGGGAGGCTACTCCGTCACTACTGCACCACGCCTTCATGTTCGAAATGACTAATATAGCCAAATATATTCTCATGCAGCCGATGAGAATATCATCTAACGTCATGCGTTACAGTCCCTGCGGAGACGTGAAAAAAATGTGATACTTTTGTTCATATTGCAAATTTATTAATTTCTACATCTGTTACTACAACAGTTTATATTATATGTATTAAAACAGGGATGTTTATAGGTAGCCTAGCTATATTGGATTAAAAAAGGTACAATTAGCCTAACTGTTATATATACATCAACTGGTAGGCCCACTCAAAGATGTATATATATATAATACGTTTAAATTACGGAATTAGATTGTTATCTTAGTCGTGGTTTAAATACATCCATGCTGTGTTTCCGAGTGTTTTGTTTTAATATTGTTGTAAAGTGACTTTACCCAAGATAAATATTCAAGATAATTCATATATATTCACTATAGTTCAAATGTATCCAATATGCTAGATACATTGTTTAAATATGTATGTGTGTTAATTAAAATAATATATAATCAGTAAAAGACATAAAACATATAAATGTTCATTTCAGAGTGTCATTTCGAAATTCAATGAATTATTTTCGTAATTTTAGAAAATTGAAACAATTTAAAAAATGCAAAATTGAAGCAAATTTAAGTGCTTAAAAAACTTTTTTACTGGACGAAACACGCGCGCATGGTTCGATATATATGTATGTAATTAGCTTAAGCGGAAGGACATTAAATCTAGGTCCGTATTAGAATATCTAATATATTTGTCTGTATCACCACGGAATTAGATTAGAGTCCGTGGTATCACTGTTAACGAAATCGAAGGGAGGAAACTCTAACAGTCTTGCTTTGTTTGCTCAATTGTGAAAGTCGTTTAAATATATGTATTCACTGTGGTTTTTTTTTATTATTATTATTTTTCACTAAATAAACATTGTGTTTATTTAAATGTAATCGTAAATATTTAAAAAAAAAAAAAAGAAAGAAAGAAAAAAAAAGAAAGAAAAAAAAGATAAAACGAGGCTCCAGAGGGAGTCGAACCCTCGACCTCCAGTTTACTAGACTGGCGCTCTAACCAACTGAGCTATGGAGCCGTCATGGTATACCCGCAAAATTTCAATGGTTTTATTGACGAAGTATATTTTCGGTTTCGCAACAGTTAATTAAGAGTAAGTTTATATATAAGATTTACAGCATACACTTATTCATTTACATCATTATTTATTTGACTTTTATGCATTTATATTAAAGTCATCATAACCTGTGGTTCGTTTAAGAATTTTGGCCATGATTTTCATAATTTCTTATTTTACAGTCAGAAATGATACAACGATGAAACGTTTTGGAGGATTTTGAAGAGGTTCATTTATTGGCATGTCTTATGAGTAAATGTTGGTTTCTGGTCCTTATAACAGGATAATATAAAGGGTGTATATATGACAATATTATAGTTCAGTACGGTGTTGGTATGGAACGCCAAATTAACATACATATATTAGGTCTCTGATTGTACATATCTTCAAATAATTGAAGATAGTTACAATTAATTGAAGATAGGTTCAATTCAATCGTACCTATCTTTAAATAATTAAAGATATGAACAATTATTTGTACCTATCTTTAAATAATTAAAGATATGTACTATTATTTGTACCTATCTTTAATTGAATTTAATCTATTTTCAATTGAATCGAACCTTAGTTTGAACCTATCTTCAATGAAGTGTACCTATAGCTATCTTCAATTATTTACAATTCAATTAAAAATAGGTGCAATTCAATTTAAGATAGGTACAATAAAATTGAAGATAGGTTCAAAATAAGGTTTAATTCGTCGTATTTAAACCTATTTTAATTGAACTGTACATATCTTCAATTAAATTGAACCTATCTTTAATCATTTGTATGCCAACTTGGCGTTCCATATTGCTGCAATCGGCACATCAATGACATTAATGAGTAGAAAACAAAAACAAGATTCATAGTTTGACTGTCAATACCATTTAGCATTCTGACATTAACAAACCTTTAACATTAATACATCTGTGAATTAACACGTCAACTGAGATTACCTCTAGCCTTTCTCTTACCTGTGAATGTCTTGTTCAAATGAGAACAAAAGAGGACCGTGGTGGTTTTGCTCCACCACTGGGTCGCGGTTTCGAGGCCTCTCCGCAGGTCGGTGTTTTTTCTCCAGGTACTCCGGCTTTCCTCCACTGCCAAAATCTGGCGCGTCCTTTAATGACCATAGCTGTTAATAGAACGTGCAACACAAATACTGCAAACCAAACCAAGGCCAAAGATCACTTGTGACCGACCCTCCACCTATTACAGAGTCGGGTAAATAGGGTACTACAGGTAGTTTGGTGGACCGTATTTTTCTTAATTCAGAAAACACGGGAAAACGATTTATGTTGGTGAAAGGATTTTAGTCAATTTCAAATGCATTCAGGGGTAAGTTTTAATTGAAGTGCAAAGTGGGGGATCATAACAGTGCGGTTTATATTACTGTTACGAAAAATGGAAGTCTTACGACGAACTGAAATACCCGCTGTATCCAGACAAATGTAAAGAAAGAACGGGAGTAATACTGACTGATCAGAGACGATATGTAATATACATCTCTGGACTCACCGAGCTGGACGTGGTGAGCGGGTTTGACGTATCTTAAGTGTAAAGTATACGTGAGTATATGTATTCCTCTTACATATGGGGCAAAGAAGTAATTCCAACAGTGTGGACAAGTTTAGGTTGTCAAATTTTTAGAGCGATCCGCTCCTTTTTCAAGACACAGTGAAACAGAACAGTTACATGTACATATACATATTACGAGAAGATAAAATCGATATACTATAATTGAAAATATAGCTATTATATAAAACCAATAGTCCCCTCGGCTAAAGACAGCCGAAGGCAGCAATTCGTATAGCATACTGTTAGCGATATTGCTATTAGTGTGACATTTCGCGAAACAATTCATCTGTTAAGCTACTTTATGTGATATTTTGTTTATTTCCCAAATTCGCAGTGGAGTTTTTTATGCACCCTGTCATTTTATCACAGAAAGGGGAGATCACTTTTGAACTTTATTTTCGCTTGTGCATATTTGATATCATTGAAACATATATTTTCTATGTTTTCGAATCTGATATCGAGGTTTAGAGTAACCTCCCTTGCAGTATATAAAAAACCTCACACGGACAGCTGTTTCTGTTATTTTATCTTGGGCCCTATTGTCTTTTTCAATAAACAATATGACATGCGGTACAAACAAGTTTTTTGTTTTTTTTATCAAATACACTGTAATACATTACAGCTCTGGGTTAGCACCTCTGGAATATGTCATAGCAAATTTGAAAGTTTCAGGTTAAAAAAAAAGTCTGACTTCCGACTTCAAACACAGCAAATTTTACAGTTTCACGACCGCGAGATTCTTTTGATTTATGCACATCAGCGGATCAAACCAGTCTTCTTTTCTCATCTATAAGGTGGCGCACACTGAGCCTTAGATTTTGCTATGACAGGGGTGCAGAGAGCGTATGTGAGCTAACCTCTCGAGTATCGAGCCACAAGATTAAACTATTACTTCTTGAGGATAGAACTACTAGACGTGACAATGGACCAGAGAAGGATAGAGCTCCAAACAAATAGCTGACCCAAAATGGTCAACCACCAACAACAGACAAAAACTACCAACAACAGACAAAAACTACCAACAACAGACAAAAAAACAGACAAAAACTACCAACAACAGACAAAAACTTGTGAAACTACCAACACAACTTTAAGCAGACAACGGCACCCAGTGGATGGAGCCACAGCCAACGACTACAACCATTGATTGGACCACCGCTAACAACTGATCTAAGGACAAGGTCACCAAGGTTACGACTACAACCATTGATTGGACCACCGTTAACAATTGATCTAAGGACAAGGTCATCAAGGTTACGACTACAACACTTGATTGGACCACCGCTAACAACTGATCTTAGGACAAGGTCACCAAGGTTAAGACTACAACACTTGATTGGACCACCGCTAACAACTGATCTTAGTACAAGGTCATCAAGGTTACTACTACAACCATTGATTGGACCACCGCTAACAACTGATCTAAGGACAAGGTCACCAAGGTTACGACTACAACCATTAATTGGACCACCGCTAACAGTTGATCTTAGGACAAGGTCATCAAGGTTACGACTACAACACTTGATTGCACCACCGCTAACAACTGATCTTAGGACAAGGTCATCAAGGTTACGACTACAACCATTGATTGGACCACCGCTAACAATTGATCTTAGGACAATGTCACCAAGGTTACGACTACAACACTTGATTGCACCACCGCTAACAACTGATCTTAGGACAAGGTCACCAAGGTTACGACTACAACACTTGATTGCACCACCGCTAACAACCGATCTTAGGACAAGGTCACCAAGGTTACGACTACAACACTTGATTGGGCCACCGCTAACAATTGATCTTAGGACAATGTCACCAAGGTCACGACTACAACACTTGATTGCACCACCGCTAACAACCGATCTTAGGACAAGGTCACCAAGGTTACGACTACAACCATTAATTGGACCACCGCTAACAATTGATCTTAGGACAAGGTCATCAAGGTAACAACTACAACAATTGATTGGACCACCGCTAACAACTGATCTTAGGACAAGGTCATCAAGGTTACGACTACAACACTTGATTGGACCACCGCTAACAACTGATCTTAGGACAAGGTCATCAAGGTTACGACTACAACACTTGATTGGACCACCGCTAACAACTGATCTTAGGACAAGGTCATCAAGGTTACGACTACAACACTTGATTGGACCACCGCTAACAACTGATCTTAGGACAAGGTCATCAAGGTTACGACTACAACACTTGATTGGACCACCGCTAACAACTGATCTTAGGACAAGGTCATCAAGGTTACGACTACAACACTTGATTGGACCACCGCTAACAATTGATCTTAGGACAAGGTCATCAAGGTTACGACTACAACACTTGATTGGACCACCGCTAACAACTGATCTTAGGACAAGGTCATCAAGGTTACGACTACAACACTTGATTGGACCACCGCTAACAATTGATCTTAGGACAAGGTCATCAAGGTTACGACTACAACACTTGATTGGACCACCGCTAACAACTGATCTTAGGACAAGGTCATCAAGGTTACGACTACAACACTTGATTGGACCACCGCTAACAATTGATCTTAGGACAAGGTCATCAAGGTTACGACTACAACACTTGATTGGACCACCGCTAACAACTGATCTTAGGACAAGGTCATCAAGGTTACGACTACAACACTTGATTGGACCACCGCTAACAATTGATCTTAGGACAAGGTCATCAAGGTTACGACTACAACACTTGATTGGACCACCGCTAACAACTGATCTTAGGACAAGGTCATCAAGGTTACGACTACAACACTTGATTGGACCACCGCTAACAATTGATCTTAGGACAAGGTCATCAAGGTTACGACTACAACACTTGATTGGACCACCGCTAACAACTGATCTTAGGACAAGGTCATCAAGGTTACGACTACAACACTTGATTGGACCACCGCTAACAACTGATCTTAGGACAAGGTCATCAAGGTTACGACTACAACACTTGATTGGACCACCGCTAACAACTGATCTTAGGACAAGGTCATCAAGGTTACGACTACAACACTTGATTGGACCACCGCTAACAACTGATCTTAGGACAAGGTCATCAAGGTTACGACTACAACACTTGATTGGACCACCGCTAACAACTGATCTTAGGACAAGGTCACCAAGGTTACGACACCAACACTTGATTGGACCACCGCTAACAACTGATCTTAGGACAAGGTCACCAAGGTTACGACTACAACACTTGATTGGACCACCGCTAACAACTGATCTTTGGACAAGGTCACCAAGGTTACGACACCAACACTTGATTGGACCACCGCTAACAACTGATCTTAGGACAAGGTCACCAAGGTTACGACTACAACACTTGATTGGACCACCGCTAACAACTGATCTTTGGACAAGGTCACCAAGGTTACGACACCAACACTTGATTGGACCACCGCTAACAACTGATCTTAGGACAAGGTCACCAAGGTTACGACTACAACACTTGATTGGACCACCGCTAACAACTGATCTTTGGACAAGGTCACCAAGGTTACGACACCAACACTTGATTGGACCACCGCTAACAACTGATCTTAGGACAAGGTCACCAAGGTTACGACTACAACACTTGATTGGACCACCGCTAACAACTGATCTTTGGACAAGGTCACCAAGGTTACGACACCAACACTTGATTGGACCACCGCTAACAACTGATCTTAGGACAAGGTCACCAAGGTTACGACTACAACACTTGATTGGACCACCGCTAACAACTGATCTTTGGACAAGGTCACCAAGGTTACGACACCAACACTTGATTGGACCACCGCTAACAACTGATCTTTGGACAAGGTCATCAAGGTTACGACATTAACACTTGATTGGACCACCGCTAACAATTGATCTTAGGACAAGGTCACCAAGGTTACGACACCAACACTTGATTGGATCACCGCTAACAACTGATCTTAGGACAAGGTCACCAGGGTTGCGACTTCAACCATTGATTGGTCCACCGCTAACAATTGATCTTAGGACAAGGTCATCAAGGTTACGACAATCATTCATGACTGATAAAAGATTAAAACATCCAATGACTACAGAAGGAATCTCGTACCAGTCCATTTCCGGTGTTGATGGCACCAACTCCTTGCCAGATAGATATTATTGATATAACATAACTATCACAGGCCTAAGCTGTCTAATCACGAGTGTCGATAAGCTTCAGGAAATGTTTAGCAGCCTTAATTTACGTCATGCAATATAAAGCTACTAAATTTTTGTTATTCTGATATATCTTGCTATTTCTGATGTCCTTGTTTAAGGTTGAAGGAGAGCCTTGTTAATAACAATATGATACAGGCGCAACAAAAATGTCAGTATTCAGAACTATTTCTTTAATAAAAAAAAAAACACACATTTTTTTCCATGATAAAACGGGGGCATTTTACTGCTTAAAATCACTCTTTACATAAAAGCTTTATTATATTATGCCACTTTTTACCTCATTCTAAGATGCAGAAATCAAATTAACACACACTGCAATAGAGTAACATTTGAGGATGTTCGCATGTGTAGCGAAATCAACGTAATTACTGACACTCCCAATCAGTGTTAGACTTAGAATTAGAAATATCACGCCAAACATAGCGGTATACGACGTCATCACTTTTTGTGTTGTCTGTTTTTAATCAGTGATGTACGTAATCATCTGGGAAAAGCCAAAATTAAATTATCATATGATAAGCATAAACTCCAAGTCGTTATATTTCATTTTAGGATTTTTTTATGAAACGGACTGCATGTATGCTTTGTGAACTCGTATGATAACGTCTTACTCTACCGTTTAATACTAAAGTTTCTCAAATCTGTGACCTTTCCAGCTTGCCTAATGTCATGACGCCGAAAACAAAATGTACAGAGTGTCGATGTCGCTATAAAGGGATTATATTATCTAAATCACGTAAGAAATGATAGCGGGCATCATTGAAAGTAAGGACACAAGGAACAATGACACAAACATCCCTGATGACCACTTACATGCTTGGGTATGTCTATGTCTGTGGTGTCCAGGGTTGTACATGAATGTTAAGAGCAATTTGGCTCTATTACTGGTTGGTTCAGTATGACACAAGGGGTAAAACAGGGGTGCAACGTATCGCCGACATTGTTTTTTTTATTTATGTCAACCACTTGGTATACCTATTGGTGATTTATGCATATCTCTCCTACTATATCTCTTTTTCTCTATATCTCTCCTACTATATTTCTATATCTCTCCTACTATATCTCTATATCTCTCCTACTATATCTCTATATCTCTCCTAATATATCTCTCCTACTATATCTCTATTTCTCTCCAACTATATTTCTATATCTCTCCTACTATATCTCTCCTACTATATCTCTATATCTCTCCTACTATATCTCTATATCTCTCCTAATATATCTCTCCTACTATATCTCTATTTCTCTCCAACTATATTTCTATATCTCTCCTACTATATCTCTCCTACTATATCTCTATATCTCTCCTACTATATCTCTATATCTCTCCTAATATATCTCTCCTACTATATCTCTATTTCTCTCCAACTATATTTCTATATCTCTCCTACTATATCTCTCCTACTATATCTCTATATCTCTCCTACTATATCTCTATATCTCTCCTAATATATCTCTCCTACTATATCTCTATTTCTCTCCAACTATATTTCTATATCTCTCCTACTATATCTCTCCTACTATATCTCTATATCTCTCCTACTATATCTCTATATTTCTCCTACTATATCTCTCCTACTATATATCTATATCTCTATTTATCTCCTACTATTATTCTATTATGGCCCTTTCACGAGGGAACTGTTCTCTTATAGTGTTGTCTGGGGTGGTATAATGCCCGAGCCGTTAGGCGAGGGCACTGTACCTCCCCAGACAACACTATAAGAGAACTGTTCCCGAGGGAAAGGGTCATAATAGATTCGGTACATCACATGACTGTCATTTGACAATAAAAAGACAAACATGAGGAACTTCATTGAAAACATATTTAATCATTTTGAAACAACTGCTGGAAATTTGAACGTAACATTTGAAGTTTTAATTCATGAGTTGTCGTTACTGAATTTGAAAGAAGGTGTACACAAAATGGAATGTCGAAATCTCTGCCACATGATGGTTCTTGTAAATGCCGCCGCAAACCTTGCCTTATGTCATTTAGATAAGTTTTTGAGTAGATCTCTCCTTTTTTGTTGCGTATATTGGCATAAAAATCCGCCAAAACACCGTTTAATTCACTGGATTGAATCACCGCTAGGTCACATACGGCTCCCCTTTCCAGTAGGAAGTCTTTAAGAACTGCGACGGCAAATTGTGTCGGCTGCTTCGCCTTTATGCATCGCTGAGCCTCTGCGAAGCAATCGGCATTCCCAGTCAGGAATCTCGAAGCCATTTAGGCAGACGACAACAATGAAGTGAAAGTAGAATATGTACAGCGCCCCTTAGGAGAAGGGGCGCAACTCTTAGCGTCACGCTACTTTTCCCGCAGTCTCAGCGGTCCAAAAACAAGGTATAGTGCCCGTCTCCAGGTATAGTTCCCGTCGTCAAGGGCGGATACTAACTATACCAAATAGAACAAGGGTAGTTATCCAATAGCTATCCTAGAAATTATCATGTGATGTACTAAATATCTATATCTCTCCTACTATATCTCTATTTCTCCTACTATATCTCTATATCTCTCCTACTATATTTCTTTATCTCTCCTAATATATCTCTATATCTCTCCTAAAATATCTCTATATCTACCACTTGGTATACCTATTGGTGATTTATGCATATCTCTATATCTCTACTACCATATCTCTATATCTCTATATCTCTCCTACTATATCTCTATATCTCTCCTACTATATCTCTCTTACTATATGTCTTTACCTCTCCTAATATCTCTCTATATCTCTCCTAATATATCTCTATATCTCTCCTACTATATCTCTATATATCTCCTAATGTATCTCTATATCTACCACTTGGTATACCTATTGGTGATTTATGCATATCTCTATATCTCTCCTACCATATCTGTATATCTCTCCTACTATATCTCTCCTACTATATCTCTATATCTCTCCTTCTATATCTCTCCTACTATATCTCTATATCTCTCCTACTATATCTCTAAATCTCTCCTATTATACGCGGATGACAGTGCACTCATTGACCAAGATGACAAAAAAAAATAGGTTAACAAATCAAAAACTAAAGTAGTCCACTTCTTTAACCAGTCGGTACCCCGATCAATATGTAAATTGGTAAGTTAGAGGTTTACAGAACATTTGCACATGATAGGTCGTGTATTCCTTGGAACATAATCGTGTGTTAAAACCACACTGGACCAAAGAAGTCAGAGCCTCACACAAAATGACTCGATCAAGAAGGAAACTATGGATGAACGCCGAAAGACCTAGAAGTACTCAATATGATACTTAGATCGACTATAAAACTGTTATAAAGCTTATACAGACTATGAAACTAAGTTCGACAGGGAACTATAGATAAAGCAGCCGACAGTGACGTAGGTATATTATTGGAACTGATTAGACGGTGCAAAACGCAGCAAGCGAACTGATGCAAGGAACTATGAATGTGTGGCGACCCAGAAAACATCGAAAATCAGTTTGTAAGTGGTTTATTCGGAAAACTGCATCCCTTTCTTACTTTCGACATATACAAAGAAGTTCACCTGGAAATAACTTACCAAGAACCGGACAACGAATCGTGCGAAGAATAATACAGAAACATTTTGTTTGATGTAGTCTTAGTAAGGCGCCGAGAATTGACGGACTGACAAATGAACAATACACATATAGTGGACGAACTCTCCTTACTTACCTGACGAAACTCCTCATCGTCATAACGAGAAGTACTACAATCTCGGATATATGGAAAAGGACATTATAATACCGATATACAAAGTAAAAAACAAACCAAGATCAGACCCAGAGAACTGTCGGCCTGTTTCGATTCTACGGACTTTGTACATAAATTATGAAAGTATCACCAACAAACAACTTAAATCTTGGGTTAAAAAACCTCTTACATTCCCTAATGAGCAGCATCAAGGGTTTCAGTGTTTCGTCAGATGATTAACAATATCATTTTTACAAGAGTAAACGGTTCACGCGAACAACGATACAGTGAGACTGACAATAGAGGTATCATATAATAATAATGATATACAACATTTATATAGCGCCCTATATAATTTGTAAAATTACTCTAAGGCGCTTTACAACATATGGATAATAGTTATGGTTATAATTGTGAAAACAAACAACAAAGGCTTGCAATCACTTTCATACATTTAACAAGCAATGTGCACATTTACATGACGTCTTTACAAAGATTCTAAAATGCAGACGTGAAGAGGTGAGTTTTGATCTCCCTCTTGAACTTGGCCAGGGTATTTGACTTCCTAATAGCAGATGGTAAGCTATTCCACAACGTAGCCGAAACTCTCCCAAAGCATCTGTTTCCGTAGGTCATAGTACGAGATTTTGGGACACACAACAATGATATTCTGACTCCGACCGCAGTGATCTTGACGGCCGATACAGGGTAACAAGCTCCTGTAATACAAAAACGTATGGGAGTATATACTTACCATTATTCAAAATACGTACACATGTCTTACAAGCTCTATGTAATGGGGCCCGTTCTCGTTGGGTCGATATGCGACGCGGATTGAGACAGGGACGAATGTTCGTTGACGACCTCCTGAACGCCCCTTCGAATCAAACTTTGGCGCACCGCTATACTGGCATAATGCATACCATACACTCGCCGATGACATCACACTGTTAGCCTTGTCACACCATGCTCTTGAAAACCTCCTTGATATCTGTAAAATTATTCGACTCAATGGAAATTTGCCTTCAGCACTACTAAATCTTGTACAATAATGTATGCCGATGTTAATACTTTCCACTGAAGACTTAGTTGGATAGACCTGGAAACTAAGGAAACCCGCGGACCCCCCAGAATACCGATATCCAGTGATCTGTCCTGGTCTTACACACAAAAGTTGTAGATAGGGACGACCTTCATTCTTCTCTATTATTGGCGTCGGATCAAACAATAAGAACCTAAATATTCTAACGCATGTCAACCTTTAGAGAAAGGTAATACACCGTCTGTCCTCTATGGATGTGAAACAAGGAGCGTGATTCGACAACGTTTTACTTTCTACACAAACAGTATACGTATTAGACATGTCGCAACGTTTCGAGACCGGCTGGTCACAAGAAAGTAAATCTTTGATATCACATAACTGATGAATCTTATTGAAGATGATATCGATAAACTCTGTCTTCTACAATATCTTAATTGCAGCAAAGAAAATCCCAGACCTTCCAACTTGCACTCGCTCTGATATCGCGAAGAATGGTCTATTTTGTATCACCGTTGAAATAAATAGACGAAAATTATAGTTCCTACACAGACTTATTTAATGCCATGTGAAACTCTTGCCAAGAAAGTATTTTAAAACGTGTGTTTATTTATCTTAAGGATACTCTGCAACAAAAAGATTACATAAGATTACATTTGAAACACTAAAAAAGTACAACTTAATGGACATACTCGCACATCATATGACTACCGGAAAGGACTTTCCCTCCAAACAAGAATGAAATCATGTATAAATCACGCCATCGGAACGTATAAACTAGACAATGGCGTGAAAGAATGAACAACGATCGCCAATTCGACCGATTCAGATTCGTACATTCCCAAATATATCCGCATGTACTATAGACCCTATTATATACTACAGCAGATTTAGAATGTGTTTGATTGGTGTCGAAATAATTACGCAAACTGAACAACAAAACTTCAATAAATGTGGGAAAACACGGAATGACCTGACTAATCATTACGTCACTCAGTGTGACGTCACATACTCCACAAGGGACACGTTCGCGACGGAAGTACTTGATATATGTGGTATAGAAACATTTCTGGCCTTGGACAACATGCCAGACGAATAATTCTATTTGGACGTCAACACCAGGACACAGAGCCGTGCCTCGGGTGCCGTGATCGCTAACGCGCACAATCATTGTACTACTGTGTGCTATCAAGCGTGAGCTTCAGACCACTCGCTCTCCCAAGAATTTCGGTTCGATCCCCAGCGGTGGTGGAAAAAAAGAGAGTGAGGTCTGATAGGGTTAGTTGTTATCCCTCCGATGGCACGGTGGTTTTCCCCCTGTGGGTTTTCCTCCACCACAAAAAACACCATTTGTTCCCTTAGCGGCGTTGTAATAAAAGCTCTACAGAGCTTATGTTTGTTGTTGACAATTGTACACGACGTTAAATAAAGGTTATTATTATAGAGGACAACAACGTGTTTCGTATGCTGGCAGCTTCATTCATGAGAGCTGCGTCACATTATTACGTCTCAGCAGACGACAGGATGTAATATTAGACTCTAGTAAAACGCGTAGCACGAGCTGTATCTTGTCTAAAATAACAGACTGTGTATAACATGCATTTTTTATTTGCATTTTCTGTATTTCTCTAAAGAGGAACAAAAAAATGAATGAATGAAAAAAATATTTAGAAAAAAGGTAGATGGGGAAATTTAAAACTGAATTTAGAAACTGATCAGTGGCCTAAACATTAAATTCCCCTATGTGAAAGGGTTTGTAATCTATATACATATGGCTAAAATTTCAAATGTATTGAAGATTAAATGCATTTTTAATTGACTGTGATTTGATAATGATAATAAGAATACATTGGCTGTCCTAGCTACGATTTTAATTCCATTTTTCCTTAAATTTTATTCCTAAAATGAAGAATTCGTGATGAGTTTCATAAATTTCATATAAAATGAAAACGAGTATAAGATCCTTTTTATCACATAATCAAGATTTGTGGCATTTATTCGTGTAAAAAGACAATTTGCATGCAACCTTGAAATGTAAAAAGCCGCCATTTTGACTCCAGTGCGTAAGTCTGTGACGTCATGTACTTGTCTTGGCGTGACGTCACAATTGATACAATTAAAACTTACAACCAATCACAGGGCTGATAGGTCATATTACATGGGTTAATACGCAAAAGAAATATGACTCGGGTATATTGACTGGATACACAGTACATTATGTGTTAAAGTTTCTTAGGTAACAACTCACGACACTAGGACAGCTTTTGCTTTTACTAAACAGGGTAGAATCAATTGACAAAGTAGAGTGTTTATAATAAATTTACCGAAAGGCCTATATATTATACATTAAATGCGATTCTATTTATTCTTGACGCTTATTACTTATCCTCTTTGCTCCAAAAGAAGAATAAGGCCGCAACACATCGCTTACTTAATGTGGGATGATCTTTGTCTTGCCTTTTTGCTGCGCATCAAGTCAGTTCCCCTTGCTAGTTCTGAACCAAGCGGTACTTGGCCTAGCTCTCTTCCGTTTTTCTTTGTCTTCCGAAGGACTTTCTTCGTGATGCTGCTATCAAGAATTCTCAGTACATGCCTAATACATCAGATTTGTTTAATCTCCTGCACATTACAGGAGGAGCCCGTCTCCTTTAAGAGACATTGGTTCGTGATCTTAATGGTCCAGAAGATAGTACACATCATTGCCAAAGCCATGTGGAAAGACAAATGTGCTTCACTGTCCTCCTTAGTTACATCCAACGTTCGCTTCCAAATGAAGGGGAAGAGTTCAGGTTGTTATGATATAGTCATATCTTGATCAAAAGACTTACTGACTGGACTTTCAAATGTTTATATTGCGACAGACTACAATGCAAGATTTCTTAAGTCCTGATTTGGTATCCTTGTTGTCGATGCAATTATCTCGTCTGTTGGATGTATCTGGAGTTGATGGATAATTCCTTGTTAACTATACAGTCGTGAGTTTTCTGGTTCTTTTTATGCTCGCGAATTACTTGAATGCGATTGCTTTCAAGCATACAGATATTTTGAGCGTCCCACGACTCTCCCTTTATAATATGATGTGTTCGCATATCACTTCTCTGGCATTCTTCTTGCTAATTGCTAAGGAAGAAGTTGCCCTCAACCAAAAGAAAAATGACTTTCAAACAGTCAAATGTTCTTGAATCATTTCCGTTTGACATGAAGCGTCCGTTTCATGAATGTACCAAACTTCAGGATAAACTCGTTTCTCTGAGATTGTTGCCATGTTGCTCAAACGTGTTTTCTAGCCGCCACGACTTCTCCCATCTATGCAGTGTACTAATCAGTGAACATCATGAAGGGATACCGTCGGTATCTCACTCAAGAACTGCGACAGTTTTAGAGCCTTGCATTTCCGTCTCTCTGAGATTTTTTAATCTGCAAATTCTTTTCAAGATATCCATGATAATCAGGAATCTGCTGTAGACCAATTTTCTGCGGTGCTTCTGGTGCTTCTTCTTTGTCTCAAATATCCATGATTATGTTATTACTTAATTTTGCAGTACATATCACCATCTTTCTATCTCAGTGCATCGGCCTTGTCGTGGTGGCAACAAGAAATTGGCGCTAAAAGAACTCAAGGACTTGTCTGACAGCTGTCTGTGACCATTTTCTGTTGGAGCTTTGTCCATGCTGCAAACACTATTGCTTTTAAAACTGCATGTACACTGTGGTGTTGACACTAGTACTGGTGCTGTTGGTACGGTATGTGGTGTGAAGATGGCACACTATTTATGTTGCTGGCCAAACCTTCAGCTTCATGTTCCTGGATGTCACTTCACTCGTCCACTCTCCCTAGCTAGCGTCACTGTTCTACCCTTCCCCCATCCAGACGACCTTCCATGGAAATTCTGTCACAGGAAATAACATCATCGTACGCAACGAATAAGTGAATATCGAAATCACAGTTCAACTGCTGCTGAATCTGAAACGTTTTTGGTTGAATACACATTAGATTTTATTACTCTTAAGTTACAAGTTTGATGTAGATTCTACATGAAATCATAATCGCCGACCATGTCAGCATCACCGCTGATTATCTCATTCTGCTACACGGATTAATCTATATATGCTAGAGTAGACCTACCGCCATTTTTTTGTAATCCAAGTCAATGTTAGATCTATATTTTGTACATGGAAGAGCGGACTAATTAATTAATAATGTCAGAAATTTATCAACAGAAACGTGAAGATTGACACTGGAATCTAGACTCTCGCATCGAAGTCGGACCTAAATGATTCCACTCTGATTTATGCAATAATATTTGTGTTGTTAAGCCAAGTAGAGTTGTATCCTTCATGGCACGCTACAGAATCAATCAGGGGAGTTATCGATTTTGATCTGATTAATCTATTTTTATCCTGCAATATTTGATAAAATAGACGATGTACAACGCTTAGCTAGCAGACGACACGACGAATCCAGCTCAGCAGCAAGCTAACGTTCCCCAAGGTACGCTCGACAACCACGCCCTCTGGTGGCGGTGATGGGAGATCCAACATGGCGACTGGATGGAAAACAGATATACACTCGAACGTGAAATTTAAAGATACCGGCATTCAAGATGATTCTTCAGAGAGTGAAATTGAAACAGAACCTGCGAAAGTGTTCCATCGGCGTATTTCTACAAACAAAGAGATTAAGACCGCCGTAAGTATTCAATATGGTATACACACCTGGTCGGTTTTCGCCGACAAAACGAAACGTTTGTTGTGTATTCCCTACCTGAATATAGTAGACAGGGAAATATTGTGTTTTCTATTAGTTTCGATACTCATATTCTATAAATTAAATCCGCGTGGTATCCTAACATACCAACTGATTTTTTTTGCTTGATATATGTGACTTCGAATGTAGGCCTAGCTAAGATTGATGCGGTGCATTCGATGTTTACATCTTGAAGTTCGGTCACGATCATGGTCCATTGAAATCTTGTCAGATGCTTTTTCACCATCATTGACGAGACTCGTGTAAAAATGTACCAGGATGTCCTGTACATATCTCACTTAGGAAGGACCAAAATGATTCTAAATAATTAAAAAAAAAAGTGAAATTGTATGGAAACGAACAACTGCTCAGATATCTTAACTCCGTATATATCTATATATAAAATATACCGTCTATATTACTTCTTTGACCCATACCATATATAATATATATATATAAAATGTGATGTTGTCTTCAGGAATAGACAATGCATTAGTCAGGCCTGCAATCAAGTGTTAAACTTTCTGAATACTGCAGTTCTGATCAGAAGTCATAGCTTTGAGGAAAGTGCCCTATTTAATAGTGTAGCGGAACTGGACTGGGTCAATCGTCGGCGACCAGATAGCTCAATTGGTAGAGCATTCGTCTAGAGTTCGGAGGGTCCCGGGTTCGAACCCCGGTCTGGCTGGCATTTTTCCTCTCCTGTTACATTTGGCGCCCTACAAAATATACCCACAGAAGGTGGTATAGGGTCTCGTGTGTTTCGGGGTCGAAGACTTTGTTAAAGGAGGGAGGAATGTAGCGGAACTGGACTAGGTCATTCGTCGGCGACCAGATAGCTCAATTGGCAGAGCATCCGTCTAGAGTTCAGAGGGTCCCGGGTTCGAACCCCGGTCTGGCCGTTCATTTTTCCTCTCCTGTTACAATAGTAATATCTGGAATCATAATCCATCAGAAAGTATGTAGTATGACAAGGAATCATGATAAAGATAGTGCCATCGCTCACTCACAGGGGCTCAAATCCACAACCTGTGTCTCTCCAGCCCGCTGCTCTACTGCTGACGCTTGTAAGGCAACCTAATCCATGGACATCTTTGAAACTATTTGCCTCTTTTTTCAAACATCACCCCAGGTTCTTTGAGACTCCCTGCAAAGGGTTTTCCTACCTTGAACGGGGATGGTCAACAGCACCAGTTTGTAGTAGGAAGAGGAATAGTGATAAAGATAGTGCCGTCACTGGGGCTAGAACCCGAGACCCTTTGCTCTCCAGCTAGATGATCTACTGCTGAGCTTAAGGGAAATTCCCTATACAGCTGATGCTTGTAAGGCAACCTAATCAATGCACATCTTTTACAAGTATATAACACAACAGATATCAAACATTTTACACACAAATGAAACCTCTAGTCCGGGTTTCCTATGAGTCCAACACCAGACTTGAGACAATCTGACAGATAAATGTCTGATGTTGGGGCCACATGTGCCCTACCATATGAATTATCCGAAACCTTTTAATTAGAAGTTGTAATTGGTAGTTCTAAGTTTTGAGGTGCTGACAACAAAATTCTGCTATGACACGTACAACACCTATCGATCCATAAATGGGTTATTTCTTGACTGTATCCAAATTGACCTTATTATCACCAACAGCTGCTACACTTAGTTGAGTCCTTGGTTTTCAACGTTCAAACTCTCCCACCTGAGTGATGCCATTTTGTAGATTATGCAAATTATAGGATAGTATACCTACCTATAATCAACAAAACAGATCCGTTTAGAATTCTTCATTTTGAGTCCAGATCAGGATGGTTTGTTATGTCAAATAACTCCCATGTAATTTGCTTAATCTACAAAATGGCATAATACAGGTGGGAAATTTTGAAAGATTGAAAATCAATATTTTATGTATGCAGTACATGTAAGATATCATCATGATATATAAAATAAAAGTACAGATCCTCAAAGTTTCTTCCTATCGTGTATTATTAAGTGATAATTCAATACATAAACACGTACAATATTTCAGTGGTTAATACATATACGTTTTTAACAAATCCTGGATAGCATGACTGGACAAACTCCTTGGTCATTTTCATGCTGCATGGTCACTAATTCGGCCATGCTGTATTTCAGAGTAGTGTCAATATATTAAATTTGCAGTAACATATGAAACAAAACATTACTCAAAACACGTGCACACTTTATAATATAAAATTCAACATTTCAAAGTGATATTTGTTGGTTGTTTATATATATATACAACATGCTACGAATGACTATCCTTAAATGTTTCGTTTCTCTTTTGATTTAATAACAATAATTAGTCTATTTAGTGTAATTACATCAATGTTATGACATGACACACCCAGTATAATTTTTATGTGACAATTTTCTTAAATATGCAGAAATGCCCATACCGCAGTTGCACATGTACATCATCCATAATAATTGTAGTTCTAGATCAAGACACAACAAACCTAGTCCTGGATCCTGGATGCCAATGTTACGCTTCAGCATTAGGGTGTACCCCTTAGCCGACATTTTTCAAAATCTTCCTGCCGACTGTACTTGTAATATTTAATTGTTCTCTGCAAATTAAGTAAGTTCCCAACCTGTTTATACAAATATTCAGTTGGCTAATTATATTAATCAAGTAAATTTGGTTGTGTTTATACCATATATACACGTATATATATATATAATTATATAGCACAGTTTAATTATGAGATAGTTCATATCACCTTAATTCTGATCAAGATATGCATGTAAATTATAAAATTCTGTAACATAGAAACATGAAGGAAGATGGCATGGCCATGCCATGATGGGTATATTTTATTTTGCATTTACCGGTAGATATGTTTTACATAACCTGATAATGTTAAAAACCACTGTACTTAAAATTGGTTAGAGAATAAATTATAGAATTTTGTTTTGTTTGTGTATTAACACTCTGTGTATAATGTGCTACAATGCAATTCCCTGACAGGGCACACGTGTATCGGGGACGAATCTCAAGTACATGTAGTAAAACTAAAAGGCTTATAAGCTTACTAGCCTCTGATTTCAGTCACTGATATAAGGTCAAAATTGTTGCCAGCAGATAGTTCAGACAGAGTATACATAAATTGATAATTGAGGGTAATAAAGTGCTGCATTATAATGCAAGGTACCAGGTATATAAATGCATGTGTTTGTGTGTGTGTTTGTGTGAGCAATATACCAGGAAAGCCTTTAAAAAGACAATCAAAAACAAATTATAGGAGAAGGGTCCACTACGTAGGTTAATTGTTCTAGGGTTTTGTGAGCCAAGCCATGACAGCGATATTTGTATGAATTTTCTAGGCAAGTCCTTTAATAGCATTATTTACAAAATTTACTAAGACATATAGTAGCTAGATATATGGTTCATGGAATAAACATGAGTCCATGGCAAGCCATGACTTACATAAAACTCACTGCCCAGACAGTAACATTGGGTCCTAGCTGGATGGTATATTTGGTGCCAAAGGACAGGATATGATACTATATATACTACAAGGACTACCAGTAGACCAGAGTGAAGATGATAACTCTGATTTAGGGCAAATTTTTATGATATTCTGCATCAGTTTCTTACATTTGAATAAAATTACAATTCACTGTGTCTAATTATGCATTTTCCCTATCTTGGTGATAATTGATACAAAAATATAGATTATGAAGAATTTGCTGTAAATGTAATATAGATATTGATTTTTTTTTAAACTTGTACCAGACTAAAATGTGTGGTAAAGATAAATTTGGTCCAGTAATCTTTGGGTTTGATCAGGGCAAATATACGTAAAAGAAAAGTAAAATTCACATTGAGTAGGACTATAACAGTTATTACATCTGGTCCATACCATACTGAAGACGGTTAGGTAATGGGGCAATTAAATGGCCTTGATGTACTTTCAACATATAACAGGTCTTACTGCATACTTCCCATCTCTCACAATGGAAAACTGTGGGCAATAATTCACTTGCTACCACAGTCAACTGCACACATAATCCCCTTTCATGATTACATGACCATGAAAGGGGGTGTGCCCAGTGGACTGTGGGCAGTGGTCACAAATGCTGTAAAAAGGGGAGATAATCAATAAGTAAGTAACGATAAAGTCAATACAGTGGAAAGGATAAACTTAGTTGACACATTTAAAATTTAAAAAAAAGCAGAAGTTAAAAATGGTAATTTCATGATTGAAAAACAAACAAAAACAATTACTGAGTTGGCAGCATTATTGATTTCCTTATCATGTGAGAGGATAAGCATTTCCTGGAAAAGTTTATAATCTTTAGGAGCTGTTTCTTTATACAAAATTGCACATTCAAATATACCATTCATTGAAAGAACTGGAATTTCTTAGGGATTGATAAACCCTTACATTGTATGTATGAAAATGGTTTCAATATCCTGTAATTCTGCCACATCTTCAAAATTAAACTGAAAATGTAGTCAGATATTCAACATTGTTTCCTGTATTTTGTTCTAATTGTTGAACAGACACTCCTTATACCTTCCCTGACACTGGAGCTGGATAGTAAACCAAAAACACTTGTATCCATTATGAAGGATACACTCAGACTAGGCTATTGAGAATAAAGACAAACTTACTTGGTTCTGATAAGTACTCACTCACACAGGTACATGTAAATTATCTGCAGTGTAGGGTAGGTGAAAAGATTGTCCAGGTGAACATTTTTTACTCAATTTTTCTGTTTTTTCGGGTTGGGAAGCATGCAGAAAGCCAGTTATTGCATGATCTCTCGTCACTCGGGACTTATTACACCCGAGCGAAGCTCGGGTGTAATAAGTCCCTTGTTACTTGAAAACCATGAAATAACCTTTACATGCAAATGGATTAAAATTTTAGACAACTTCTCATACTATAAGGCCAAGAGTTATCTACCAACTGTGTTCATAAAATTGGCCTTGGCCACATTCAAGGTAACAGGGTAAACTGTGTTAAAATCTGTGGTTTCTTATATAATTATCGAAAACCACCAGGCCAGGAGTGATGATAAATGACCTGTAGCTATATATATAGAGAGAGAGAGAGAGCAGGTAATTACACTTTCTCTGAATATTCCATACGTATGACGACTTTGGGGATCAAACCCAGGCAGCCTGCATAGAAGGCCGGACTGTTAAGTTTTAACCACTCGACCAATCTGCCAATTGGCAGTGATGGGCTCTGACCATGCTCTGAAAGTGTTTAGAATACTTCTGCTGATAAACTTCTAGGCATATTACAGTCTTTGTGAAAACCCATACAGTACATTGTACCTTGTGGATCTTTCGTGAAAAAATAATAAAGATGAAATAAACAAAGAAAAAAATCGACAAGATCGTTCTAGTAAAAATAGCATGGGGCTAGATAAGGATTGGAGCCCTACAAAAGAGACAGTACTCGAGCATGGGGCTAGACAAGGATTGGAGCCCTACTCCTCTGGGCCCAATAGAGACAGTACTCAAGCATGGGGCTAGACAAGGATTGGAGCCCGACACCTCGGGTCCCAATAGAGACAGTACTCGAGCAGGGGGCTAGACAAGGATTGGAGCCCTACCCCTCTGGTCCCAATAGAGACAGTACTCGAGCCTGGGGCTAGACAAGGATTGGAGCCCGACACCTCGGGTCCCAATAGAGACAGTACTCGAGCAGGGGGCTAGACAAGGATTGGAGCCCTACCCCTCTGGTCCCAATAGAGACAGTACTCGAGCCTGGGGCTAGACAAGGATTGGAGCCCGACACCTCGGGTCCCAATAGAGACAGTACTCGAGCCTGGGGCTAGACAAGGATTGGAGCCCTACTCCTCTGGGCCCAATAGAGACAGTACTCAAGCATGGGGCTAGACAAGGATTGGAGCCCGACACCTCGGGTCCCAATAGAGACAGTACTCGAGCAGGGGGCTAGACAAGGATTGGAGCCCTACTCCTCTGGTCCCAATAGAGACAGTACTCGAGCCTGGGGCTAGACAAGGATTGGAGCCCGACACCTCGGGTCCCAATAGAGACAGTACTCGAGCCTGGGGCTAGACAAGGATTGGAGCCCTATACCTCTGGTCCCAATAGAGACAGTACTCTAGCATGGGGCTAGACAAGGATTGGAGCCCTACACCCCTGGTCCCAATAGAGACAGTACTCGCGCATGGGGCTAGACAAGGATTGGAGCCCGACACCTCGGGTCCCAATAGAGACAGTACTCGAGCAGGGGGCTAGACAAGGATTGGAGCCCTACACCTCTGGTCCCAGTAGAGACAGTACTCGAGCATGGGGCTAGACAAGGATTGGAGCCCCACACCTCTGAGCCAGTACTCGAGCAAACTGAGCTACCTGATCAGGGATAGTTTCCTGGCCCTCTATAGATCTTCCACTAGTTATATAGTTATATCAGAAATAGGAAAAAAAACAGGAAGATTTTGACATCATAAAGCTTTACTTTTTTATGCTAAAATGATGTTGGCAAAAACAACTGCACCAAAAAGCATTTCTTGACATAATTCAATTTGAACATCTTTCAGTAACAGAGCAGGTAACATTCAAATTGACGGAGGATTATTGACTGGGTTTCAACGAGTTCAAACAATGATGTGATTTAATTACAGTAACACCTTGGCCATTGTCACCGTTAAACGATACTCTATATATACTTGTTATAGATATGCCAACACGCTATATCAGTACACAGCCATCATTGGTCACTATAATATGTACTTGACTATCATTGGTCACTATAATATGTACTTGACTATCATTGGTCACTATAATATGTACTTGACTATCATTGGTCACTATAATATGTACTTGACTATCATTGGTCACTATAATATGTACTTGACTATCATTGGTCACTATGATATGTACTTGACTATCATTGGTCACTATGATATGTACTTGACTATCATTGGTCACTATGATATGTACTTGACTATCATTGGTCACTATGATATGTACTTGACTATCATTGGTCACTATGATATGTACTTGACTATCATTGGTCACTATGATATGTACTTGACTATCATTGGTCACTATGATATGTACTTGACTATCATTGGTCACTATGATATGTACTTGACTATCATTGGTCACTATGATATGTACTTGACTATCATTGGTCACTATGATATGTACTTGACTATCATTGGTCACTATGATATGTACTTGACTATCATTGGTCACTATGATATGTACTTGACTATCATTGGTCACTATGATATGTACTTGACTATCATTGGTCCCTATAATATGTACTTGACTATCATTGGTCCCTATAATATGTACTTGACTATCATTGGTCTCTATTATATGTACTTGACTATCATTGGTCACTATTATATGTACTTGACTATCATTGGTCACTATTTTATGTACTTGACTATCATTGGTCACTATTATATGTACTTGACTATCATTGGTCACCTACAGAATGTAACCAAACTCGGAATGAATTAGCCAAGGTTATCCATCGTTCTGTGATAAAAAAAATATCATGACTTTTAGAAATACTTACAGAATTTTTTTTATGAATCTGAGCAAACATTTAGGTTTGCTAGATATAGAGTCCTTGTGCAAGTAACAATATAGAGGAGAAATTCAAAATATGTTAGAAGTGCAAGCTAAATGACCCAAGTTCAGGAATCAGAAATCACTGGCTTTGATAGTGGGGATTTTGATTACATTATTTGAAAATTTTAGTAAATGTACAACTTAACCTAATTTTCTGCTATTTTTCATCCGATTTATAATTTACCCTACGCTGATAAACATACATTGTTGCAGAGTTTAGTAGAAATACACCAAGAAAAACACCACTAACATTGCATTCCACTGAATGTCTTACACGTGCACTATTTAGACTGAATTGTTCGCATTACAATTGTAATTGGGATCGATGCTAAACACAAATAAATGCTAAAAAAAGACCATGTGAAATATTAAAGTGTACAGTGTCTTATCTATCTGGAATGATATATGATACAGGAATTACCGGTAGGCATCATTTATGTTTTGCTGTTGTTGTTTTTATGTTTATTTGTATGTTTTATGCGTTTTCCTATTTATTTTGAATATACATGTTTTAATTTTTAATTTATGAACATTTTTGTTTATATTTATTAAATGAACATATATGTTTATATTTATTAAATGAACATTTTTGTTTTCTTAAGGATCCCCGTCCACTGCCAATAACTGTAACAAAGTGTTGGGAACTGTTGTTTCCAGCATGACCAAAGCTTTGATAAATCATTTCTGAAAAGAAAACCAATACCTTGCAGGACTTTTATAAAAAAATAATAAAGATGAAATAAACCGACAATAATCAACAAGAGTGACTTTCTGAGTGTGGGGGAAAAAAGGAAGGCTAGACCAGAATTCAAACCCTTGATTTCAGGTTATTATATACATTATATATGTACTATATAACTGTGACCAATTGAGCTACCTGGTCAACGAATACGTGCTAGCCCGAATGTGCTACAGGTGATATCGAAACGGAAGTTAAGGAGGGGTTACCGTAGGAAAAACGACTGCAGTAGTTGGACAGGGATCCTTAATGCATGTTTTATTTATTTTGTTTTGTATGCTTTACTTTTATTTATTTCACTGCGGTATGTTACAGACTGGTGCATGCAAGGTGGTAGGTAACACTACAGTTGACAATCTCCCAGCTGTTTGTAGTCTCCTAACACACTCACTAATACCAATGCTTATACTAATCAACCAACATTGCCTGCAGTTATAACAAAAACAGCCTTCTTATGGCCTATCTTTCTATCCTGTTCAACCTTTTTTTCTCTGTGAAATGATTCCCAATATACACTAACCACTTCCTATAAAACTTAGCATGGTCACGGTAAAGAGATACATATTTAGGAAAAATTAAGCTTTGTTTGAAGTTGAACGAGAATGCAGGAGTCTGATTATGACATTTCTCATCGTTAGATGTAACATGATTATGTATGTTTTTCTTTCGATTAATTTGGACCACAACAATCACATTTTTTCTATAAACTGGAAAACATCTTATGTGAACAATAATGTTTCACCTAAATTAGAATGAGGATTCAGTCATGCATGGCCAGACCGGGTTTTGAACCTTGGAACCTCCGAACTTTAGACAGATACCAATCAAGCTACCTGGTCGCCGTCGGCGACCTAGTCCAGTTCCACTACATTCCTCCCTCTTTTTCTAAGTCATCACCGCCAACTTAGACATCCTAATTTATAACCCATGTTGTGGTAATCCTTTGTCAAGCATTCACGCAGTACTTGAAATAAGGGTTGGTCACACGCACCAAATGTAATACGAACAGGAAAATACAAGATCAGACCAGGGTTGGACGCGGACCCTCCAAACTCTGGATGACTGCTCTACCAATTACATGTAAGCTATACCTGGTCGCTGATGACCAACCAAGTCCAGTTCTCTACACTAATCATCTCTAGTGATAAAACAAGAATCTAGACACTACAACAACAATGACACTTTTGGAAAAATGCCATCTTGGTGATTTTTATGCTGATAAATAAGGAAGTGACCCTAGTTCCTTATAGGCCCACCCTTGAATGCATGCTTTTCATATCCTGTTACAGTAGGTCCCAGAATTGCTGTTGATTAAATACCTGTCCTGACTTTTTGCACTTCACTTGTACAGTATACATATGCAATAGCTCTTCATATTACCACCATTGTTAAAAATAAAGGCATAGAGAGGCTTAGCCGTTAAACGATAATCAGGAGAGGCATATATACATTTAGCATATGAATACTGTGTTATGCAGCTGTGTCATAAAGCCATCACTGAAATAATGTACCATGTGTAATATCACTCCAGAAATGGCGTCACAATCGAACAGGAACAATCAATGTGATGGCACGTCATTGTGAAGTGAACACAAATTTCATCGTTTAAGAGGCGGCCAAGTGCAAAATATTCGTTTCAGATCACAGTTACACAGTTTACTTTGTATTAAATGATAAAAATAATCTGTCATTCGTTTCCCTTCATATTAGATTTATGATACTGGTTTTGGATTTTTCATATTTGCTCACCAGAGCTTGAGGCTCTCAAACATGAAAAGTCCAAAAGTTGTATCATAAATCTAATATGAAGGGAAAGGAATGACAGATCCTCGATGTACAAAATGTACATGATTTTTTAAGAAAAGGGGACTTGAATGTTAGAGAGGCGACATATACTAAAAAAATGTTATTTGTCTGGATTTTCATGGTTTCCAGTTCTAGTGCTAGTGGCCATGGCAGAAAGCACTTAGATTAGGGTGGATTGTTTGGCTATTGATTTCTTGGTTTTTTTTTCCACAGAAATATTTTATTGCAAAAGCTGTGAAAACAAGAACCTCACAAAAATCCAACAGTAAAAGGAGTGGGTGTTTTACTGTATACATTGTAAGCACTCTTTCCTTGCTTACTAGATTGAGTGGCGTTAATTTATTGTGTGACATGCATTTCAATATTTTCTCCACAGTTTGGGCCTTTTAATTAAATTAACAGTGATGTGAAGTGTCACTTCTCCATTAATACCTGTTCTGTATTGGTATCCAGTGTTGTTATTTAAAACATATAAATATATTTATATACCTTAATCGAGGCCAATTGTTTTGATGTGTTTAAAAAACAACTTCTGGTAAAAGTTTGTGAACCTAAAGTAAGTTTGGTGATGTACATGTTGATGCATAAAAGGCTTTGTCCATAGCTATCTCAATCCAAGGCTTTGTCCATAGTTGATCTCAATCCAACGCTTTGTCCATAGTTGATCTCAATCCAAGGCTTTGTCCATAGCTATCTCAATCCAAGACTTTGTCCATAGCTGATCTCAATCCAAGGCTTTGTCCATAGCTGATCTCAATCCAAGTCTTTGTCCATAGCTGATCTCAATCCAAGGCTTTGTCCATAGCTGATCTCAATCCAAGGCTTTGTCCATAGCTGATCTCAATCCAAGACTTTGTCCATAGCTGATCTCAATCCAAGGCTTTGTCCATAGCTGATCTCAATCCAAGGCTTTGTCCATAGCTTATCTCAATCCAAGCCTTGTCCATAGTTGATCTCAATCCAAGCCTTGTCCATAGCTTATCTCAATCCAAGGCTTTGTCCATAGTTGATCTCAAAACGAGGTTTTGTCCTTAGTTGATGACAATACAAGGTTTTGTCCATAGTTGATCTCAATCCAAGCCTTGTCCATAGTTGATCTCAATCCAAGGCTTTGTCCATAGCTTATCTCAATCCAAGGCTTTGTCCATAGTTGATCTCAATACAAGGTTTTGTCCATAGTTTATCTCAATCCAAGCCTTGTCCATAGCTTATCTCAATCCAAGGCTTTGACCATGGTTGATCTCAAAACGAGGTTTTGTCCTTAGTTGATGACAATACAAGGTTTTGTCCATAGTTGATCTCAATCAAAGCCTTGTCCATAGTTGATCTCAATCCAAGCCTTGGCCATAGCTTATCTCAATCCAAGGCTTTGTCCATAGTTGATCTCAATCCAAGGCTTTGACCATAGTTGATCCCAATACAAGGTTTTGTCCATAGTTGATCTCAATACAAGGTTTTGTCCATAGTTTATCTCAATCCAAGCCTTGTCCATAGTTGATCTCAATCCAAGGCTTTGTCCATAGCTTATCTCAATCCAAGGTTTTGTCCATAGCTTATCTCAATCCAAGGCTTTGTCCATAGCTTATCTCAATCCAAGGCTTTGTCCATAGTTGATCTCAATCCAAGGCTTTGACCATAGTTGATCCCAATACAAGGTTTTGTCCATAGTTGATCTCAATACAAGGTTTTGTCCATAGTTTATCTCAATCCAAGCCTTGTCCATAGTTGATCTCAATCCAAGGCTTTGTCCATAGCTTATCTCAATCCAAGGTTTTGTCCATAGCTGATCTCAATCCAAGCTTTGTCCATAGCTTTTCTAAATCCAAGGCTTTCTCCATAGTTGATCTCAATCCAAGGCTTTGTCCATAGCTTATCTCAATCCAAGGCTTTGTCCATAGTTTATCTAAATTCAAGTCTTTGTCCATAGCTGATCTCAATCCAAGGCTTTGTCCATAGTTGATCTCAATCCAAGGCTTTGTCCATAGCTTATCTCAATCCAAGGCTTTGTCCATAGTTGATCTCAATCCAAGGCTTTGTCCATAGTTTATCTCAATCCAAGCCTTGTCCATAGCTTATCTCAATCCAAGGCTTTGTCCATAGCTTATCTCAATCAAAGGCTTTGTCCATAGTTTATCTCAATCCAAGGCTTTGTCCTAAGCTGATCTCAATCCAAGGTTTTTTCCATAGCTGATCTCAATCCAAGCTTTGTCCATAGCTTTTCTAAATCCAAGGCTTTCTCCATAGTTGATCTCAATCCAAGGCTTTGTCCATAGCTTATCTCAATCCAAGGCTTTGTCTATAGTTTATCTAAATTCAAGTCTTTGTCCATAGCTGATCTCAATCCAAGGCTTTGTCCATAGTTGATCTCAATCCAAGGCTTTGTCCATAGCTTATCTCAATCCAAGGCTTTGTCCATAGTTGATCTCAATCCAAGGCTTTGTCCATAGTTTATCTCAATCCAAGCCTTGTCCATAGCTTATCTCAATCCAAGGCTTTGTCCATAGCTTATCTCAATCAAAGGCTTTGTCCATAGTTTATCTCAATCCAAGGCTTTGTCCTAAGCTGATCTCAATCCAAGGTTTTTTCCATAGCTGATCTCAATCCAAGCTTTGTCCATAGCTTTTCTAAATCCAAGGCTTTGTCCATAGCTTATCTCAATCCAAGGCTTTGTCCTAAGCTGATCTCATTCCAAGGCTTTGTCCTTAGCTGATCTCAATCCAAGTCTTTGTCCATAGTTTATCTCAATCCAAGCCTTGTCCATAGCTTATCTCAATCCAAGCCTTTGTCCATAGTTTATCTCAATCCAAACCTTGTCCATAGCTTTTCTAAATCCAAGGCTTTCTCCTTAGTTGATCTCAATCCAAGGCTTTGTCCATAGTTTATCTCAATCCAAACCTTGTCCATAGCTTTTCTCAATCCAAGGCTTTGTCCATAGCTTATCTCAATCCAAGGCTTTGTCCTTAGCTGATCTCAATCCAAGACTTTGTCCATAGTTTATCTCAATCCAACCCTTGTCCATAGCTTTTCTCAATCCAAGGCTTTGTCCATAGTTTATCTCAATCCAAGGCTTTGTCCTAAGCTGATCTCAATCCAAGGCTTTGTCCTTAGCTGATCTCAATCCAAGACTTTGTCCATAGTTTATCTCAATCCAAGGCTTTGTCCTTAGCTTATCTCAATCCAAGGCTTTGTCCTTAGCTGATGTCAATCCAAGGCTTTGTCCTTAGCTGATTAGCTTAGGACAAAGCCTTGGATTGACATAAACTATGGACAAAGCATTGGATTGAGATCAGCTATGGATTGAGATCAGCTATGTACAAAGCCTTGGATTGAGATCAGCTTTGTCCATAGTTTATGTCAATCCAAGGCTTTGTCTATATCTGATCTATATTAAAGTCTTTGTCCATAGTTATCTCAATCCAAGGCTGTGTCCTTAGCTGATCTAAATCCAAGTCTTTGTCCATAGCTTATCTCAATCCAAGGCTTTGTCCTTAGCTGATCTAAATCCAAGACTTTGTCCATAGCCGATCTCAATCCAAGGCTTTGTCCTTAGCTGATCTCAATCCAAGTCTTTGTCCATAGCTGATCTCAATCCAAGGCTTTGTCCTTAGCTGATCTCAATCCAAGTCTTTGTCCATAGCTGATCTCAATCCAAGGCTTTGTCTATATCTGATCTATATTAAAGTCTTTGTCCATAGCTTATCTCAATCCAAGGCTTTGTCCTTAGCTGATCTAAATCCAAGACTTTGTCCATAGCCGATCTCAATCCAAGGCTTTGTCCTTAGCTGATCTCAATCCAAGTCTTTGTCCATAGCTGATCTCAATCCAAGGCTTTGTCCATAGCTGATCTCAATCCAAGTCTTTGTCCATAGCTGATCTCAATCCAAGGCTTTGTCTATAGCTGATCTCAATCCAAGTCTTTGTCCATAGCTGATCTCAATCCAAGGCTTTGTCTATAGCTGATCTCAATCCAAGTCTTTGTCCATAGCTGATCTCAATCCAAGGCTTTGTCTATAGCTGATCTCAATCCAAGTCTTTGTCCATAGCTGATCTCAATCCAAGGCTTTGTCTATAGCTGATCTCAATCCAAGTCTTTGTCCATAGCTGATCTCAATCCAAGGCTTTGTCTATATCTGATCTATATTAAAGTCTTTGTCCATAGCTTATCTCAATGCAAGGCTTTGTCCATAGTTTATCTCAATCCAAGTCTTTGTCCATAGCTGATCTCAATCCAAGGCTTTGTCCATAGCTGATCTCAATCCAAGGCTTTGTCCATAGCTGATCTCAATCCAAGGCTTTGACTTAGCTGATCTCAATCCAAGTCTTTGTCCATAGCTGATCTCAATCCAAGGCTTTGTCCATAGCCGATCTCAATCCAAGGTTTTGTCCTTAGCTGATCTCAATCCAAGTCTTTGTCCATAGCTGATCTCAATCCAAGTCTTTGTCCATAGCTGATCTCAATCCAAGTCTTTGTCCATAGCTGATCTCAATCCAAGGCTTTGTCCATAGCTGATCTCAATCCAAGGCTTTGTCTTTAGCTGATCTATATTCAAGTCTTTGTCAATAGCTGATCTCAATCCAAGTCTTTGTCCATAGCTGATCTCAATCCAAGGCTTTGTCTATAGCTGATCTCAATCCAAGGCTTTGTCTATAGCTGATCTATATTCAAGTCTTTGTCAATAGCTGATCTTAATGATCTTATATAGCATGATCCTAATCTGAGTATATGTCCATATTACTTGTCCTTTTGTTATATAAGGACATGTTCAAAGCTCTGCCTGGTTTAGGGATGTGTCAACTGCTGATACATTGAAAATTGGTTCCAGTCCAAGTATATTCCACAGCTGGTCCTGATCCAAGAAAGTGTCCATAGCTGATTCTTATAAAAAAAAAGTCCAAAGCTGATCCTTATTTGAGACGTGGCATTGACTGGTCCTAGTGCAAAGACGTGGTCAAGGTAAACTTGACCTAGTTTAAGGATATAACCATAACTTGTACTGGCCCAGGGATGTGGCCTTGTTAGCGCCATTGCCAACTTGCCTTACAGTCATTAGCTCAATTAGTGTCCGACCTGTACTGGTGTTTGTCAGTGTGTCTGTTTACCAATTAACAAGCTTACTGATGGAGTCAATGGAATCTATAAACAGGACTCTTAATATTTTGACTGTGTAATGATCTCCCAAAGCATTGCTCACTGTAAGTATATAGATCATGATCTTGATCATGTGAAATCTTGTACACAATCAATTGTGATATGACCAACATTCCTACAGACATATAGATCCATGTCTCCAGCCATTTAGGATCCCTGTCCCACTGCACTGTGTTTTTTTCCCTACATTCAGTAACCACCCCTTAACATCCTTAAGGATCCCTGTCCCACTGCACTGTGTTTTTTTCCCTACATACCGTAACCACCCCTTAACTTCCTTAAGGATCCCTGTCCCACTGCACAGTGTTTTTTCCTATATTCAGTAACCTCCCCTTAACTTCCTTATATAAGGATCCCTGTCTCACTGCACTGTGTTTTTTTCCCTACATTCAGTAACCACCCCTTACTATCCTTAAGGATCCCTGTCCCACTGCACTGTGTTTTTTTCCCTACATACCGTAACCACCCCTTAACTTCCTTAAGGATCCCTGTCCCACTGCACAGTGTTTTTTCCTATATTCAGTAACCTCCCCTTAACTTCCTTATATAAGGATCCCTGTCTCACTGCACTGTGTTTTTTTTCCCTACATTCAGTAACCAACCCTTAACATCCTTAAGGATCCCTGTCCCACTGCACAGTGCTTTTTCCTATATTCAGTAACCTCCCCTTAACATCCTTAAGGATCCCTGTCCCACTGCACTGTGGTTTTTCCTATATTCAGTAACCTCCCCTTCACTTCCTTAAGGATCCCTGTCCCACTGCACTGTGTTTTTTTCCCTACATTCAGTAACCACCCCTTAACATCCTTAAGGATCCCTGTCCCACTGCACAGTGGTTTTTCCTATATTTAGTAACCTCCCCTTAACATCCTTAAGGATCCCTGTCCCGTGGCCACTGCACTGTGGTTTTTCCTATATTCAGTAACCTCCCCTTCACTTCCTTAAGGATCCCTGTCCCACTGCACAGTGGTTTTTCCTATATTCAGTAACCTCCCCTTTACTTCCTTAAGGATCCCTGTCCCACTGCACAATGGTTTTTCCTATATTCAGTAACCTCCCCTTCACTTCCTTAAGGATCCCTGTCCCGCTGCACTGTGTTTTTTCCCCTATATTTAGTAACCTCCTCTTCATTCCCGTTTGCATATGTAGTAGCCCAGTTAGGCCAGTAAACGTTTACCAGGTAGCTCAAACAGCTAAAAGTCTTGCAATGTGTATGGTTATCTTTTTAGAAATGATTATTATTAAAGCCATCAGTTCTCGGTACTTCGTTACAATTTCTGGCAGTGGGGAGAGGATTTCTAAAGCATACGAGTATTGTGCACTATTAATTCATAGTATCATTACAACTACCATCCAAAGATTTATTTCATTTACTAATGTATTTGTTTATCCCATAATTTTTAGGTCACCTGAGACAAAGTCTCAAGTGACCTATTGCGATCGCCTTTTGTCTGTCGTCGTCCGTCGTCCGTCGTCCGTCCGTAAACAATTTACATTTTCGACTTCTTCTCCAAAACCCCTGAACCAATTTCAATGAAATTTTGCAGGGACCTTCCATGGACAAAGGTCAACAAAAATAGTTGCCGGTTTAGTCC
>NW_018408882.1:206834-214823 GCF_002113885.1 Mizuhopecten yessoensis
TTGAATATTACATGTTAATAACTTGATTGGAATTATAACCTTGAGTTGACAGTTTGATACTTTGAAAATTTTGAGCCAGCCCTACCCCCAAGGGCTGTAGGGTGGGGCTCAAGGGAGTCAGTGTGCTAAAATTTCTTCATTTTCCTTGTTTAGAATCAGAGGTGCTAGTTTCAAATCCTTTTTAGTCTGAAATCTGTATGCTTGATATTGAATAAGGTGGTTTTATTGTTTTTTGTCACTTTGAATAATATTTCTGTTCATGTTAAAAACGAAATCAACTCTGTATAAATATATCAGGTGACCGTTAAGGCCCATGGGCCTCTTGTTCACAAATACATTGTTGCAGTAATGCAGCAAATTACTAAACCCTTTGTGAGATTTGTAAATGGATCATTCAGCCGTATTTCAGCATTTAATGTTTAGGGAATTACGTAAGTTTGTCAGCAATGTTAATGCATGTGATAGGTCTAATCACCTGTGGAAGAGATCAATGTGTATATATATATGTATAAAGGGGAATTAGGGTTAGTCTTGTGATGGGGATCTGTATATATACATGTATGTATAAAGGGGAATTAGGGTTAGTCTTGTGATGGGGATCTGTATATATATGTATAAAGGGAAACTAGGGTTAGTCTTGTGATGGGGATCTGTATATATATGTATAAAGGGGAATTAGGGTTAGTCTTGAGATGGGGATCTGTATATATACATGTATGTATAAAGGGGTATTAGGGTTAGTCTTGTGAGGGGGATCTGTATATATATGTCTAAAGGGGAATTAGGGTTATTCTTGTGATGGGGATCTGTGTATATATGTATAAAGGGGAATTAGGGATAGTCTTGTGATGGGGATCTGCATATATATGTATAAAGGGGTATTAGGGTTAGTCTTGTGAGGGGGATCTGTATATATATGTCTAAAGGGGAATTAGGGTTAGTCTTGTGAGGGGGATCTGTATATATATGTCTAAAGGGGAATTAGGGTTAGTCTTGTGATGGGGATCTGTATATATATATTTATAAAGGGGAATTAGGGTTAGTCTTGTGATGGGGATCTGTATATATATGTATAAAGGGGAATTAGGGTTAGTCTTGTGATGCCTTGTGGATCTGTTTGACAACTATAGTAGAGGCAAACTGAGAAAGTCACATTCCCTATACCTACTAAGAAAAATAGTTCTGTTAAAAAATAGAAATAATAGATGAAAATCAATATAACAGGTACAGTAAAACCTGTCTAATCTGACATCCTGCTTCAAAATCCTGTCTAATCTGATATCTGACTTTGACATCCTTTCTAATCTGACATCCAGCTTTTCAACATCCTGTCTAATCTGACATCTGCTTCTTTGGTATCCTGTCTGACATCTGGCTTCTGAAGTTGAAAATCCTTTGTTAAAGGTAGGACATTGACATGACCATTCATATCAGGTGATAATCCCTCGTTAAAGGTAGGATGTGACCATTTCATGGCCATTCTGATTTTCAAATCCTTGAAAAACTTGTGAACACACAAGAGTATTTTTGAGGTAAATACTCAGATTACATTCTTTTGTGTTCCAGGAAAGTGTTGAGTTGCAATGGAGAGACTGGTTGTGGGTTCCACTGGTAAACCTTTGTACTGGTTTAACCCTTTCATCCCTATGTAATTTTAGCAGACTTTACAATGCATTGACCTGGATGAGTCTGTTATTGTCTACAGAGGTACATTAGTATACGGGTTAGCTGTAATACTGAACATGACTGCAGACAAATAACATATAGCCACCAGGATCATTTCCATGTAGGACACAAACACGATCTGTCACAGCATGATCCATTGAGTTTTGTTTTGGAGAGACACGATTTTGTTTAAACGTAATTTGAACATTATGATATAAAAAGCTCGGATTTATTGCATGTTATGTTTTATTTAGGCATTAACTCATTCACCCCTGAAGACACATATAAATCTTCCAATTCCAAGGTTCTAATAGTTCATTATGAAATTATGAATGAGGTAAAACTGTATTCTCTTCAGAGTTATCATTAGCAGGTTATATATTATTTGTCTGTGTAGTCATGTTCAGTATTACAGCTTCTGAACAGAATGCAGGTCAATTCATTTTATTATTACACACATTTCTTTATTTCATGTTATTGAACACTAAATATGTAAGTAAAATTTTCTTGGATGACGTCTGATCTATCAGAGTTTCGGTATGTCTGTAAAAAATCTCCTAGACCTATTGTCTATGGCGAGTAAATGCTATAAGACTACAATACAAACAGGTGCCTTGACCCACAATAAAACCAACATGTGACTCCAAGCATCCTTTTTAATTTGACGGATCATGTGCTGCCATCAGCCAAACGTGCCTGTTATTATTGTTTACTGTCACACAATAGCTTGTGTATTATTGTTTACTGTCACACAATAGCTTGTGTATTACCGTTTACTGCCACACAATAGCTTGTGTATTACCGTTTCCTGTCACGTAATAGCTTGTGTGTTACCATTTACTGTCACACAATAGCTTGTGTATTACCGTTTACTGTCACACAATAGCTTGTGTATTACCGTTTACTGTCACACAATAGCTTGTGTATTACCGTTTACTGTCACACAATAGCTTGTGTATTACCGTTTACTGTCACACAATAGCTTGTGTATTACCGTTTACTGTCACACAATAGCTTGTGTATTACCGTTTACTGTCACACAATAGCTTGTGTATTACCGTTTACTGTCACACAATAGCTTGTGTATTACCGTTTACTGTCACACAATAGCTTGTGTATTACCGTTTACTGTCACACAATAGCTTGTGTATTACCGTTTACTGTCACACAATAGCTTGTGTATTACCGTTTACTGTCACACAATAGCTTGTGTATTACCGTTTACTGTCACACAATAGCTTGTGTATTACCGTTTACTGTCACACAATAGCTTGTGTATTACCGTTTACTGTCACACAATAGCTTGTGTATTACCGTTTACTGTCACACAATAGCTTGTGTATTACCGTTTACTGTCACACAATAGCTTGTGTATTACCGTTTACTGTCACACAATAGCTTGTGTATTACCGTTTACTGTCACACAATAGCTTGTGTATTACCGTTTACTGTCACACAATAGCTTGTGTATTACCGTTTACTGTCACACAATAGCTTGTGTATTACCGTTTACTGTCACACAATAGCTTGTGTATTATTGTTTACTGTCACACAATAGCTTGTGTATTACCGTTTATTGTCACACAGTAGCTTGTGTATTACCGTATTTGACTGATTGCTCAGTAAGCCTCTTGTATCTCACAGGATTTTTAGTCCTTGCACTGTCAGCTTCGGAACAAACACGAAGAAACGAATTGGCATCTGTAGTTTATTTAGCATAAATCTATAAATCTGTTTCTTTTTTGGAAGATTTTACTGCTCTGAATTACTTTTCCAAAAGAGGAAATGAAAATATGGAAATTAAAATCCAGACTTCATTTTAAGGCTGCACTTAGCCTATGATATTTAAGTAAGAGACCATTCATGGAGGCTTTTCCTTTATAAGCAGCTATTGTCTTATGGGATTTCCTGCAAGCCTCTTAGCTGGCAATTGTGTGATTGGTGTTATCGATAATTCATGTGACATCAATCTGCTCAATCTTAGCCTCACCTTCAGTATCCCCAGGCAAACTTAGGATGTATGTACCATACTTGGCATCAGAAAAAGGATGACTTTTACTTCTTCAATAAAAAATGTTTTGAAGCAGCCTCATCATTCACAAAAAATTACAAACAAAACATGAATTTTTTGAAACTTGTAATAATAATAATAATTTGAGGTTCTAGTATACCGCTTTATAACAACCTAGTTTTTAGGTCATCTCAAAGCAGTTCACAAATTATTATAATTATAATGGTTATACGACCTTTGCAACCAGCCAATATCTTTCTCAACTCCCTGGGGAGCATTCAGCCAGTCCTGCCATTTCGGCGCTCACAGCTAACATTCTACAATTCTAGTACTGCCCAACCATGTGTTCATTTACAGCTGATCGATGAGTAGACTGGAACAAGCGGAGTAAAGGTTCAAAGATACAACACAGTGCCGTGATGTGACTCGAACCTGCAACTCTTCTGTCACGAGCCAAGCGTTCTATCGCTAGACTACCGTGCTTCCAACTTGTCAGCATTTTAACCTGGTATATATTGATAACTACCAGTAGACAATCCTCTTGTCACTTAAACATCAGTTTCTCTGAGATAGCATTCCTCAATATAATCAGATTTCAGTGAAACATTGGTCAGCAGATACACATCAGGAAAAGACCAAGGTTGATGACGATGACCTTGACTGACCAAATAAGTTACAGGGACATTTTCGCTGCAGGTTAATTTCCGCCTTTTTTGTCTACAGAGGGCAAATTTTTCATCATAGTGAAAAATTAGTCAACACAAATTTATCATTACAGTGAATAATATTACACAAACTTTACTTTCATATAATATTTAAATGTGAAGGGCACAATTAACCCGGAGTGGATACAAATTTTACTGGTGAAAGGCGAAAGTTTCCCAGTAAGAGAAAGTTGAAAACTGTGTACTCTTCTGAAATGGTAACTTATTTACAATTCTATTTATCACATATTTATTCAAACTTAAAAACTTGTAAATTGTAAACATAAAAATGGAGATCATATACATGTATGTACACTAAGGCATTTTAATTAAGTCAGTGTACATGTACAGTATACAGTATCATCATATTTGTGCTACTTACAAAGTAGGGCAAGAAATAGTCATCGGAAATCTGAGCACTTTATTGTGTAAATAACAAAACAGACTTCATATCTACAAAGTACAGGAATATTCAGCGATTTCTGTAACTATTCTTAAATTTTGAAGTTGATAAAAAGAAAAATGGAAGTAAAATTTCAGTATGTCATATTTACTGGAAGTTAATATTAGGGATACATTTTAATGTTAATTTACAATTGTGAATTCATTTACCTCTATCCATTTTAAATTGAAAAGTTTTTTCAATGTTCATGTCAGTATATGAACGTAAATTGGTTGCATACATATTTACCATGTGTTCATACCGGCATCTCAGTTGAAAAATGCTGTACAGTCCTTTTATTTATATTCTTAATTGTATAGTTATTATTTCCCTAATATAGATATTCACTTATATTTTTCAACATTTAGGTTTCTGTACTGTCAGTGCATACAGTATTCCTGGAACAGCCTAACCTCAGCAAAATGTTTGCTTCTAACAATTGCCTCACATTATTTGAGGCGGCAGCACAGGAGAAGCTTCAAAATGACGCTGATCCACTTGCACTCATAGCTCTATGAATGCAATTTCTTCCGTTAATGCCTATAGAGGAGCTTGCAGTGGAAACTTAAATATATTCATATGAATTCATATATAATGGAGCAGGTTGCTCTGCATTATACGATCAAATGTATTTAAAAGAGCCTTATGCATGTACATAATGAAAAGGTCTACATTAATATTGGTCTTGTGGTAGTTTGAAGGTTAAAAAATTTGAAGATTACAATTCTCTAGTGCTTAATTTTGCCTCTTTTTATTCTTGAAAAGTCAAGAGCACAAGATTATCATAATCGTCAAAGTTTGATTTAAACAATATGTGTATTATATAATTTACTAGTGAACTGCACACAGTATACTAACCTAAAGATTTCATTTCTGAAAAAAGAAACCGTTAGAATTTTGACCATCTATTTCGTTGACATTTACAACAGTACTTTTAACACTATATAAACCTCTGTCAAATTTACATGTTCTATACACACTCCATAAATATGTTTGGCCGACAGTTTTCCTGTGTCGCCCAGCTCCCTACTAACGTGGAATGTTACTTCTCAATGGTATTCTGTTTTAATCATTTTTATTATTTGTGCACACATGTAACAACATACATGCATATTATTTGATCCCTTTAATACGCTTCACAGTTTTTGTGTTATTTGCTCTTATATAATTTCTATAACTATTACTTATATAGATATAATACCAATTCAAAATATACAACTAGTGTATTTTTTTCTTTTTAATTTGCTAAATTTAAAATTATGCAATATTTTTGTATAAGCTTAGAAAAAAAATTAATTGTAAAAATATTTGTATAAAATTTTCATAATATTTTAAAGTTCACTTCATTTTCAGTATGTAAACATCAAATTATGGTTAATCATATCTTAATTCTGATGATGTAATAAATTCAATTCACAATTTCTCAACTTTTGTAAAGATATCATAGTGCATACAATAATTATTGTGAGTTTATAAATTCTAGCTTAAAAATAATACATTTAAATTTGAAGGATGATGTTTTAAATTTGAACAACATAATTTACAACATGCATGTTCCTTTGGCACTGTAATGTACAACTGTGAAGAAAAGATATTTGAATGCCTAGATTACAAGTTGATGACGATCTTTAGACACGTGTCCAGCTGTTTGTTGTCATGACTGGTACTGCATATACTGTAAAACTTTTGCCTAGTCAAATTTTTGCCAGTTGTTGCTTAAATCCCATTCGCCAAGTTCATATTTTGCCTTTCACATTTGATTTTCATGTGTATTATATATGTTGCTTACTTTTATTTGCTGACATGATAAATTTGTCCACATTATAGAGTTTTGAAAAGGCAAAAGGTAAACTGTGGCAAAATTTTCCCAGTATATGGATTTAGCACTGAAGGAGGTTACAGTGGAATTTCTCTAAACCGGCCAGGCATGGGACAGACACATTTGGCCGGTTTACCAAGGGTTTAATTGGTTTGCAGAAGTGAACATAGTTGACCCGTATCTAGATATCGCTGCTCCAATGCCGTTTTGTACAGTACATAAACTATACAGTTTGCAATAGATTTTATATGACAGTTGTATGTTGTTGTATGCTAGTGTGTTATTAAATAGGGTACCTTATGCAAAAAAAAAAAAAAAATGATGAATTATCTGATAAAATTGACTCTGCAATGACCTATATACAATTAAAGATACAACACAGTGCTGTGACGTGACTCAAACCTGCAACCCTTCAGTCACGAGCCTGACGTCCTAAAATAATTATTTGTAAAAAAAATTATACTGCTTTATCACAACCTAGTTCGTAGGTCATCTCAAAGCAGTTCACAAATTATTATCCGTGGTTATAGGCCTTTGCAACCAGCCAATATCTTTCTCAACTCCCTGGGGAGCATACAGCCGGTGCTGCCATTTCGGTGCTCACAGCTAGCATTCAACAATTCTAGCACTGCCCAACCTTATACTCATTTACAGCTGAGTAGACTGGAACAAGCAGAGTAAAGTGAATTGTTTAAAGACACAACACAGTGCTGTGGCCGGACTCGAACCCGCGATGCTTTTGTCGAGCCCAGCGTACTGTCACTAGGCTACCTTGCCTCCTAATATTCAGTTTATTAGTTCATTATTACTGTAATAAATAGGGAATTATTCCAAACATAAACATTTCGTTAAATAATCATAATAATAATAATGGAGAAGGGTCGGTTCCACTGTATTTGGAGTTAGACAGGAAACTCCCACAGATCTGATGGTTCACATGTTAGGTATGCTTGTCTGTTGGGTTATTTTTAGCTTCTTATAACTTATTTGAAGTACACTCAGATAAAAGGTGTTTTATATCGGATTGCTTCCACATGATCTATACAAAAAAGGTGAAATTGTTACAGCTAGTGGATGTTATTTTAACACTTTGGCGTCTATAGTTGTGAAAACCTAGCTGTGTATCATTCCTAACAATGTTTCAGATCACAGGGTAATGACATTATACCATGTGTCAGTCTGTTAATCTGTCTTAATTAGAAATTTAATAAAAACATGTTATATACATTGATCATTTCACCTAATTAAAAGAGTCCTAGGTCCTGATAAGGGTATTGATCATTTTGACCTAATTAAAAGAGACCAAGGTCCTGATAAGGGTATTGATCATTTTGACCTAATTAAAAGA
>NW_018408882.1:217185-221032 GCF_002113885.1 Mizuhopecten yessoensis
TTTTGTTAGGGTGTGACTGTAGTTTGTGTGTTGTCCTGGTCACATGTCTGTTGGTATTTTGTTAGGGTGTGACTGTAGTTTGTGTGTTGTCCTTGTCTAATGTCTGTTAGTGTTTTGTTAGGGTGTGACTGTAGTTTGTGTGTTGTCCTTGTCACATGTCTGTTAGTGTTTTGTTAGGGGGTGACTGTAGTTTGTGTGTTGTCCTGGTAACATGTCTGTTGGTATTTTGTTAGGGTGTGACTTTAGTTTGTGTGTTGTCCTGGTCACATGTCTGTTAGTGTTTTGTTAGGGTGTGACTAGTTTGTATGTTGTCCTGGCCTTGTCTAATGTCTGTTGGTGTTTTGTTAGGGTGTGAATGTAGTTTGTGTGTTGTCATGGTCACATGTCTGTTAGTGTTTTGTTAGGGTGTGAATGTAGGTTGTGTGTTGTCCTTGTCACATGTCTTTTGGTATTTTGTTAGGGTGTGACTAGTTTGTATGTTGTCCTGGTCACATGTCTCCTTGTCTAATGTCTGTTGGTGTTTTGTTAGGGTGTGAATGTAGGTTGTGTGTTGTCCTTGTCACATGTCTGTTAGTGTTTTGTTAGGGTGTGACTTTAGTTTGTGTGTTGTCATGGTCACATGTCTGTTAGTGTTTTGTTAGGGTGTGACTAGTTTGTATGTTGTCCTGGCCTTGTCTAATGTCTGTTGGTGTTTTGTTAGGGTGTGAATGTAGGTTGTGTGTTGTCCTTGTCACATGTCTTTTGGTATTTTGTTAGGGTGTGACTAGTTTGTATGTTGTCCTGGTCACTTGTCTGTTGGTATTTTGTTAGAGTGTGACTGTAGTTTGTGTATTGTCCTGGTCACATGTCTGTTAGTGTAGTTTGTGTGTTGTCATGGTAACATAGTAATTACTCTATTGTCTTGCGGTATTGATCATTTTGACATAATTAAAAGAGAGCTAGGTCCTGATAAGGGGATTGATCATTTTGACCTAATAAAAAGAGTCCTAGGTCCTGATAAGGGGATTGATCATTTTGACCTACTTAAAAGAGTCCTAGGTCCTGATAAGGGTATTGATCATTTTGACCTAATTAAAAAGACCAAGGTCCTAGTAAGACAACAATGGCCAAATAAATATGAACAAGCAAAAAAATAAATATTGAAAAAGTATTCATGATTGATTTTTTTGAAAGACTTTGTCTAAGAAAAATGAAAAGAACAGCAAAGGATGTTTTGTATATCTGTTTAGACAGTTCATTTACTTTCCAAACTATAGATAACAGTGTATCTGGATTGTTATATATTGTGGAAAAATAGTACAGATATTGAATATTGAAATTGATGAGCATCACACAAGCAGATGTTTAGGTCAGTCCATTGTGGGTACATAGAGACAGTGTCCGTGAATTAAATTTGGCAACTGCTATATGGATAGTAATATGAATGGTTTGACACAGGGAGCTTCCTTGTCAGGGAGATGAAGACTTGTAGTTGGGAAATCAATGAAATGTTTGTCTCTTGGGCTGACCAGATAATGAACCTGGGATTTAATTAAAATGACAACATCAGGACATATTGACCTTTCACTGTTTAAACCCTATATCACAGTGGACGTGGACAAACGAGCACCACGTCTGTGTAGTGTCCATCTACGTCTTCTCACCCTCCCACAGACATCTACATATAGCTCACAGCCATCAGGTGGCTGGCAATGTCCTGTACACTGATAATTAGGATGTCATCGAGCTCTCGTCATGGCCACCCAGCTGGCTGCGTGACAGTAACAACGAATTCCATGTTTGGGTCCCATGGAGGTGGTTAGTGTACATGTGTTTGTCACGGTCATGTGGCTGTTGGTGTGTTGTCATGGTAACATAGTAATTACTCTATTGTCTTGCTTGCATGGTTTGTTGTGATGGTTACATGAAAAATACTGTATTGCATGGTTCCTTATTAGTTTTTGTGTTGTCATGGTTACTAAGTGTGAACTTAAATTTCATGGTTAATTTAGTTTCATGGTTACAATATTTGTTAGGGTGTGACTGTAGTTTGTGTGTTGTCCTTGTCACATGTCTGTTGGTATTTTGTTAGGGTGTGACTGTAGTTTGTGTGTTGTCCTGGTCACATGTCTGTTGGTATTTTGTTAGGGTGTGACTGTAGTTTGTGTGTTGTCCTGGTCACATGTCTGTTGGTATTTTGTTAGGGTGTGACTGTAGTTTGTGTGTTGTCCTGGTCACATGTCTGTTGGTATTTTGTTAGGGTGTGACTGTAGTTTGTGTGTTGTCCTGGTCACATGTCTGTTGGTATTTTGTTAGGGTGTGACTGTAGTTTGTGTGTTGTCCTGGTCACATGTCTGTTGGTATTTTGTTAGGGTGTGACTGTAGTTTGTGTGTTGTCCTGGTCACATGTCTGTTGGTATTTTGTTAGGGTGTGACTGTAGTTTGTGTGTTGTCCTGGTCACATGTCTGTTGGTATTTTGTTAGGGTGTGACTGTAGTTTGTGTGTTGTCCTGGTCACATGTCTGTTGGTATTTTGTTAGGGTGTGACTGTAGTTTGTGTGTTGTCCTGGTCACATGTCTGTTGGTATTTTGTTAGGGTGTGACTGTAGTTTGTGTGTTGTCCTGGTCACATGTCTGTTGGTATTTTGTTAGGGTGTGACTGTAGTTTGTGTGTTGTCCTGGTCACATGTCTGTTGGTATTTTGTTAGGGTGTGACTGTAGTTTGTGTGTTGTCCTGGTCACATGTCTGTTGGTATTTTGTTAGGGTGTGACTGTAGTTTGTGTGTTGTCCTGGTCACATGTCTGTTGGTATTTTGTTAGGGTGTGACTGTAGTTTGTGTGTTGTCCTGGTCACATGTCTGTTGGTATTTTGTTAGGGTGTGACTGTAGTTTGTGTGTTGTCCTGGTCACATGTCTGTTGGTATTTTGTTAGGGTGTGACTGTAGTTTGTGTGTTGTCCTGGTCACATGTCTGTTGGTATTTTGTTAGGGTGTGACTGTAGTTTGTGTGTTGTCCTGGTCACATGTCTGTTGGTATTTTGTTAGGGTGTGACTGTAGTTTGTGTGTTGTCCTGGTCACATGTCTGTTGGTATTTTGTTAGGGTGTGACTGTAGTTTGTGTGTTGTCCTGGTCACATGTCTGTTAGTGTTTTGTTAGGGTGTGACTGTAGTTTGTGTGTTGTCCTGGTCACATTGAGAATGTTGGTTAGGACCATTACACGGATGTATATCAGTGAAATGCTAGAATGACTGATTGCCATAGCAAATCAATCTTTTTTTTATAGTACCAGTGTTCGAGACTGTCACTCTAAAGGACTACACATCTGGAGTTGTATGTCTCTGAAATGTTAGAATGATTTATATTAGTTGGCCACATCAAACCAGTCTCTTGTTTCTCTGGTCATTAAGTGCCAGTGTTCAAGCCTGTAGATACAAATTTGGGATTGACTGATCAATCTACCAAACCATATATAATATACATGTGGGAAGGAATGTCTGGGTACAGTGGAAAAGTTTGGATGACGATTGATCAATGTTGAATCAGTAAGTGCTGTGTTACAACATGTATTGCAAAGAAATGAACCAAACACATTGGTCCCTTGTGTGTAGTTGACATTATAAAATGTCCATTGACATTTCGGAATAGGGAGGGAATAGAAATAATGATCCAGTATTAATTTTCTACAACTGTCTGTCACAGGATACGGGTATCTAAATCATGGCTGTTGTTACAATATCTACAACTGTCTGTAACAGGACACTGGTATCTAGACCATGACTAATGTTACAATATCTACAGCTGTCTGTCACAGGACAGTGGTATGTAGACCATGGCTGTTGTTACAATATCTACAGCTGTCTGTCACAGT
>NW_018408882.1:223775-223942 GCF_002113885.1 Mizuhopecten yessoensis
GCACTAGTGTCTAGACCATGGCTGTTGTTACAATATCTACAGCTGTCTGTCACAGGACATTGGTATCTAGACCATGACTGTTGTTACAATATCTACAGTTCTCTGTCACAGTACACTGGTATCTAGACCATGGCTGTTGTTACAATATCTACTGCTGTCTGTCACAG
>NW_018408882.1:224095-224229 GCF_002113885.1 Mizuhopecten yessoensis
ACACTAGTATCTAGACCATGGCTGTTGTTACAATATCTACTGCTGTCTGTCACAGTACACTAGTATCTAGACCATGACTGTTGTTATAATTACATTATCTACTGCTGTCTGTCACAGGACACAGGTATCTAGAC
>NW_018408882.1:226285-364176 GCF_002113885.1 Mizuhopecten yessoensis
TTAGGGTAAAAGTAACTGTTTCCTGTTTTATAAAATTACATACTGTTCATGCAATTAGGAAATATGAAGAAATTTGGCTATAATGAAACAGAAATAGCCTGTAATTGAGGGATTGGGCTGAAATTGTTAACTAGATCCAGAAATGTCATTCATATTGTATGCAACTTATCAACCAGTATAATTGTCTCCCTTTGTACTATACTTTGCCAGCTGTTGAGGACACTTGTAAATCATAACCTTTGTGAAAATGGGAGGGATGGCTGCCTTGTTTACGCAGGGAATCGGCCTAATAATTACGCTCACATGATCAGGTGATGGGGACATTCAACACGGCCATGCTACCCTGTGGTTCCTGTATCTTGTTCATATAGGGACTTAACAAATAGCCTCGGTAGTTTTATTAATGTGTGGTTTCCGTGTCCAGTTTCTAGTTCATGGGGATTAACACAGAGCTTTGCAAGATATTTGTTGTTTCTGTGTCCAGTATATATTTAGTTCATAAGGGGATTTAATTTAGACAGGGCCTTGCAAGATATGTGTTGTTTCTGTGTCCAGTAGCTAGCTATATAGTTCATAGGGGATTAACACAGGGCCTTGCAAGATATGTGTTGTTTCTGTGTCCCGTATCTAGTTTAAACTGACTTAACACACAGGGCCTTGCTTAATGTGTGTGGTTTCTCTGTCAAGGTCTAATTCAAACGGACTTAACACACAGGTCACAGAGCTAGATATATGTGTGGTTCCTCTGTGCAGTGTCAAGTTCAAACTGACTTTACACAGGGCCTTGCTAGATATGTGTGGTTCCTGTGTCCAGTATCTACACTGATTGGCTTAACACAGGGCCTTGCTAGATATGGGTAGTTCCTTTGTTCAGCATCTAGCTCAAACTGATGTAACACAGGGCCTTGCTAGCTTTAACTTGTTTATCTGTGGTTCCTGTCTCTAGTATCTAGTTTACTTAACACAGGGCCTTGCTAGATATGTGTGGTTCATCTGTTAGTATCGAGTTGATAGTGACTCAATACAGTGCCTTGCTACATGGACCTGCTGTGTCAAAGTGATTTAACACAGGGCCTTGCTAGCTATGTATATATGTGGTTTTTATGTGCAGCATCTAATTCATAGTGTCTTAACACAGGACCTTGCTTACAGTTTCTGAGTAGTTAAATTCCTGTTTTATATCTCTCTACCTTATTGTTAAGTAAAGGCCAAACTTTGGTTACCAGAACACTGGGAGAGATTTGTGTGATGAAGTTATGATTCATTGTTAGCATGGCTTAGTATAGAAGCCTGCTATATAGCTATCACATCACTTTACCGGAGACCATGCCCATTCTCTTTGTGTCCATGTACAGTATTAGGATCTTGCTTGTTCTACTTCATCTGACTTTAGCAAAGATATTTTAGGGTGGACAGCATAAGGCAACCCATTGCCAGGTTCCCAAAAAGGGTAGGGGCCGCGGTGGCCAAGTGGTTAAGGCGTCTGGCATTCTGCTACCACTAGCCATCCCCCACTGGGCCGCGGTGGCCAAGTGGTTAAGGCGTCTGCCATTCTGCTACCACTAGCCATCCACCACTGGGCCGCAGGGGCCAAGTGGTTAAGGCTTCTGACATTCTGCTACCACTAGCCATCCACCACTGAGCCGCGGTGGCCAAGTGGTTAAGGCGTCTGGCATTCTGCTACCACTTGCCATCCACCACTGGGCCGCGGTGGCCAAGTGGTTAAGGCTTCTGGCATTCTGCTACCACTAGCCATCCACCACTGGGCCGCAGTGGCCAAGTGGTTAAGGCTTCTGACATTCTGCTACCACTAGCCATCCACCACTGGGCCGCAGTGGCCAAGTGGTTAAGGCTTCTGACATTCTGCTACCACTAGCCATCCACCACTGGGTCGCGATGGCCAGGTGGTTAAGGCGTCTGACATTCTAGCTGCTACCACTAGCTTCCACCTCTGGGTCGCGGATTCGGTGGTTTTTCTCCGGGAACTCCGGCTTTCCTCCACCACCAAAACCTGGCACGTCCTGAAATGACCATAGCTGTTAATAGGACATAAAACACAAACAAAAAGATCAAAAGTAGTTAATTTCATCTGCTTTCAAAAACTCTCGGAAACTGCATTCAGTTGTAAATTCATAGTTTTTACATCAAATAGAAAATGACACGGTAGGCCATTCTTGTGAGCAAAGATTTTTGTTGGTATGCCTGTGGTCTGCAGCTCATGTGTACTATGTTATGCTGACTTCCAATATATATACAACTTGTAGGATTAATTTATGATCTAGTAATTTTGAACGTGGAAACTTCAGTTAGTAATCTCCAAAGTGGAGAGGGCTCTTCCTAGTGTTCTGAACAACTGAGGTGTCCTGATATTAACATCGTTTTAGCTTTCTCAAGTCTCCACAACCAGTAGCAAAACGCACATTTGACACATGTCCTTAACAATAGACTTTTACTATTTTTCACATTTGACAATAAACTATTCCAAATGTAATTAGCATCTTGGAATGTAAATTCTCTCGCTATTATTTTTACTAGCTGGGATGTGAAGCACATTTTGAAATGAGGTTATATATGTATATAAAGATACTGTGAAATGAGGTTATATATGTATATAAAGATACTGTGAAATGAGGATCTATATGTATATAAAGGCACTGTGAAATGAGGATCTATATGTATATAAAGGCACTGTGAAATGAGGATCTATATGTATATAAAGGCACTGTGAAATGAGGATCTATATGTATATAAAGGCACTGTGAAATGAGGATCTATATGTATATAAAGGCACTGTGAAATGAGGATCTATATGTATATAAAGACACTGTGAAATGAGGATATATATGTATATATAGAAACTGTGAAATGAGGATATATATGTATATAAAGATACTATGAAATGAGGATATATATGTATATAACGATACTGCGAAATGAGGATATATATGTATATAAGGATACTGCGAAATGAGGATATATATGTATAAAAAGCTACTGTGAAATGAGGATATATATGTATATAACGATACTGCGAAATGAGGATATATATGTATATATAGATACTGTGAAATGAGGATCTATATGTATATATAGATACTGTGAAATGAGGATCTATATGTATATATAGATACTGTGAAATGAGGATATATATGTATATATAGAAACTGTGAAATGAGGATATATATGTATATAAAGATACTATGAAATGAGGATATATATGTATATAACGATACTGCGAAATGAGGATATATATGTATATATAGATACTATGAAATGAGGATCTATATGTATATAAAGATACTTTGAAATGAGGATATATATGTTTTTAAATTACTGTGAAATGAGGATATATATATATATAAAGATACTGTGAAATGAGGTTATATATGTATATAAAGACACTGTGAAATGAGGATCTATATGTATATATAGATACTGTGAAATGAGGATATATATGTATATATAGATACTATGAAATGAGGATCTATATGTATATAAAGATACTGTGAAATGAGGATATATATGTTTTTAAATTACTGTGAAATGAGGATATATATGTATATAAAGATACTGTGAAATGAGGATATATATGTATATAACGATACTGCGAAATGAGGATATATATGTATATATAGATACTGCGAAATGAGGATATATATGTATATATAGATACTGTGAAATGAGGATATATATGTATATAAAGATACTGCGAAATGAGGATCTGTATGTATATAAAGATACTGCGAAATGAGGATATATATGTATATATAGATACTATGAAATGAGGATCTATATGTATATAAAGACACTGTGAAATGAGGATATATATGTATATAAAGATACTGTGAAATGAGGTTATATATGTATATAAAGACACTGTGAAATGAGGATATATATGTATATATAGAAACTGTGAAATGAGGATATATATGTATATAACGATACTGCGAAATGAGGATATATATGTATATAAAGATACTATGAAATAAGGATCTATATGTATATATAGATACTGTGAAATGAGGATCTATATGTATATAAAGATACTGCGAAATGAGGATATATATGTATATATATCCTCATTTCACCGTGTCTTTATATACATATAGATCTTCATTTCACAGTATCCTTATATACATAAATATCCTCATTTCACCGTGTCTTTATATACATATATCCTCATTTCACCGTGTCTTTATATACATATAAATCCTTATTTCATAGGATCTATATGTATATAAAGACACTGTGAAATGAGGATCTATATGGATATAAAGATACTGTCAAATGAGGATCTATATGTATATATAGATACTGTGAAATGATGATATATATGTATATAAAGACACTGTTAAATGAGGATATATATACATATATATCCTCATTTCACAATATCTTTATATACATACAGATCCTCATTTCGCAGTATCTTTATATACATACAGATCCTCATTTCGCAGTATCTTTATATACATATATCCTCATTTCACCGTGTCTTTATATACATATATCCTCATTTCGCAGTATCTTTATATACATAAATATCCTCATTTCACAGTATCCTTATATACATATATATCCTCACTTCATAGTATCTATATGTATATAAAGATACTGTGAAATCACCAATTTCCATGGGTTTCATTGATTTGAAGGGTTGTCTTCACCCACGAAATCATAGGTCCATGAACTAACTACAAGTTTGACAGATACTCGTAATCCACAAATTGACGTACCAACGAAATTGTAGTTTTTTTCGGGAAACCACGAAATTTGGGTCCCACAAAAATATCTTATTTTACAGTACTTCTTTAATTAATGAATGTCAGAATAATGTGTTTGTGTAAAAATCATGGTAAACTTCCCCAGGTCTATAAATTGCTATTGAAGTTAGTGGAGTGAGATTTCGTACCTGTGTATCAATGCCATTCGTAATGGAAATGAAAAGTTTTTCCCAACTTAATTAATTATCCGGTATTATTTTTATTTTTTTAAAATGTTTATGTCATTAAAAATGTTCTTAATCAGCTGAATATTAATGAATGCAATTATTAAGTAGGAAAAAACTTGCCAACATTTACATGTTTTGTTTTCATTCCAGGCGTCTACCAAAGAAGGCTACCTCATGAAACAAACCAATTTTCAGGTGAGTTTAACTTTATTTCCCAATAAAATAACACCAACAAATAAATTCACTTATATTCTCTTTATAGAAATTATTGATATCAAATTAAATTTTAAGATTCTATTAATTTTAAGAACTGTAAAACATCTAATTTTTGCTGCGTGAACTTTGTCCTGACTAACTCTATTGTTAGATGGCTTTATAAAAGAACACCTTTGTAGGGTACTACGGTAGTTGTGAATGATGAATTTGTCTTTTTCCCTTACAGAGATGGAAAAGACGATATTTCAAGTTGAAGGGGAGGCGACTCTACTATGCAAAAGATACCAAGGTACATATTTTCTAGACTCAGTTTACGTGGTAAAATGGAATGTTTTCTCTATTTGGGCAATCATTTGGAATATCATTCAGATAGATTATTATTATGTGGTATACGATGTTCAAGCTTATGTTGAAAACAAACATCATTATACACTGTACTGGACTACTAGTTTTTGACAGATACTCCAGGATCACATTTATTTCAAACTATTAGTAAAGTGTCTCTGTTTTAGAGGGAAACCTCTGTTTTTTCACTATAATTTTTAACTTTTTTGACAAATGAATATTTTTTTTTATCAAATTCAATCAATTAATTGCATAGAAGACACTATTGACGCTTTATTAAATATGAGCATCTTTAGATATATTTTGGTCAGAGATAGGTCACCCAGATCTGAAAGGTTGGCAAATACTGTATGTATCTAATTTACCATATTTTACTGATGATTAACCCAAGTGGCTGTGTATGACAACATGTCAAAAGTAGGGGGGGGGGGGGCTTATCACTAGATACAAGCCTGGGTTTTACCTGTCACAAGCCCAGACTGGACATCCTGGTCCGCCATTTTGGTTTTGGGTATCACAGAATCGGCATGTGTTGAGTTTGTATTGTACAGTATATATATGTGGTACGTAAATATTGTAAATAAAATAGAAATCAATAAATTTAAAGAATACATTGGAATAATCCGTTTAAAATGGATGACCAATAATAGTTTTGAAGTAAATTAAAACTGAACATGAACATGTAGACTATTTGGAATAAAATAATAAAAAACGAAGTGAAACAAAGTTCAATTCTTTATTATTGCACAAAGTACATCAGCATACACATGAACAAGATCAATGAGGATAAGATTTTCCTTATCGGTTGAAACAGTGAACCACAAGTATTGTTAGTTCAGTCTTACACTTACCCTATTAGCTCACCGGGTCCGAAGGACCAAGGTGAGCTTAGGCCATACCGTGTCGTCTGCCGTCGTCCGTCCGTCCGTCAACAATTTTCTTTAAACGACTTCTTCTTCTTAACCACTGATTGGAATTTAACTAAATTTGACTGGAAGAATCCCTAGGGGGGGGGGATTCAAAATTTTACGAATGGTGGGGCTGACGCCCCAGGGGGCTGAGGGGCGGGGCCAAAAGGGGGCAAGTTGGCTATATTGCTTTAAGCGACATCTCCTCTGGAACTAAGAGATGGATATCAACCATATTTGACTGGAAGCATCCCTAGGTGGTGGGGATTCAATTTTGTACAAATGGTGGGGCTGACCCCCCAGGGGGCTGAGGGGCGGGGCCAAAATGGGGCATTTTGGCTATATTGCTACAAACGACTTCTTCTGTAGAACTATGCACTGGATATCAATCATATTTAATCAGAAGCATTCATGGGATTCAAAATTGTACAAATGGTGTGGCTGACCCCCGTGGCGGCTGAGGGGCGGGGCCAAAACTGGTTATTTAGCTATATTAACTTAAGCGACTTCTTCTCTGGAACTAAGTGATAGATATCAACCATATTTGACTTGAAGCATCCCTAGGTGGTGGGGATTCAATTTTGTACAAATGGTGGGGCTGACCCCCCAGGGGGCTGAGGGCTGGGCCAAAAGGGGGCAATTTGGCTATATTGCTATAAACGACTTCTTCCGTAGAACTATACCATGGATATTGATCATATTTGGTCGGAAGCATTCATGGGAGGCAGGAATTCAACATTGTACAAATGGTGGGGCTGACCCCCCGGGCTAAGGGGTGGGGCCAAAAAATATATATTACTTGGAAATGGTTGAGATCCCCACCATATAACCATATATATAATTGCTGAGTATAAAGAGAGTAATGCACATTAGCTTCCAGGATGGCTCTAGGGTCTGGCCCCACCCTTGGAGACTTAACCCCTGGGTCGTATATAACTTTGAAACGGTTAAGATACCCACCCCAAAACTATATATACAATTGTTGGGCATAAAGAAACGAATGCAGTCATGACATTAGAATTGACCCCAGGGTCTGCCCCACCCTTGCAGACTTAACCCCTGGGTCATAATTTTGAAACGGTTGAGATCCCCAACCCAAAACTATATATACAATTGTTGGACATAAAGAAACGAATCGGTCATGATATTAGAATTGACCCCAGGGTCTGCCCCACCCTTGCAGACTTAACCCCTGGGTCATAATTTGGAAACGGTTGAGATCCCCAACCCAAAACTATATATACAAACGCTTGGCAAAAAGAGACAAATGCAGTCATGATATTAGAATTGATCCTGGGGTCTGGCCACAACCGTAGGGACCTAGTTTCTGAGTCACAGCTTGGAAACAGTTGAGATCCCTACCCCATAACCATACATAAAATTGCTGGGCATAAAAATATCAAATACAGATATGCTACAAGGATTGGCCTTGGGGTCTGGCATATTCCCTTGGATCTCATTTGGAGAATATTTTGCCATGATTGCTTAGATATCCAGGTGAGCGATACAGGCCCTCTGGGCCTCTTGTATTGAATCACACTAACCCACAGTTTTGAATACTGAAAATTGGAAAATTTGATTTATCAATGTCTATAAAAATACGTTACTTTTTGTTACCTGTTGGGATGGAACAATCCTGTTTTGAAATTTTTGGTCTCTAGCTCCACTATTTGCAGTTATATACCTTTGTTAATTTTGGTTACAAAATTTGTCCGCAGGTGGTGTTTTAAGGATTGCTGACTTTGCCTTTCTTTGTTGTATTATTACCAACCATTATTTCCTTTGCAGTCTGTGATCTACGATGAAATAGAATTGACAGACCTGAGTGTAGCAGAATGCAGTACAAAAAATATCAACCACAGCTTTCAGGTTTGTTCTGTTTCAAATTGTAAAATTCTGATTAATGAAAGTGTTATTGATAAAATTCATGTACAATTTTGAATTCTGATTAAGTTTGAAAAAAAATATTCCAAATCTAATGAAATGTACTCGAAGGAAATTTTGACTACCTACAAAGCAAACAATTTTTTAAAAAACATTTTTGAAAAGTTTATTTAGAAACCAATGAATTTGTTTTTGACGTCTTCAGTAGCAAATCAGATTTTTAAAAGGAAATTTCCTTTTCTTAATTTGTACATTAGGTTTTGGTAAGTTACTTTTGTTAACGGATATAATCCTTAGTATAATAAGTGATATCAATTTGTGGAATTTTACACTTTCACATTCTTTGCAAGCAGGGAAGAGTTATTTCCCCTTGATAACACCATCTATTTAGATTTTTGTTGAAATTTATTTCAATTTTAAAAGTTATATGAACTGACTGCAAAGAGGAGTTGTTTCCCTTTAAACACCAGAAAGGTTAAACTGTGTACAATTTTGCAGCAGATATTTTGAAAAAAGAAAACACCAAATACAATTGTACTGTCAAATTTTACAAGTTTTTAAGCTTATCATTTGTTGATATTGATTTTAAGGCATGATGTTACAAATCAAAACCTATTTTGATATATCTGGTTTGTGTGTATAAAGCTTGATTACTGAGAACTACAGTACATGAAGATAAAATGCAAGAGTGTTATGCTAAATTTTGGTATCAACAAAACACTCAATACTTTTAGTGCAATCGAAAACAGTATGGCTGTTGAGTAAGAATAAATAGGGGGACAAAAAATAACGAAAATGAATCAAGGATTAACTCTTTTGTTATTTTCCTCAATGTTTTCATTCTGTATGGATGAGGTCTGTATGGAGATTATCAGGAATGTCAGATAACATGGTGATCTTTGATTTTGTAATAAAGATAAGGGGCTATAAATATTGGCCCAGTGTCTGACCTACATTGGGCTAAAGTTGTGACAGCTTGCTTTGCCCCATCTGATCAATACAAGCTCCCAGGAGTAATAAACTGGTGTTACAATCTGGGAAATCTCGCCTCTGTTTTGTATTGAACAGTTTGATGGGGAGACAGAATTTGTCTGAATTTACCAACCTTGGAAACTAGAAAAGCGTCCACTGATTGGATGAGGTGCCCTGTTTGTTGAACAGTGCAGTTTGGAAATGGAAGTAGTGCCATAGTGGGGTGATATCAATATCCCTAACAGTAGTTTCAGCTGCTGTTATGATACATAGGAAGGTGTTTGTGGTCTGTTTGCACAGTGTGTGTGGGAGTGATGTAAAGGACTGTAGGCTGATCAGGGTCATATAGTAGCTTGACCAGACTCTGCATGGGTCAGTGTTAAGAGCTTGACCAGAATGTCTACAGGTCAGTTAGTACCTGGACAGACTCTATATGGGTCAGCTGATAGCTTGACCAGAATGTCTACAGGTCAGTTAGTACTACCTGGACAGACTATGTATGGGTCAGTTGATAGCTTGACCAGAATGTCTACAGGACAGTTAGTACCTGGACAGACTACAGTCTAAGGGTCAGTTGATAGATTGACCTGACTTGCTATGGGTCAGCTAGTACCTGGACAGACTGTCTAGGGGTCAATTGATAGCTTAACCAGACTGGCTATGGGTCAGTTAGTAATTGGACAGACTGTCTATGGTCAGTTAGTACCTGGACAGACTGTCTATGGGCAGTTAGTACCTGGACAGACTGTTTATTGGTCAGTTAGTACCTGGACAGACTGTTTATTGGTCAGTTAGTACCTGGATAAAGTGTATATTGGTCAGTTAGTACATGGACAGACTGTCAATTGGTCAGTTAGTACCTGGACAGACTGTTTATTGGTCAGTTAGTACCTGGACAGACTGTTTATTGGTCAGTTAGTACCTGGACAAAGTGTCTATTGGTCAGTTAGTACATGGACAGACTGTCAATTGGTCAGTTAGAACCGGGACAAACTTTCTAAAAGTCAGTTAGTACCTGGACAGACTGTCTATTGGTCAGTTAGTACCTGGGCAGACTGTCTATGGGTCAGTTAGTACCTGGACAAACTGCAGTCTAGGGGTCAGTTAGTACCTGGACAAACTGTCTAGGGGTCTGTTTATTAAGTACCTGGACAGACTGTCTAGGGATCAGTTTGTACTTGGACAGACTGTCTAGGGGTCAGTTTGTACCTGGACAGACTGTCTAGGGGTCAGTTATATTTAGTACCTGAACAGACTGTCTATTGGTTAGTTTGTACATAGACAGACTGCAGTCTATGGGTCAGTTAGTACCTGGACAGACTGTCTATTGGTCAGTTTGTACATGGACAGACTGTCTAGGGGTCAGCTTGTACCTGGACAGACGTGTCTATTAGTCAGTTATATTTAGTACCTGAACAGACTGTCTATTGATTAGTTTGTACATAGACAGACTGCAGTCTATGGGTCAGTTAGTACCTGGACAGACTGTCTATTGGTCAGTTTGTACATGGACAGACTGTCTAGGGGTCAGCTTTTACCTGGACAGACATGTCTATTGGTCAGTTATATTTAGTACCTGAACAGACTGTCTATTGGTTAGTTAGTTAGACAGACTGCAGTCTATGAGTCAGTTAGTACCTGGACAGACTGTCTATTGGTCAGTTAGTACCTGGACAGACTGTCTGTTGTACAGTAGATAACTTGATCAGACTGTCTGTGGGTCAGTTAGTACCTGGACTAGACTGTCTGTGGGTCAGTTAGTGCCTGGACTAGACTGTCTGTTGTACAGTTGATAAGTTGATCAGACTGTCTGTGGGTCAGTTAGTACCTGGACAGACTTTCTGTGGGTCAGTTAGTACCTTGACTAGACTGTCTGTTGTACAGTTGATAACTTGATCAGACTGTCTGTGGGTCAGTTGATAACTTGATCAGACTGTCTGTGGGTCAGTTAGTACCTGGACTAGACTGTCTGTTGTTCAGTTGATAACTTGATCAGACTGTCTGTTGTGCAGTTGATAACTTGATCAGACTGTCTGTGGGTCAGTTAGTACCTGGCCAGACTGTCTGTTGTACAGTTGGTAACTTGATCAGACTGACTGTGGGTCAGTTAGTACCTGGACAGATTGTCTGTTGTACAGTTGGTAACTTGATCAGACTGTCTGTGGGTCAGTAAGTACCTGGACAGACCGTCTGTGGGCCAGTTAGTACCTGGACAGACCGTCTGTGGGTCAGTAAGCCCCTGGAAAGACTGTCTGTTGTACAGTATATAACTTGATCAGACTGTCTGTTGTACAGTTGGTAACTTGATCAGACTGACTGTGGGTCAGTTAGTACCTGGATAGACTGTCTGTTGTACAGTTGGTAACTTGATCAGACTGTCTGTGGGTCAGTTAGTACCTGGACAGACCGTCTGTGGGTCAGTAAGCACCTGGAAAGACTGTCTGTTGTACAGTAGATAACTTGATCAGACTGTCTGTGGGTCAGTAAGTACCTGGACAGACTGTCTGTGGGTCAGTTAGTACCTGGACAGACTGTCTGTTGCACAGTAGATAACTTGATCAGACTGTCTGTTGTACAGTTGATAACTTGATCAGACTGTCTGTGGGTCAGTAAGTACCTGGACAGACTGTCTGTTGGTCAGTTAGTACCTGGACAGACTGTCTGTTGCACAGTAGATAACTTGATCAGACTGTCTGTGGGTCAGTTAGTACCTGGACAGACTGTGTGTTGTACAGTTGATAACTTGAATTGATCAGACTGTCTGTTGTACAGTTGGTAACTTGATCAGATTGTCTGTGGGTCAGTAAGTACCTGGACAGACTGTCTGTGGGTCAGTTAGTACCTGGACAGACTGTCTGAGGGTCAGTTAGTACCTGGAAAGACTGTAGTTGGTAACTTGATCAGATTGTCTGTGGGTCAGTTAGTACCTGTAAAGACTGTCTGTTGTACAGTTGGTAACTTGATCAGATTGTCTGTGGGTCAGTAGGTCCCTGGGCAGCCTGTCTGTGGGTCGGTTAGTACCTGGACAGACTGTCTGCTGTACAGTTGGTAACTTGATCAGACTGTCTGTTGTGCAGTTGATAACTTGATAGACTGTCTGTGGGTCAGTTAGTACCCGGACAGACTGTCTGTTGTACAGTAGATAACTTGAATTGATCAGACAGTCTGATGTACAGTTGATAACTTGATCAGACCGTCTGTTGTGCAGTTGATAACTTATGGGTCAGTTAGTACCTGGACATACCGTCTGTGGGTCAGTTAGTACCCGGACAGACTGTCTGTTGTACAGGTGATAACTTGAATTGATCAGACTGTCTGATGTACAGTTGATAACTTGATCAGACTGGCTGTTGTGCAGTTGATAACTTATGGGTCAGTTAGTACCTGGACAAACTGTCTGTTGTACAGTTGGTAGCTTGATCAGATTGTCTGTGGGTCAGTTAGTACCCGGACAGACTGTCTGTTGTACAGTTGATAACTTGAAGTCAGTTAGTACCTGGACAGACCGTCTGTGGGTCAGTTAGTACCTGGACAGATTGTCTGAGGGTCAGTTAGTACCTGGAAAGACTGTCTGTTGTACAGTAGATAAATTGATCAGACTGTCTGTGGGCCAGTTAGTACCTGGACAAACCGTCTGTTGGACCGTTGGTAACTTGATCAGACGTTAGTACCTGGACTAGACTGTCTGTTGTACAGTTGGTAACTTGTTCAGACTGTCTGTGGGTCCGTTAGTACCTGGACAGATTGTCTGAGGGCCAGTTAGTACCTGGACACACTGTCTGTTGTACAGTAGATAGCTTGATCAGACTGTCTGGGGGTCAGTTAGTACCTGGACAGACTGTCTGTTGTACAGTAGATAACTTTATCATATTGTCTGTGGGTCAGTAAGTACCTGGACAGACCGTCTGTGGGTCAGTTAGTACCTGGAAAGACTGTCTGTTGTACAGTAGATAACTTGATCAGACTGTCTGTTGTACAGTTGATAACTTGATCAGACTGTCTGTGGGTCAGTTAGTACCTGGAGTAGACTGTCTGTTGTACAGTTGATAAGTTGATCAGACTGTCTGTGGGTCAGTTAGTATCTGGACAGACCGTCTGGGGGTCAGTTAGTACCTAGAAAGACTGTCTGTTGTACAGTAGATAACTTGATTAGACTGTCTGTGGGTCAGTTAGTACCTGGAAAGACTGTCTGTTGTACAGTAGATAACTTTGTCAGACTGTCTGTTGTACAGTAGATAACTTGAGCAGACTGTCTGTGGGTCAGTTAGTACCTGGAAAGACTGTCTGTTGTACAGTAGATAACTTTGTCAGACTGTCTGTTGTACAGTAGATAACTTGATCAGACTGCCTGTGGGTCAGTTAGTACCTGGACAGACTGTCTGGGGGTCAGTTAGTACCTGGACAGACCGTCTGGTGTACAGTTGATAATTTGATCAGACTATCTGTGGGCTTGATCAGACTGTCTGTTGTGCAGTTGATAACTTGATCAGAGTGTCTGTGGGTCAGTTAGTACCTGGACAGACCGTCTGTGGGTCAGTAAGTACCTGGACAGACCGTCTGTGGGTCAGTTAGTCCCTGGACAGACTGTCTGTTGTACAGTTGGTAACTTGATCAGACTGTCTGTGGGTCAGTAAGTACCTGGACAGACCGTCTGTGGGTCAGTTGGTACCTGGAAAGACTGTCTGTTGTACAGTAGATAACTTTGTCAGACTGTCTGTTGTACAGTAGATAACTTGAGCAGACTGTCTGTGGGTCAGTTAGTACCTGGAGTAGACTGTCCGTTGTACAGTTGATAAGTTGATCAGACTGTCTGTGGGTCAGTTAGTACCTGGACGGACCGTCTGTGGGTCAGTTAGTACCTGGAAAGACTGTCTGTTGTACAGTAGATAACTTGATCAGACCGTCTGTGGGTCAGTTAGTACCTGCACAGACTGTCTGTTGTACAGTAGATAACTTGATTAGACTGTCTGTGGGTCAGTTAGTACCTGGAGTAGCCTGTCTGTTGTACAGTTGATAAGTTGATCAGGCTGTCTGTGGGTCAGTTAGTACCTGGACAAACTGTCTGTTGTACAGTTGGTAACTTGATCAGACTGTCTGTGGGTTAGTTAATACCTGGACAGACTGTCTGTGGGTCAGTTAGTACCTGGAGTAGACTGTCCGTTGTACAGTTGATAAGTTGATCAGACTGTCTGTGGGTCAGTTAATACCTGGACAGACCGTCTGTTGTACAGTTGGTAATTTTATCAGACTATCTGTGGGTCAGTTAGTACCTAGACAGACTGTCTGTTGTACAGTAGATAACTTTATCATATTGTCTGTGGGTCAGTAAGTACCTGGACAGACCGTCTGTGGGTCAAGTTAGTACCTGGACAGACTGTCTGTTGTACTCTGTTGTGCAGTTGATAACTTGATCAGAGTGTCTGTGGGTCAGTTAGTACCTGGACAGAGCGTCTGTGGGTCAGTTGGTACCTGGAAAGACTGTCTGTTGTACAGTTGATAACTTGATCAGACTGTCTGGGGGTCAGTTAGTACCTGGACAGACCGTCTGGTGTACAGTTGATAATTTGATCAGACTATCTGTCAGTTAGTACCTGGACAGACCGTCTGTGGGGCAGTTAGTACCTGGACAGACCGTCTGTGGGGCAGTTAGTACCTGGACAGACCGTCTGTGGGGCAGTTAGTACCTGGACAGACCGTCTGTGGGGCAGTTAGTACCTGGACAGACCGTCTGTGGGGCAGTTAGTACCTGGACAGACCGTCTGTGGGGCAGTTAGTACCTGGACAGACCGTCTGTGGGTCAGTTGGTACCTGGAAAGACTGTCTGTTGTACAGTTGATAACTTGAATTGATCAGACTGTCTGATGTACAGTTGATAACTTGATCAGACTGTCTGTGGGTCAGTTAGTACCTGGACAGACCGTCTGTTGTACAGTTGATAATTTGATCAGACTATCTGTGGGTCAGTTAGTACCTGGACAGACTGTCTGTTGTACAGTAGATAACTTTGTCAGACTGTCTGTTGTACAGTAGATAACTTTATCAGTCTGTCTTTTGTACAGTAGATAACTTTATCAGACTGTCTGTTGTACAGTAGATAACTTTATCAGACTGTCTGTGGGGCAGTTGATAACGTGATCAGACTGTCTGTGGGTCAGTTAGTACCTGGACAGACTGTCTGTTGTACAGTTGATAACTTGATCAGACTGTCTGTGGGTCAGTTAATAAGCAAATGAGACTGCAAATGTCAGTTCATATCTGAACAACACCTTTTGGTCAGGGGCTAACAATACCTGACTATCCAGGGGTCATATAGACAAGTCAGTTGATAGCTTAACCAGGCTTTCTACTGGTCAGTTGATAGCTCTAGACTGGTTTGTGTGTCAGTTGTTATCTGGCTGCATGTTGGTTGATTGGTATTTATTAATCACTGCCAGCAATCAATATGGTCCATGGAAATTAGACTTATGTATATAAACACCTAGTGCATGTGCGAGAAGTATAATGAAGAACTGGCTAGGTTTACATCGGTCTGGTCAAACTATGTAGCAGTGTATGCTGGTTATGAGTTAGGATGGATGATGGCCAAGGCTCTTTACCCCTGTCATGTTTTATAGGTTCCAGCACCACAGACATGTGTTCAGAGTTCACTCCCCTTTCTATAGAACTTTCTCTGTCCCAAGACCCCACTGGACTTCCATAGAGACAGTTCAAAGTTCACGCCCCTTTATGTAGAACTTTCTCTGTCCCAAGACCCCACTGGACTTCCACAGAGACAGTTCAAAGTTCATGCCCCTTTATGTAGATCTTTCTTTGTCCCAAGACCCCACTGGACTTCCACAGAGACAGTTCAAAGTTCACGCCCCTTTATGTAGATCTTTCTTTGTCCCAAGACCCCACTGGACTTCCACAGAGACAGTTCAAAGTTCACGCCCCTTTATGTAGATCTTTCTTTGTCCCAAGACCCCACTGGACTTCCACAGAGACAGTTCAAAGTTCACGCCCCTTTATGTAGATCTTTCTTTGTCCCAAGACCCCACTGGACTTCCACAGAGACAGTTCAAAGTTCACGCCCCTTTATGTAGATCTTTCTTTGTCCCAAGACCCCACTGGACTTCCACAGAGACAGTTCAAAGTTCACGCCCCTTTATGTAGATCTTTCTTTGTCCCAAGACCCCACTGGACTTCCACAGAGACAGTTCAAAGTTCACGCCCCTTTATGTAGATCTTTCTTTGTCCCAAGACCCCACTGGACTTCCACAGAGACAGTTCAAAGTTCACGCCCCTTTATGTAGATCTTTCTTTGTCCCAAGACCCCACTGGACTTCCACAGAGACAGTTCAAAGTTCACGCCCCTTTATGTAGATCTTTCTTTGTCCCAAGACCCCACTGGACTTCCACAGAGACAGTTCAAAGTTCACGCCCCTTTATGTAGATCTTTCTTTGTCCCAAGACCCCACTGGACTTCCACAGAGACAGTTCAAAGTTCACGCCCCTTTATGTAGATCTTTCTTTGTCCCAAGACCCCACTGGACTTCCACAGAGACAGTTCAAAGTTCACGCCCCTTTATGTAGATCTTTCTTTGTCCCAAGACCCCACTGGACTTCCACAGAGACAGTTCAAAGTTCACGCCCCTTTATGTAGATCTTTCTTTGTCCCAAGACCCCACTGGACTTCCACAGAGACAGTTCAAAGTTCACGCCCCTTTATGTAGATCTTTCTTTGTCCCAAGACCCCACTGGACTTCCACAGAGACAGTTCAAAGTTCACGCCCCTTTATGTAGATCTTTCTTTGTCCCAAGACCCCACTGGACTTCCACAGAGACAGTTCAAAGTTCACGCCCCTTTATGTAGATCTTTCTTTGTCCCAAGACCCCACTGGACTTCCACAGAGACAGTTCAAAGTTCACGCCCCTTTATGTAGATCTTTCTTTGTCCCAAGACCCCACTGGACTTCCACAGAGACAGTTCAAAGTTCACGCCCCTTTATGTAGATCTTTCTTTGTCCCAAGACCCCACTGGACTTCCACAGAGACAGTTCAAAGTTCACGCCCCTTTATGTAGATCTTTCTTTGTCCCAAGACCCCACTGGACTTCCACAGAGACAGTTCAAAGTTCACGCCCCTTTATGTAGATCTTTCTTTGTCCCAAGACCCCACTGGACTTCCACAGAGACAGTTCAAAGTTCACGCCCCTTTATGTAGATCTTTCTTTGTCCCAAGACCCCACTGGACTTCCACAGAGACAGTTCAAAGTTCACGCCCCTTTATGTAGATCTTTCTTTGTCCCAAGACCCCACTGGACTTCCACAGAGACAGTTCAAAGTTCACGCCCCTTTATGTAGATCTTTCTTTGTCCCAAGACCCCACTGGACTTCCACAGAGACAGTTCAAAGTTCACGCCCCTTTATGTAGATCTTTCTTTGTCCCAAGACCCCACTGGACTTCCACAGAGACAGTTCAAAGTTCACGCCCCTTTATGTAGATCTTTCTTTGTCCCAAGACCCCACTGGACTTCCACAGAGACAGTTCAAAGTTCACGCCCCTTTATGTAGATCTTTCTTTGTCCCAAGACCCCACTGGACTTCCACAGAGACAGTTCAAAGTTCACGCCCCTTTATGTAGATCTTTCTTTGTCCCAAGACCCCACTGGACTTCCACAGAGACAGTTCAAAGTTCACGCCCCTTTATGTAGATCTTTCTTTGTCCCAAGACCCCACTGGACTTCCACAGAGACAGTTCAAAGTTCACGCCCCTTTATGTAGATCTTTCTTTGTCCCAAGACCCCACTGGACTTCCACAGAGACAGTTCAAAGTTCACGCCCCTTTATGTAGATCTTTCTTTGTCCCAAGACCCCACTGGACTTCCACAGAGACAGTTCAAAGTTCACGCCCCTTTATGTAGATCTTTCTTTGTCCCAAGACCCCACTGGACTTCCACAGAGACAGTTCAAAGTTCACGCCCCTTTATGTAGATCTTTCTTTGTCCCAAGACCCCACTGGACTTCCACAGAGACAGTTCAAAGTTCACGCCCCTTTATGTAGATCTTTCTTTGTCCCAAGACCCCACTGGACTTCCACAGAGACAGTTCAAAGTTCACGCCCCTTTATGTAGATCTTTCTTTGTCCCAAGACCCCACTGGACTTCCACAGAGACAGTTCAAAGTTCACGCCCCTTTATGTAGATCTTTCTTTGTCCCAAGACCCCACTGGACTTCCACAGAGACAGTTCAAAGTTCACGCCCCTTTATGTAGATCTTTCTTTGTCCCAAGACCCCACTGGACTTCCACAGAGACAGTTCAAAGTTCACGCCCCTTTATGTAGATCTTTCTTTGTCCCAAGACCCCACTGGACTTCCACAGAGACAGTTCAAAGTTCACGCCCCTTTATGTAGATCTTTCTTTGTCCCAAGACCCCACTGGACTTCCACAGAGACAGTTCAAAGTTCACGCCCCTTTATGTAGATCTTTCTTTGTCCCAAGACCCCACTGGACTTCCACAGAGACAGTTCAAAGTTCACGCCCCTTTATGTAGATCTTTCTTTGTCCCAAGACCCCACTGGACTTCCACAGAGACAGTTCAAAGTTCACGCCCCTTTATGTAGATCTTTCTTTGTCCCAAGACCCCACTGGACTTCCACAGAGACAGTTCAAAGTTCACGCCCCTTTATGTAGATCTTTCTTTGTCCCAAGACCCCACTGGACTTCCACAGAGACAGTTCAAAGTTCACGCCCCTTTATGTAGATCTTTCTTTGTCCCAAGACCCCACTGGACTTCCACAGAGACAGTTCAAAGTTCACGCCCCTTTATGTAGATCTTTCTTTGTCCCAAGACCCCACTGGACTTCCACAGAGACAGTTCAAAGTTCACGCCCCTTTATGTAGATCTTTCTTTGTCCCAAGACCCCACTGGACTTCCACAGAGACAGTTCAAAGTTCACGCCCCTTTATGTAGATCTTTCTTTGTCCCAAGACCCCACTGGACTTCCACAGAGACAGTTCAAAGTTCACGCCCCTTTATGTAGATCTTTCTTTGTCCCAAGACCCCACTGGACTTCCACAGAGACAGTTCAAAGTTCACGCCCCTTTATGTAGATCTTTCTTTGTCCCAAGACCCCACTGGACTTCCACAGAGACAGTTCAAAGTTCACGCCCCTTTATGTAGATCTTTCTTTGTCCCAAGACCCCACTGGACTTCCACAGAGACAGTTCAAAGTTCACGCCCCTTTATGTAGATCTTTCTTTGTCCCAAGACCCCACTGGACTTCCACAGAGACAGTTCAAAGTTCACGCCCCTTTATGTAGATCTTTCTTTGTCCCAAGACCCCACTGGACTTCCACAGAGACAGTTCAAAGTTCACGCCCCTTTATGTAGATCTTTCTTTGTCCCAAGACCCCACTGGACTTCCACAGAGACAGTTCAAAGTTCACGCCCCTTTATGTAGATCTTTCTTTGTCCCAAGACCCCACTGGACTTCCACAGAGACAGTTCAAAGTTCACGCCCCTTTATGTAGATCTTTCTTTGTCCCAAGACCCCACTGGACTTCCACAGAGACAGTTCAAAGTTCACGCCCCTTTATGTAGATCTTTCTTTGTCCCAAGACCCCACTGGACTTCCACAGAGACAGTTCAAAGTTCACGCCCCTTTATGTAGATCTTTCTTTGTCCCAAGACCCCACTGGACTTCCACAGAGACAGTTCAAAGTTCACGCCCCTTTATGTAGATCTTTCTTTGTCCCAAGACCCCACTGGACTTCCACAGAGACAGTTCAAAGTTCACGCCCCTTTATGTAGATCTTTCTTTGTCCCAAGACCCCACTGGACTTCCACAGAGACAGTTCAAAGTTCACGCCCCTTTATGTAGATCTTTCTTTGTCCCAAGACCCCACTGGACTTCCACAGAGACAGTTCAAAGTTCACGCCCCTTTATGTAGATCTTTCTTTGTCCCAAGACCCCACTGGACTTCCACAGAGACAGTTCAAAGTTCACGCCCCTTTATGTAGATCTTTCTTTGTCCCAAGACCCCACTGGACTTCCACAGAGACAGTTCAAAGTTCACGCCCCTTTATGTAGATCTTTCTTTGTCCCAAGACCCCACTGGACTTCCACAGAGACAGTTCAAAGTTCACGCCCCTTTATGTAGATCTTTCTTTGTCCCAAGACCCCACTGGACTTCCACAGAGACAATTCAAAGTTCACGCCCCTTTATGTAGATCTTTCTTTGTCCAAAGACCCCACTGGACTTCCACAGAGACAGTTCAAAGTTCACGCCCTTTATGTAGATCTTTCTTTGTCCCAAGACCCCACTGGACTTCCACAGAGACAATTCAAAGTTCACGCCCCTTTATGTAGATCTTTCTTTGTCCAAAGACCCCACTGGACTTCCACAGAGACAATTCTAAGTAATGCTTATTCTGCTCCTTACATGTACATAGGTCCTTATGTCTACATACACTTAAAGTCAGCTCTTAATTGGAGATCAAAATTGGAGTAGGCTTATACAGCTGCTACTTCACAAGAGACTAACAGACTGGGGAAGCATGTACATATAAGGTGCAATATTAATGGGTAGAAAATTATTACAAGTAATTGACACTTTTATGAGAACAAGAGGGCCAATAGCACCTCCTTGTCTTCTGCAGTTTGATAATGCCTAGCAGGGAAAGTACAAATTGTTGCATTGAAATAGACTTCAAATATTTTATTCAAACTTATACTTGAAAAACTGTTATACTAATGTAGTTATGTTTCTGTATTTTTTCAAAACAATAGTTTAGTGGCTATCTTACAATTGGAGCATAACAATACACTTTAAGCCAAATCAAATCATAACTCCTGCACACTATATATATGGTCAAGGTATTGAAGTATCATTTGACCAAGAGAAAAAAACAGAAAACAAGGGGCATAAAAACAGTTTTATAGGTACCCATTTTTTTTGAGTGTTGATTCTAGTTTCAGAATTTCCTTATATCCTTTATTCAAGGTAAAACGTTGTGTTCTGCCAAGAATATAGAGGACAGAAACACAGAAAGTTCACATTCTGAATTGTTAAGTGTATCGAGTTTGATGTTAAAGGATGCTTACTTTAAAGCTGTTAAAAACTGTCATAAAGATCCGTAAACCAAACTCTTGTCTTCCCCAAGTGTATACAAAGACTGTGGAAGTCTGACTAGTACATCAGCCTGGTAGAAACTTGTGCGATAAACAATTTAAAGTAAGTTGAGTAGTTTGGCAGATTTTCGTGTAAATCTTTTCAAGTGTATTGGCAGCTATAGAGGAAGGTCATGTTTATCAAATCACATGGTTACATCGGCTCTGTGATGCTGGTGCCTTGTGATGAATGGCTGCGTGGTGAATTTCTTTAATTGGTCCAATTTGCTGTACTTGTGCCGATCACACAAATCTTACAACATAAACTTAATGGCGTAAGGCAGGGCTGGGAATTCCAAATCATTAATGATGGTTAGGTATCACTATTTTCTATTCACCGTGTGATGAAAAGTGGGCTACGTGTAATGAAAAGTGGGCTTCATTTTAAGTACCATAGTTATAGTAATATATACTACCGTAGTTAAAGTAATATATACCACCGTGGTTATAGTAATATATACTGCCGTAGTTATAGTAATATATACCACCGTAGTTATAGTAATATATACCACCGTAGTTATAGTAATATATACCACCTTAGTTATAGTAATATATGCCACCTTAGTTATAGTAATATATACCACTGTAGTTATAGTAATATATACCACCGTAGTTATAGTAATATATACCACCGTAGTTATAGTAATATATACCACCGTAGTTATAGTAATATATGCCACCTTAGTTATAGTAATATATACTACCGTAGTTATAGTAATATATACTACCGTAGTTATAGTAATATATACTACCGTAGTTAAAGTATTGGAATTATTAGATAAAAAAAAGGAGAAAAGGGATGTTCATAGATGGTCAGGTGGGACAATGGATAGTTATCAATTCACTGATCGGACATGGAGATATAGGGGGTCACCTTCCTGACCACTCATGTTTTATATGGTTTCCTCTCACAAAGATGTTTTTTTCCCGTAGTTGTTGTAAAATAAATAAAAATAACTGATGTAAGACTTCATAGGAAAAAAAAGAAAAAAAGACATAATATATTGGCAGTAAATGAGGCAGAAAATGAAACGAGGCATTTTATGAAGGTTTTACTTTATCTTTTTTGCCAATACTCAGTCCTAGAACATAGGGCTATATATATTGAGCTAATTAAAGGCAATGGTATGATGGCTGAGTGAGAGTGACTGCTAGAACATATGGCTATATATATTGAGCTAATAAAAGGCAATTGTATGATGGCTGAGTGAGAGTGGCTGCTAGAACATATGGCTATATATATTGAGCTAATTAAAGGCAATGGTATGATGGCTGAGTGAGAGTGACTGCTAGAACATATGGCTATATATATTGAGCTAATAAAAGGCAATTGTATGATGGCTGAGTGAGAGTGACTGCTACAGCTTGTAAATTGTTGTGAATAAGTGCATTTTTAATTTCAAAGGAACTATGTGGAGATAAGAGAGATCACATGTTTGGCAGATCTGCATTAAGATTGTAATGCTGGCAGGAGTCGGCATACTGGTAGAGTGTGGAATCACTTGATGTATCTGTTGTATTTACACCACAGCCTGCTACTACAGCCTGTCTGTACCCAGGCCAGACATTTACAATGTTACCATTCAAATCTCATTTTTATGAACATATAAAGAACTTAAATCTAATTAATGAACTCAAAATCAATTTGTAATAAGATCAAAACCTGTGTTTAAATAGAAAATGTGTGTAAAATTTGTTTTCAAAACATCTTAATACGAAAGGTTTGAAGAAAATGTGTTTTCAAAAGATCAAATCCATGTTTAAAGGGATCGGCTTTATTTGTAAAGGATCAAATTTATGTGTAATAGAGAAAATCTATGTTTGATTAATCAAAGGTTTGTGTAAATTTGTATATAAGAGATTGCTATTAACTGATTGGCTGATTGATATAGTGATTGTGTTGATCTGATTGGCTGATCGATATGAGGATGTAATAATTTTATGACTTATGTGAACATATTACTACACATTGGCTGTTATATGAACACAGATTGAGGGCAGACAGACTTTGGAATCAGGCATTTTGCAAGAGAAAAAAAATACACATTGTCCTAGGCAAGAACATTTTTCTGTTCATTCAAGGAATAAAAACAGCACAAGTAGAACTAAGTTCTGGCAAGTTCATCTCTTTGCCCTTTGGGTGTTATTTGATATATTTTTTTTATACTTTTCTGAATAATGTATTTTAATTGACAGATGGTCATGATCAGTATAAGAAATATGCATTGGTGGCCATTATTTGCATGTGGTCAGTATATGAAGTGTTCATTGGTGGTCAGTATTAAAAGGTGGTCAGTATAGGAAGTGTTTTTTGTTAGTCAGTATTAAGAGGTGATCAGTATAGGAAGTGTGTATTGGTGGTCAGTTTTAAGAGGTGGTCAGTATAGGGAGTGTTTATTGGTGGTCAGTTTTAAGAGGTGGTCAGTACAGGGAGTATGTATTGGTGGTCAGTACTTACAGGTGGTCAGTATATGGAGTATGTGTTTACGGTCAGTATTTACAGGTGGTCAGTGTACGAATTATGTATGTGTGGTCAGTATTTACAGGTGGTCAGTATAGGTAGTGTTATTGATGGTCAGTATTACAGGTGGTCAGGGTAAGGAGTATGTATGTACAGGTGGTCAGTATAGGGAGTTGATCAGTAGTAGCCTTGCTAGCCTATGTAAACACAGGCTGTGGACTGGCTGGCCCTGCCAGTGGTATAGTGTATATATAGTGGAGGCTGTGGTAGCATCTTCTTAGCAGTGTGGGTTAGTGGAACAATCTCAGGGTGGCAGCAAGGACCAGCTGAAATACCAGTACAAACTTGTGCCTTCTTGAGCCTCCCCCACTATTCCCTGCTGAGATTATAGCCAATAGTGAACTCTAGGACCATATATCAGACGGTCTACCACAGGACTATCTAGTACCATTATCTACAGGAAGTGTGATAGCCAAGGTTTCCAGAAATCACAAATTATGAAACTGTTCTGTGTAGAATATCAAAGCGATATAGTTACAACCTTGCCGGTGGCTATACCGTTACCTTGTACCTTATAACAGTACACGTGTCTCGTGGCATACATGTTACCTCCACCTGTGTGGAATGATACAGTTTGGAATTGTATTGTTTAACATAGTTTTGGAGAGTTGAGTCTACGTCCACTGCTTGACTGGCTAGAATGTTTACCTTGTACCAGTCTTTATCCTAAGTGTCGGGAATGCAGGGAGTCTGATTGAATTCTGTTGTTTCAGTGGTGCTCATGGTTGGTATAAGACGGGTAGTTCTGCCTACACCCATATACACTGACAACATCGACATTTTACAGCAGAAAACATTTTAATCGTGTGTATTTGACAATATGGATAGTTATAGATCATCCTCAAGTTGATGAATACAGGAAAAACGTCAACAGAGGTAAGATGTTTTCAATTATTTCAAATATTAACCAATGCTCCAGGAAAAAGCCCCCTGCAGGTTTTGGAAGGGGTTGTCTACGAGGCAAAATTGGCTTACTATGTACGTCAAGGGTGACTGTACTTGAGATCGGAAGCATTTCTATTTTCTGTATGTGTCTCCATTGAAATAACCTACTGCTTTCTATAGCTATTTGGCTCCTTCCATATCTTGGACTAAAACTTATTAGGTCTTGCGTTTTCTTTCTTTCAACATAACTTTCTGTTTACGCATAGTTGCTCGGCTTGGATTTACCTGTCATATCTTTAAATATGGTGTCTTTGTTTGAAGTTGAATTTGAAATGATAATGAATTCTTAGGGATGTGTACTTGAGAACCTGATTTATTACCCAGGTCTTCACATGTTATTGTGGTACCGGTTTCCAGTTGACTTTTCTCCTTGTGAGATGGTTTAGGCGGATCAATATGCCTGGTATAGCTAAATGTCAGTTTGAAAGATGTACAGTAAAAACAAATACCTTAGAGACATTTCATGTAGAATAGGCCGATTTTCAGTTACAAAGGTTCAATAAATGTACAGATGTAAATATCTCTACCTTGCTGAAGTCTAAGGTAGCTTGCCTCCTCGTATTGTCTCGTGTCTCCTTTCCCTCAATCTATGTCACACTACCCATGTGTTCTATGCCCGCTTTTCCTGTTTCTGTTTGAGTCCATCTCATCATCTTCTGTGTCCCATCTCCTGCTTTCTGTCTCCATATCCCCGCTCTTTGTCCCTTTCCATCTCCATTTCTTTCTGTTTCTCTCTGACCCCCTTTTTCTGTGTCGCCACCAACCGACTGATTATCTATTTTCTACTTCAGATTAATTATGTCTTATCTCCTCACCCCAGTCTACTTCCCCACTCACTTTTCCCGATTTTTTTCATTTAATTCCTTGCCCGTCATCCCCTCTGTCACCCCAAATCTGTGAGTCATCTCGCCCCCTCACCCCTATTTCTCCACCCTGTTTACTTGTCCTCACTTCCTTCCACGTTCTCTCCTGTGCCCTCCCTCTGTCTCTAACACACATTATTCTTCCCATCACACATAAGGGGTTCTGTATGCAAGTAATTCATTAAGAGGTGTTTTATTGATCAACTCATTCACCCCTGAAATTTCATAATGAACTGTTCCAACCTTTGAATTGGAAGAGTTCAAATGCATCTTCAGTGAATGAGTTAATTAATGGAAGTTTTATGGTATATTACTAAATTACTACAAGTAATCACCTCGTCAATGGCATTCTGAAACTAATTATCAGAATTTTGTTTAACAAGAAACCTTTCATATGATGCACGATCTTGATTTAATCAAATCGGTGGATCTGAAGATTAAGATATCATAAGTATCCACATGCTTGAACACAAAGCAAACACATCAACCCTACACATCATTTGTCTTCTAACCTAAAAGCTTCACTGACATTTCAGTGTTTGTAATTGATCCCGTAATAAAATACATTTATAAAGCATTAATCCTCACTCGTAGCCAAATCATTACGGCAGCGGCAGTTCTGGAGGTGATTGGTTCGAAAATTATACAAACAGGCCTACTTACTCATTGTTAAATTACAAGATACTGTTAGATGATGTGAAAGTACTGTTTTCTGAATCAAATCGTTATCTAATCTAACCAAATCTTGCGATATCTACAAAAAAAAAATCATAGACCTAAAATTCATGATAAGATGTGTTTAGGTGTTGGGACTATGATATACGAAAGATGTGTTAGAATATCAAAATTTTACTTTCTACACAAACAATGTACGTATTAAACGAGTCGCAACTTTTCAAGACCAAATGGTCCCTTTGTCAAGCTAGGACTGTAGGGACCAGTCGGTCTTGAAATGTTGCGACACGTTTTATACGTACATCGTTTGTGTAGGAGTAAAACATATTTCTAAACTGATGAATCTTATTGAAGAAATGTGTTAGAATACATGACATATAGGTTAGCTGTCAATAACTTTACACTGATCGACACAAGACTGTCCCTGTCAGTACATATCTAGAGATGAACATCTTCAGGGAAGTCCATTGTTCTGCAGTAAGCTTGGGACGGTAAATAACCTCAGGTCATATCTTAACTCATTCACCCCTAAAGTCACATTTGAACCTTGCCAAATCAATGACTCAAGTCCAGTTTAAAAATGTAGGGGTGAATGAGTTAAGGATTAAATTTGACCTTGTTCACATAAGATTAGACTGACCCCTGTTACTAGAATATTGAATTATTCAGAGAGAAAAAAGAAAAAAACTAATAATTTTGATCACATGAATGTCTGTCTTATCCTAATTATAAGGTCTCTAACTAGGGGAGATAAGTCTGATCCTAAGGTCTCTAACTAGGGAAGATAAGTCTGATCCTAAGGTCTCTAACTAGGGGAGATGAGTCTGATCATAAGGTCTCTAACTAAGGGAGATAAGGCTGATCCTAAGGTCTCTAACTAGGGGAGATAAGCAAGTAGTAAAATGCAGTTGCAAAATTCTTCATAAAAACGTAAAGAGGCTGGTAGCCAGTCGAAAATAAAATCTTTAGATATCCTAAATTCTCGATAATAAACCTGATTTTAAAACAAGTTTTTAACTCATTCACTCTTGAAATTTCATATTGAATATTCCATTTTTTGAATTGGAAGAGTTCAAATGTGTCTTCAGGGGTGAATGTGTTAAAGAAAATATATATAACATTATATTTTCACATTCGAAAAATGAAGGACTTGAAAATAAATCATTGAAGGCTTACTGTTAGAATGACTTCATAGATATGACTACCTTGAAAGTAGGCTTGCTTAGAAAATAAACCTTGGGCTCCTTACGGAAAATGGAAATAAGCAGTGGCTTACTAGCGAGATTATAGGAAATGACAAAAGAACTTTTGGGTATACATATGAACATTGCTATTTTTTTACGTCAGCACAGATGTACATATGATATAATATCATACATAACACATTCATTTGAAAAATGTTGCTGACTGTCCAAATGGAATGATATAAAGTTGTGTCAACTGAAATTTACAGATTTATGTTATACAGATGGTTTAGTGGGAAAACAGTTGTTAAAGAAAACATGGTATGAATACAAAGAGATCTGATACTAAGTTAAATACTGTGCAGCAGGATATTTCTACGGGCGTGATATTTTCATGATTTCGTGGCCCCATAACGTGATCGTGAAAACACGATCCACAAAATAATATAAAAATTATAAAAATGAGCCCTAATGATATTTAGAATAGATTTTATCACACATCTAATGGTTTTGTTGATGATTTGTTTAACAAAATACATTTACTTAATGTTGCTCAATATACTGTAATAAAGCCTATTCATTTGACTGTTTGTCACTTTAAAACACCACAAAAATTTAGTTCCTTCACAAGTCTAGATCGCAAAATTAAAACCTGTATAAATTCAGTTTTCGAATTTGGGTTAAAATCTCGAAATTTTTAACCCACATAAATAATACGGTATACTGTATTTGTGATCTACGCACTCATTATCTGTTAACAGATGTGTGTCTATATTGTATCAAAGAAATAATTATTACATTCGTAAAATGATCTTTAGAGCTCCTAAAAGTGATGAAAGTGCAAAAGATCTGTTGTTTAGCATTATATATGATACTGTAAGACTAGTGTACAATTGATGTATAATGAAAATAGGCAGTTTATGATTCATTTACAGGTCTATGGTTATATTTGTGAACCTTGTGAATTAATCAAATTGACAGAGGGATCCTGTTTTACTATTAGTGTACATTTGTAAGGATATAATTGGCAGTTACCGGTTCATTCTGAGGTGTAATTTATCCTTTAGAATCCTTAGATCATGCGATAACTGCAATTGACTAAAAGATTGCAAATTATACCGTAGGTTTTACAGCATCCTAATAGAGCCCCAACAAGACCTGGAGTAAGGTGTATTTGATACAGGAGCAATTAGGTTTGTAGTAACCCAGGCCTGCCTCCTATTGAATGACTTAACGAAATCTAGGAACCCAGCGTAAAAGCACAGATATTCTTACTAAAGGTTGTTGGCCTTTCTTACCGATGCCAATTACAAACCCAAATCCATTGTATTAGGTGTTCAGCGGTATACAAGCTTGGTCTGTAAAGGATTGTATTTAGTGGTACGTATACATGTCTACAGCTCTTATTGAACGCTGTAGGTAGTACTGCCACAATTGAGGAACCAAATACTGACCAGCGCTTGGTTAACTTCTACAAGTCTTGAGTCAATATGTGTTGAAAGATCCATGTACCACTGCCAAAAATTGTAGCTAAGTGTTAGAAACTGTCTTTTCCGGTTTGGATAGGCCAGTCTGGTCTACCTGTTGTGTGGATAGGCCAGTCTGGTCTACCTGTTGTGTGGATAGGCCAGTCTGGTCTACCTGTTGTGTGGATAGGTTAATCTGGTTAACCCATTGTGTAGATAAGTCAATCTGGTCTACCTATTGTGTGGATAAGTCAATCTGGTCTACCTATTGTGTGGATAGGTTAATCTGGTCTACCTATTGTGTGGATAAGTTAATCTGGTCTACCTATTGTGAAGATAGGTCAATCTGGTCTACCTATTGTGTGGATAGGTCAATCTGGTCTACCTATTGGGTGGATAAGTCAATCTGGTCTACCTATTGTGTAGATAGATCAATCTGTTCTACCTATTGTGTAGATAAGTCAATTTGGTCTACCTATTGTGTAGATAGATCAATCTGGTCTACCTGTTGTGTGGATAGGTCCATCTGGTCTACCTGTTGAGTGGATAGGTCAATCTGGTCTACCTATTGGGTGGATAAGTCAATCTGGTCTACTTATTGTGTAGATAGATCAATCTGCTCTACCTATTGTGTAGATAGGTCGATCTGGTTTATCTATTGTGTTGATAGGTCCATCTGGTCTACCCGTTGTGTGGATAGGTCAATCTGGTTTATCTATTGTGTTGATAGGTCCATCTGGTCTACCCGTTGTGTGGATAGGTCAATCTGGGCTACCTATTGTGTAGATAGGTAGACCAGATTGACCTATCCACACAATCTGGTCTACCTATTGTGAAGATAGGTCCATCTGGTCTACCTATTGTGGTGATAGGTCCATCTGGTCTACCTGTTGTGTGGATAGGTCAATCTGGTCTACCTATTGTGTAGATAGGTCAATCTGGTTTATCTATTGTGTTGATGGGTCCATCTGGTCTACCTATTGTGGTGATAGATCAATCTGATCTACCTATTGTGAAGATAGGTCAATCTGGTCTACCTATTGTGGTGATAGGTCCATCTGGTCTACCTGTTGTGTGGATAGGTCCATCTGGTCTACCTATTGGGAAGATATGTCAATTTGGTCTACCTATTTTGTAGATAGATCAATCTGGTCTACCTATTGTGGTGATAGGTCAATCTGGTCTACCTATTGTGTTGATAGGTCAATCTGGTCTACCTATTGTGTGAATAGATCAATATGGTCTACCTATTGTGGTGATAGGTCAATCTGGTCTACCTATTGTGTAGATAGATCAATCTAGTCTAAATGTTGTGTGGATAGGTCAATTTGGACAACATATTGTGTCGATAGATCAATCTGGTCTACCTATTGTGTAGATAGGTCAATCTGATCTACCTATTGTGTGGATAGGTTAATCTGGGCTACCTATTGTGTGGATGGGTCCATCTGGTCTACCTATTGTGTGGATAGGTTAATCTGGTCTACCCATTGTGTGGATAGATCAATCTGGTCTACCTATTGTGTGAATAGATCAATATGGTCTACCTATTGTGGTGATAGGTCAATCTGGTCTACCTATTGTGTTGATAGGTCAATCTGGTCTACCTATTGTGTGGATAGGTCCATCTGATCTACCTATTGTGAAGATAGGACCATCTGGTCTACCTATTGTGAAGATAGGTCCATCTGTCTACCTATTGTGAAGATAGGTCCATCTGGTCTCCCTATTGTGAAGATAGGTCCATCTGGTCTGCCTATTGTGAAGATAGGTCCATCTGGTCTACCTATTGTAAAGATAGGTCCATCTGGTCTACCTATTGGGAAGATAGGTCCATCTGGTCTACCTATTGGGAAGATATGTCAATCTGGTCTACCTATTGTGTAGATAGGTCAATCTGGTCTACCTGTTGTGTGGATAGGTCCATCTGGTCTTCCTATTGGGAAGATATGTCAATTTGGTCTACCTATTGCGTAGATAGATCAATCTGGTCTACCTATTGTGGTGATAGATCAATCTGAACTACCTATTGTGAAGATAGGTCAATCTGGTCTACCTATTGGGAAGATATGTCAATCTGGTCTACCTATTGTGTAGATAGATCAATCTGGTCTTCCTATTGTGTAGATAGGTCAATCTGATCTACCTATTGTGAAGATAGGTTAATCTGGTCTACCTATTGTGAAGATAGGTCCATCTGTCTACCTATTGTGAAGATAGGTCCATCTGTCTACCTATTGTGAAGATAGGTCCATCTGTCTACCTATTGTGAAGATAGGTCCATCTGGTCTACCTATTGGGAAGATATGTCAATCTGGTCTACCTATTGTGTAGATAGGTCCATCTGATCTACCTATTGTGAAGATAGGTCCATCTGGTCTACCTATTGTGTAGATAGGTCAATTTGTTTATCTATTGTGTAAATAGGTCAATCTGGTTTATCTATTGTGTGGATGGGTCCATCTGGTCTACCTATTGTGTGGATAGGTCCATCTGATCTACCTATTGTGAAGATAGGTCCATCTGGTCTACCTATTGTGAAGATAGGTCCATCTGGTCTACCTATTGTGAAGATAGGTCCATCTGGTCTACCTATTGGGAAGATATGTCAATCTGGTCTACCTATTGTGTAGATAGATCAATCTAGTCTAAATGTTGTGTGGATAGGTCAATTTGGACAACATATTGTGTCGATAGATCAATCTGGTCTACCTATTGTGTAGATAGATCAATTTGGTCTACCTATTGTGTGAATAGGTCAATCTGGTCTACCTTTTGTGTGAATAGGTCAATCTGGTCAACAAATTGTGTCGATAGATCAATCTGGTCTACCTATTGTGTAGGTAGATTAATTTGGTCTTCCTATTGTGTAGATAGGTCAATCTGGTCTACCTATTGTGTAGAAAAGTCAATCTGGTCTACCTATTGTGTGGATAGGTTAATCTGGTCTACCCATTGTGTGGATAGATCAATCTGGTCTACCTATTGTGTAGATAGATCAATCTGGTCTACCTATTGTGTAGAAAAGTCAATCTGGTCTACCTATCGTGAAGATAAGTCAATCTGGTCCTATTGTGTAGATATATCAATCTGGTCTACGTATTGTGGGGATAGATCAATCTGGGCTACCTATTGGGGAGATAGTTCAATCTGGTCGACCGATTGTGTAGATAGGTCAATATGGTCTACCTATTGTGTGGATAGGTCAAGTTGGTCTTCCTATTGTGTAGAAAAGTTAATCTGGTCTACCCATTGTGTTGATAGATCAATCTGGTCGACCTATTGTGTAGATTGACCTATCTAAACAATAGGTAGACCAGATTTACCTATCTACACAATAGTAAGACCAGATTGATCTATCCACACAATCTGGTCTACCTATTGTGTAGATAGGTCAATCTGGTCTACCTGTTGTGGTGATAGGTCAATCTGGTCTACCTATTGTGTGGATAGATCAATCTGGTCTACCTATTGTGTAGATAGGTCAATCTGGTCTACCTGTTGTGTAGATAGGTCAATCTGGTCTACCTATTGTGGTGATAGATCAATCTGGTCTACCTATTGTGTGGATAGGTCAATCTGGTCTACCTATTGTGTAGATAGATCAATCTGGTCTACCTGTTGTGTGGATAGGTCAATCTGGTCTACCTGTTGTGTGGATAGGTCAATCTGGTCTACCTGTTGTGGTGATAGGTCAATCTGGTCTACCTATTGTGTGGATAGATCAATCTGGTCTACCTATTGTGTAGATAGATCAATCTGGTCTACCTGTTGTGTGGATGGGTCAATCTGGTCTACCTGTTGTGTGGATAGGTCAAGTTGGTCTACCTATTGTGTAGATAGGTCAATCTGGTCTACCTGTTGTGTAGATAAATCAATCTGGTCTACCTATTGTGGTGATAGGTCAATCTGGTCTACCTATTGTGTGGATAGGTCAATCTGGTCTACCTATTATGTGGATAGGTTCATCTGGTCTACCTATTGTGTGGATAGGTCCATCTGGTCTACCTATTGTGTGGAATCAAATAGAAGACCATAAAAATCACGACATTCCCTACAGGTCGTCACACTTCTCAGAATGCTTCATTGATACCGCACATGATTGCATTATATCGGGACACTAGGAGAGAAATGGTAAATAGATTTGATTTGTATAGCAACCTACAACTACTGACTTGTTTAGTGAGTGAGGTATGTTGATGGACCCAGAGAGTGTGTTAACCCTATAAATATCTTTACACCTAATACATACTGTGACATCTAGAGGTGAATGCTCGGAGGAGTGAATGTAGTATCCCCCTGATATCCTAGCTATTGTACAACTAGTGATCTGGTATATACACGTATGGATAATAGATATATTTATGAACCTAAGTCAACTGTAAATCTAACTTCCGATAGAAAAGAATTGGAGTTACATAGAGTATATACATCCAAGTCAAAACATTACCAGACACAGTATGTACTGTACCAGAGTAAGAATTTCCATTCAAGAGAAACAAGCTAAGTTTCGTATTGTTTATATACATTTAAGCAGTCTTACGTTGCGTGGGCAATATATCTCTGATTTAACAATCTTCACATGTCTTGCAAATTAAAAACCCGAAAGAGGTTTTTTTTCAGTGTAATGGCCGTAACAGAATTACAGGTAACAGTACATCTTTGTTAAAAGGTCAAAATTTAAAATTTGAAGATTTCAAATTTTTGAAATTTTAATGTAAAATAGCCAATTGAAGGGATGGGACGCTGCCTTGAACTAGAAAAAGAATTGGTGGGATTTACCAGGGATGGGGCGGTTATTAGATTGAACGGGGGTTCTTCATCACCATTTTAGTAATTATAGGTGGGTTTCGGCTTGTTTTATAACCCTCTAGAGGTTTTACATACAGATTTTAGTGTTATGATTGGTTTTCTCTCCTATTTTTGGGTTATATGGGGAAACTGAAATAGACACATACCACTATTTTACTGTTGAGTAAGGTAGTCTTTCTAGTCAACGTCAGAAACAGCTGGCATTAAGTTCAATATTATACAGATCTGGAGAGTCGGTTACTACCGACCTAGTCTATTGTCGGAAACTCTATAAACAGATAAAACTTCTAAACAACTTTTCAACTCGTAAAACATTTTGAAACCGAATAAAATGTCTCAAAATTGACAGTTTGTATTAACATAGTTGGCAGTGATGATTGTTTAAGCTGATTTTACATTTATTACCGAAAAATGATGAGCAAAGGTCGGGCTGGCAGCAGAAAGTGGACTAAAAATAGGTTTGCTCATCATTTATTTGATGACATCTCATTACTTTTAATGATAAGTTGGCAAGGACGGCACACTAACACAGTCACAATTTATAATTACACTGTCCCATATTTCATGGTCCCATCTTATACTTTCTCATCTTACACTTTCTCATCTTACACTGTCATATCTTACACTGTCACATCTTACACTGTCATATCTTACACTGTCACATCTTACATTGTCACATCATACTCCCCCATCTTACACTGTCACATCTTACACTGTCACATCATACTCCCCCATCTTACACTGTCACATCTTACACTGTCACATCTTACACTGTCACATCATACTCCCCCATCTTACACTGTCACATCTTACACTGTCACATCATACTCCCCCATCTTACACTGTCACATCTTACACTGTCATATCTTACAATGTCACATCTTACATTGTCACATCATACTCCATCTTACATCGTCACATCTTACACTGTCATATCTTACACTGTCATATCTTACGCTGTTGCATCTTACATTGTCACATCATACTCCCCCATCTTACACTGTCATATCTTACACCATCATATCTTACACTGTCACATCTTACATTGTCACATCTTATACTGTCACATCTTACACTTTCACATCTTACATTGTCACATCATACTCCCCATCTTACACTGTCACATCTTAAACTGTCATATCTGACAGTCATATCTTACATTGTCACATCATACTCCCCCATCTTACACTGTCATATCTTACACTGTCACATCTTACAATGTCATATCTTACACTGTCACATCTTACACTGTCACATCTTACACTGTCATATATTACACCATCATATCTTACACTGTCACATCTTATAATGTCACATCTCACGCTGTCACATCTTACACTGTCACATCTTACACTGTCATATCTTACACCGTCAAAGCTTACTTTTTACATCATTTACTGTCACATTTCAGTATTCACTACATTAATGTATAGTGTTCAAGCTAGATTTAGTGTTCAATATATATCTTGTATCGGTGATATATACTTGTTCATAAAACTTGAATGCCATAAATCGTGTCACCCCCCAGCATCTGAGAGTTTGGCTTCCCACAGCAGGCAGTTGTTGAGTAGGGCAGCTGAGACGTGGTTTTGAGCAGGCCACTGATGGTGATGGAGAAGCTGGTAGGAAAGGTTAGAGGTACAAACATTGATTTCTCCTCTCCATTTTCTGTGTGACGTGGGTGAAGATTTAGCCTGATATCACTGTACTCAGCAGTCTGTTTCATCCACCAGGACTCGGGACTCCTCTATATGCCAAAAGGTGTGCAGATATTTAAGGAAAACTTCCATTAATGTAATTAGTGTGGCCTGTGGTTTTATTTTGCTGGTTAATTTTAATCTATCTATATTTGTATTACTTATGACAGGTGTTCATGTTATTCCATATATATACTGAATGATCTGTGATTAATTTCAGACCCTGAAGAAATTCTATATAATACACACTCTGTCTGTCTGTGTGTGTGTGTGTGTGTGTGTGATTAATTTAATACACACACTCTGTGTATATGTATATATTGTAACATATTCTGGATGTAATCAACCAAGAGGGGGAAATCATGAGAAGAAAATCTATGTATACATAATCGGGGCCTAAGAGCTGACAAGTGAAGTGTGCTGATTTGCTGAGAAATACAAAGGTCACCTTCAGTAATTATCAGAATCATTCACAAAGTATGTACAAATTCAAGACAAAAACGCTTATTTCTCATTCAATACCAAGATAAGTAAACTTGACCATGACAACGTCGTGCTGGATTTACTGGCTTAATCAAAGTTACGGTGACTGGTTTCAACACATTAGATGTGTTTTCATCAGAACAGATTTTAAATATAAACAGTTGAGCTATAACCAATACCAAAGTAAAGTAATTATTTCTACTTCATTTTCAACATTGAAAAATTACTTTATTACAATTCAGGTGACAGTTAAGGCCCATGGGCCTCTTGTTTACAAGAGTTATGTACCTTTCTCTGTTTTTATTTATACAGTTTATTTTGTCCAAAGTACTTCTACTTACCTTCGTGATGTATATTTAAGAAACCTGCCAGATACAGTTTAAGTACCTTTTGGAGTTGTGTGATCGATGGTTGTAATGCTACCTTTTGAAAAGATTTCTGATTTATTTCTTGTCAGAATGTCGGTATAATCTCGCCTATTGCTAATTCTTTGAACTGCATAACAATCAAATCAAAATTTTCCAATTTTAAACTTCTTAAATTTACTAAAAGGAAATCCAATGTGGTTGAACCCATTTTGTGGAATTGTTTGTGCTGCTGAGCATGGAGATGATTTGATACTTCTGTCAAAACATGCTACAAGAAGTATTACATGAAGAATTTTTACTTGTAAAAGGAAATATTTAGATGCTTTAATTAGCTGACGACCAGAAATACAATACTTTGTTATAATTGCATAAGACTTCTCTCTTCTAACTGTTTCACCATATAAGGATTTTTCTACTTGAAGATTATGAAAATTTATAACATATGTATGATCATAAAACATTGATGCACTACAACAGATTTGTTACAAAAATGGATATTTTCAGGATTGGTTATTTGTGTAAAATTAAAATGTAATGTTTTGAAGAATTTTAAGATATCGGTAGTGTTCTGGAGAAGGAGGTAGAAGAATTTTAAGATATCGGTAATGTTCTGGAGAGGGAGGTAGAAGAATTTTAAGATATCGGTAGTGTTCTGGAGAGGGAGGAAGAAAAATTTTAAGATATTGGTATAGTGTTCTGGAGAAGGAGGTAGAAGAATTTTAAGAAATCGGTAGTGTTCTGGAGAGGGAGGTAGAAGAATTTTAAGATATCGGTATAGTGTTCTGGAGAGGGAGGTGGCATATTAGAATTAGGGGCTTTATATAACCGAGCTAGAACTGGTAAAGGATTATGCTAGATTTCAACAATTTCTCTAGGTTACTAAGTACCTACAATGTAGGGGTACAAGGTCTCTAAAATGTATCAAATATACCAACATATCTAAAATTCAGTGGGAACACTGATTGGTGCACTGCAGAAGGGGGACAGGAAGTGATAAAACAAGGCTACATTGGTTCTGTAGTGATGTCAGCGGACAACATCACAGGCCCAAGGAAATGTCACATCTAACAGGGCTGACACAAAGTAGGTCTTACATGGACCAGGAACTCCGAGAACAACAACTGGAAATGTAGCTTAACTACTGTCAAGGTCATGATTTAGGAGAAGTTTAATTCCTACAGTTGTCGTTAAGATACAAACATGGATGACGAGTTCGTAATTTGTCCGTCTGCAGTAAGAAAATATCAACATAGACCGGTATATATATATTTCATTTTTCACTAAAGATTAGAAGAGTTGTTGGTATTTAAAAAGAATGTGGATAATAATTAATTCATTAGAAACATGTTCTGACTAAGGTATTAGATCAGAGCTTAACATCAGCAAGTTTATGTGTGTGGAAGTTTTGGATAGTAAAATAGGCTTTGTTTAATTTCACAACTCAAGTGCCTATGTACATTTTCAAAAGGGGAAAAAAAAGGTAAATTTTCCTATGACTGATGGGAGTTGGGAGGATGGAAAAAAGTACTTGTATATGTATATATGGTGTTGTCCTGGAATTGAAATAAATACAGGAAAAGGTAAAATCATGTAAAAACTTACTGAGTGGCCGTCAGCTCATCGTTGACCTATTTGCTGAAGCTTTTATGTGTTACCAAAACGAAAAGTTTCAAAACGAAAATGTTGTTTAGATTTGGAAATAACAGGTAGATTTTTTTTTTACAGTACATTCAAGGAAATGGAAATGTTCCAGAATCTCAGCAGCAAAAGATCAGACTTTAAGTTCTAAGATATGTTGATGATTTTCTGTTTCTATAAATTGTTGTCTTGGGTATTCACAGGGGAACTGTTCCTTCATGGTAAGTACCGGGCAATGCTGTATTGTTATACAATTTACACCTGACCAATGTCCAGTGGCTTGATCTCCCCTGATGACCAGTGGTCATTAGAATACACATTTGATACTGAACAGTTATCCACTTTCCCACAGATATTATTCCATCAAATAATTATATATTTGCTTTGCTATTTCAACCAAACTGTCCTTTTTGCCTTTTTCTTTCATTTCATGGTCCTAATGACCTCTTTTGTGTTGATGGTTCATTAAGATGCTAATAATGGTAATAATAATAATACTGTTTTCTTATTGATAATTCAAGGTTGAAATGGCAAGGTAAAATAGCAGATGAACAAGTTTGTTGAGGTGACCTTTTGGTCTCTACGATGACTTATAAGTCAATAAATTGACCTTGAGGTTACTGAAATGACCTCAAGGTCATTAAAACAACTAATGGTTTACTGAGGTGACTTGTGAATCGCAGTCATAAACCAAGGGTTACTGTAGTGACCTACGGTTTAATCAAATGACCTTTTCGTCACTGACATGACCTTATGATTGTGATCTAGGGTCGTTTGAGGTGACCTTTGTATTGCTGACATGACCTAATGGTTGTAATCTAGGGGCGTTTGAGGTGACCTTTGGATTGCTGACATGACCTAATGGTTGTAATCTAGGGTCATTTGAGGTGACCTTTTCGTCACTGACATGACCTAATGGTTGTGATCCAGGGTCGTTTGAGGTGACCTTTGGATTGCTGACATGACCTAATGGTTGTAATCTAGGGTTGTTTGAGGTGACCTTTGGATTGCTGACATGACCTAATGGTTGTGATCTAGGGTCGTTTGAGGTGACCTTTGGATCCCTGACATGACATTGGAGTCACCGAAGTGACCAAGGATTCACATGATACTACCTAAGGGCCATTGATGTGACCTAGGATTCACATGATACTACCTGAGGGCCATTGATGTGGCCTAGGGTTCGCATGATACTACCTAAGGGCCATTGATGTGACCTAGGGTTCACATGATACTACCTAAGGGCCATTGATGTGACCTAGGGTTCACATGATACTACCTAAGGGCCATTGATGTGACCTAGGGTTCACATGATACTACCTAAGGGCCATTGATGTGACCTAGGGTTCACATGATACTACCTAAGGGCCATTGATGTGACCTAGGGTTCACATGATACTACCTAAGGGCCATTGATGTGACCTAGGGTTCACATGATACTACCTAAGGGCCATTGATGTGACCTAGGGTTCACATGATACTACCTAAGGGCCATTGATGTGACCTAGGGTTCACAAGGGTTTGGTCACCTACCACTGGACATATATGTAGAAGCTGATGATTTTTGCGATATTGTTTAATATAGGAAATACATCCCAAAAGTACCACATAGAATAAACCAATCATCTCCTCTCCTTCAAATAAACAAAACGTGCTCAAAGCTTCAAATTTTGTATACGATACCCGATCTATATATTCTGCAATAAGATAAAGTATGCTGATAATAATTGTTACTGGTGGTATAAAACATTCGAAACTTTAACCTGCAGTAAAGTAATTATTCAAGCAGAAAAGTAATCTAGAATATTGTATTTAAGCTTATGCTATTTCAGAAATACTTTTTGAATTATTATGAAATTTCCAAAATATTTACAGACATTGTATAAATCATTGTGAAGCCCTGAATGCCGTTTTGTAAAGGGAGATAACTGGTTCCTTGCTATGTACCTGCTTCAACTGCCCTAGGGTGGAACCATCTACCTGGCCCTGGACATCAGTCGTGTGGTTTGTTGTGGTGTTGAGCTACCATGTGTTGTAAATGTAAATATTTCACCAATGTCCAGTCTCAGTTAATTGACCACTGGTCATTTTTCACATCAAACACATTTTGCAAGTCCTAGAAGAATCAGACATTGTAGTAAAGGCATGCATTGTGACATCCTTGATACTACAGGTGTTACGCTCTGACTTTCACTCTCTGCACCCCTGAAATATGTCGTAGCAAAATTGAAGGCACATGACTAGCTATATCATTGGTCTCGCCTGACCAATTGCTAGGCTGATATCTGTCCTTAACAGAGGAGTGACACCCGAGTTTAAAACCAGACAATGTTATCATTATTCTTTTGATGTATATCAAAGGATCACACTACCCGTAGTCTTCTCATCTCATCCACAATGTGGTGCATACTGAGACTTCAATTTTGTCATGACATATTCCAGGGGTGCAAAGAGCAAAAGTTAGTGCAACTCCTGGAGTGTTGAGGATGATGGTTGTGTAACCTGGAGTTCACCATTTCCAGTCGGCATTCATATTGGGTATGAATCGTCATTGGACGGCGTTCAGCTTGGACACCAGCAGTATTTGTTTGACAGGTCTTGATGAGAAATAAATCAAAAAATCAAAAAAAAACTACAGATGTACTACACTGGATAAAGCTGGTGGAATATTCGCATTTCGTAACAGGTTAGAGGTGGAGATAGGATAGCTGTAGGCTTTAGATTGATATTTAAATAGTAGGCTGGGTATAAATATACTATGTCTATGATGTAAAGAATGTATTTTATCTACACAATTCAGTTCATTTGTAGGCTTTTATGAATTCGTTTTTTTGTGAAAATCACTTTTTTCAATTTTTATTTTACTTCCTTTTCGACTATGTTGTTATTTTATTTTTTATTTTTTTGTACATTTTTAATTTTGTTTATTTTTGTTGGAAATATTTAGTGAGTTTGAATGTTGTTTCGTTCATTTTACATGTTTTATCCGTTCTTTGTTGAGCTTCATTTGGGTTTTTTGTTGGTGTTTTTCTACTTTTGCATGTTTTTTTATGCTTTTACTGCATGTAGTGTCGAACACCGTGGTGGTTTGTTTTGATTTTGTTTTTGAAAATGATTTCATTTGTTTTAAAGATGTGTTGAAAATTGAAAATTTTGTAGTCCATAATTTTTCATAACATATTAAAATGGAAAAGAAATCTCAAATAATTGTTTTAATGTTTATTCTGATATCTTACATTTATCAGTTTGTCTTATTATTCAGTTGTTAATTATCATAATTGATAAACATGATATAGTTTTATGTTTTTTTCCTAAAATTTTGTTGAACTTTAAACATAGTGTGGACTTTGCATACTTTCTATTCTCATTCCGTCATACAGATGTTTGCTTGCATCAGGTTTTAAGTTAGTTGATGGTTGCTGGTTAAATTTCATAATGTCTTAGCCATAATTGTTTTAATTTGATTGTTAATGGAAAAAAGATTATGTGATTGTCTTCTGAAGTAATGCTGTGCAGTGAAGAAACTTATCCGGTTTGTTATTGGGGTTTACAGACTAAATGTAAAAGATTTGTCTGAAAAAAACACCTTAATCATGTTCACTTTGTGGTTAAGAGACTGAATGTACAGAATTTGTCTGGAAGGAAACTTATTCTGTTCGCTACGAGAGCTAAGAGACTGAATTTAAAACAATTGTCTTGAAAAAAACTTAATCATGTTTACTTTGGGGATTAAGAGACTGAATGTACAAAACGTATCTGAAAAGAAACTTATCCTGTGGGCTTTAAAACACTGAATGTAAAACATCTTTCAGTATCTTTAAAAAGATGCCAGTCTCTCACAGATACTTCCCACGAAGCCACTATCTTTTTGTGCAGTTTGGTAGACTGGAACAATCAATATACAACAAACTTTGAGCCTGTTTCATACATAAGACTTGAACCTATTTGACTTAATAAATGCCCTGGACACTTAATGATTTGGGGAAAAATAAATGGTAGCTGAACTTCCCTAAATTCTCAAAGAAATAAAAAGCTAAGTTGATAAATTATGGTGAAGGAATGCGACACTAAGATGACAAAAAAGGATAGAGGGGCGCTTATAACAGACGGAACAATTATTAGATCAAATATGGAAATTGGATCTTATTTAACATCTTCCTACCAAAAAAAAAAGTGGATTTTTTGTAGTTGAAAAAAAAAGAACTTTAATTTAATTGTTTCTGCAAAATAATGTGAATATTCATAACTGTCCATATATAACCTTAAGTACCTGTCATCATTGATGTATAATCTGTAAATTGTTAGCCTAGTTTATGACCTGTCATCATTGATGTATAATCTGTAAATTGCTAGCCTAGTTTCTGACCTGTCATCATTGATGTATAATCTGTAAATTGCTGCTGCTGTCTGTTATAAATACTTGACATATTGGAATGAATGGGTGGTTAAGGCATCTGACATTCTGCTACCACTAGCCCTCCACCACTGGGTCGCGGGTTCGAGCACTACGTGGGGAAGTCGACAGATCTTGGCCGTATGTCTGTTGTTTTTCTCCGAGAACTCCGGCTTTCCTCCACCACCAAAACCTGGCTCGTCCTTAAATGACAAAAGCTGTTAACGGGACGTAAATCACAACAAACCAAACCAAACGCGAAAGGTCCGCCTCTATTTCTGATCATGTCTGTCAGATAATTCCTAACCACCAACTGACTGAATCATTCCTCACTACTTTACTATGTGTTTAGATTCACTTTTGCATTAGAAATACACATTCAAAACGTATTGAATTTGCAATTTCAAATAGTTTGGTCCTTTTAGAATTATTTCTGATACGCTAATTTTCTTGATTCAAAACTATACAGGAAACAGTTTGTTTCTACATGGGGGGGGGGGGGGGGGGGGGGTTGGAATCACACCGTATCAAATTTGCAATTTCAAATTTTGTTTGGTCCTTCTAGAATTGTAATCCCACTAATCTCTGATTACAAAACTATACAGGAAACAGCTTGTCTCAATCAAAGGTTTCCCAAGCCTTACAGAGATTAAATAGTATACCCATTACGATCATTCACTTCTGAGTTGATATACATGCAACATATGTGTCACAAAGTTCCTCATTGCTTCTTAGGGATCTGTTCACCCATTCACCCCTAACGTCATGTTTGAACCTTTCCAAATCAAAGACTGGGCAAGTCTTAACATGAAGTTTTTTAAGGTCAAAGGTCAAGCAAGATTGCCGCTTATAATATAAACTGATTTAACTGTAAATAGGATGTCCATTGTCTGCTGAATAATCACACAGCTACTATATAGTGCAACAATACATAGAGGTCACTGAGTCAGTCAAAGGTCAAGGAGATTTAGTTATAAATAGTTGCAGAGGTTATCATTTGGTTCTAAAGTGAATATACCATTTTACAAGTGGCAGATGCTATTCTTATTTTTTTTTATCTTTGTGTGTTAATTATTGATTAGGTCTTTGCATTAATTTTGAAATGCAAAGTCAGAAAAGTAAAAAAGAATGGTTGTGATTTAAGTCTTTTGGTCTTTTTGTTGAAGCCTTGGCCCATTTCTATAAAGCTAGGATCAAGCGGGGATATTCTAAATGAACATTTTATCTTCCACAGCCGATGAAAAGATTCTGAATGACCGGGTCATTAGTGTGTCAGATATAGAAAGCACTTAGAGCCAGTTGTGAGATAGCACCATGTTTATATATACTGCTGGTCTATATAGGGGCTACAGAGATAAAATCAAATTAGTTCTGCAAAGATAAACCTATAGCATGCCGGGGAGAATCTTCTTGTTACTTTGGAAAGAATTGTTGATTTTGATGTAAATGTTGTGAAAAATTGATAGAAAGTTAGTGCTTAAAAAGAATTTGATTAACATTAATTTGCATTTATTTTTTTGGCAAAAATTGTTATTTATGCAGAAAAAAATGGTTGAGAGCAATAAGTTAGTGTTTAATTTTACAATCATAACAGAGATGGAAAGAACCATTCAAGACCTGCCTGAAGCTTTAGAAAACTCAGAAATGTTAAATGTAAACTTCATAGAATTATTATTAGAGAAGGTTGGGGGTCATGGCTGGACCCTTACTGACCTGTCAGTGTTCTAGTTTCTTGTTCGAGTTTCACAAAATTAATTCCAAACTTAAAACTATTCACATTTTTGTGATCAACTGACTGAAGTCCTGAGTAAAAATACAAAAACATTCTGGACTATCTGTTCCACTGTACATATTTTTAAAAAGCTCAAAAGAAAAAATGAAAAAAGGGAAAACTTGATTTATGTTAGGAAAATATTTTCTTCTTTGTTTTGGGAAACACTTACGACCAGTAATAAATATGTATACATCTAAAAATCCTTTAGGTATATTTACCATCAGTCAAAAAGGTGTGCAGTTTAAAAATAGAGTTGCGCCACGGAGGTAAGTGATAATAGCTAGACAAGGAGGGGGAGGGGTGAGTGAGGATGTGTGAAATGAGGTGTAAAATAGGATGTGAGGGATCTAACAAGGATGTGAGGGATTAGGCGAGGATTATCAGTGTGGATGCTGATAAGGCTCGACTGTAACAGCCAGACTGGGACTGAATCAGAAAGACCTGTAGGGGGTAAGGACAGATAACACACAGACATGTGTCAGGTCTGAGATGGGGGCACTACTGTTACAGGGGCGTAGAGTGAAGGCTGGACTGTCATAATTAACACACAGACATGTGTCGGGGCTGAGATGGGGGCGCTACTGTTACAGGGGCGTAGAGTGAAGGCTGGACTGTCATAATTAACACACAGACATGTGTCGGGTCTGAGATGGGGGCGCTACTGTTACAGGGGCGTAGAGTGAAGGCTGGACTGTCACAGATAACACACAGACAAGTGTCGGGTCTGAGATGGGCGCGCTACTATTACAGGTGCATAGGGTAAAGGCTGGACTGTCACAGATAACACATAGACATGTGTTAGATCGACATGTGTTAGATCTGAGATGGGGGCACTACTATTACGGGGGCATAGGGTAAAGGCTGGACTGTCACAGTTAACACACAGACATGTGTCAGGTCTGAGATGGGGTGCTACTGTTACAGGGGCGTAGAGTGAAGGCTGGACTGTAACAGATAACACACAGACATGTGTTAGATCTGAGATAGGGGCGCTACTATTACAGGGGCGTAGGGTAAAGGCTGGACTGTCACAGATAACATAGATGTGGTTTTAAAATGAAAATGAAATAGCAAAAAAAATTGTTAATTCCATTAAATTTGAGAATACTATTACAATATATAAGTATATGTAGTACTATTACCATATATAGGTATATGAAGCACTATTACAATATATAATTATATGTAGTACTATTAAAACATATAAGTATATGTAGTACTAATACAATATATAAGTATATGTAGTACTAATACAATATATAAGTATATGTACTACTATTACAATATATAGGTTTATGAAGTACTATTACAATATATACGTATATGTAGTACTATTGCAATTTATAGGTATATCAAGTACAATTACAATATATAAGTATATGTACTACTATTACAATATATACGTATATGTAGTACTATTCCAATATATAAGTATATGTAGTTCTATTACAATATATAAGCATATGAAGTACTATTACGATATATAAGTATATGAAATACTATTACAATATATAGGTTTATGAAGTACTATTACAATATATACGTATATGTAGTACTATTCCAATATATAAGTATATGTAGTACTAATACAATATATAAGTATATGAAGTACTATTACAATATATAGGTATATTAAGTACTATTACAATATATAAGTATATGTACTACTATTACAATATATAATTATATGTAGTACTATTAAAACATATAAGTATATGTAGTACTATTAAAACATATAAGTATATGTAGTTCTATTACAATATATGGGTATATGTAGTACTATTGCAATATATAGGTATATGTAGTACTATTGCAATATATAGGTATATGACGTACTATTACAATATATAGGCATATGAAGTACTATTACAATATATAATTATATGTAGTACTATTAAAACATATAAGTATATGTAGTACTATTCCAATATATAGGTATATGTAGTACTATTACAGTATATAAGTATATGTAGGACTATTACAATATATAAGTATATGGAGTACTATTACAATATGTAGGTATATGTAGTACTATTGCAATATATAGGTATATGAAGTACTATTACAATATATAAGTATATGTAGTACTATTGAAATGCAAATTTTGTCATTTGATAATGATATATGAAGTGATGAACTAAATTATTTGATATAAAATTTGTGTATTTCATTAGTGTATCACACAGGTAATTTACAGAACAGGATTTGTTCTTTAAATTATTGATGACCAGCAAATAAAACATGTTGACATGGAAACACACAGGATCCTGTAAACATTGCTTCTAGTTTATTCAAGTGCATTGAAAACACTATTTGGAAAAGAAAAAAAGAAGGAAGTTTTATTTTGGTAATATTAATGCCCCTAAGTTTGCAGTTTCAATAACAACTTTTTGAGATTACAAACTTCTCCTGTATCCAGGACTGAAGCCAGATCAAATACAAATATCATTTAATTATTAGCTCATTATAACTTGTAATAAGACCAGTGACCTGGTGTTGTATCAGGGTGACTTAGTCCCGAGAAATTTATGTCAGAGTTGGTCAATAATACAGTGTCGCCATCTGGGGGGAGCAGATGTTCGAAGACTCAAGTAGGCGACTTCCATCTGGGTATAATTAATGACTATGGATTCCAGTAGTTTCCGTCCACTTAATCCTGAATCTGGATTGATTAGATAAATATTTGTAATGGAATTAATTATGAGAAAGCCTTAGTACTTGTAAAACTTGATAAAATTGTGTCCATATATAAAACCACTGTAGCTGTCCACTGTGTAGTTTAGGGTATAACCTGTCCATATATAAAACCACTGTAGCTGTCCACTGTGTAGTTCAGGGTGTAACCTGTCCATATATAAAACCACTGTAGCTGTCCACTGTGTAGTTCAGGGTGTAACCTGTCCATATATAAAACCACTGTAGCTGTCCACTGTGTAGTTCAGGGTGTAACCTGTCCATATATAAAACCACTGTAGCTGTCCACTGTGTAGTTCAGGGTGTAACCTGTCCATATATAAAACCACTGTAGCTGTCCACTGTGTAGTTCAGGGTGTAACCTGTCCATATATAAAACCACTGTAGCTGTCCACTGTGTAGTTCAGGGTGTAACCTGTCCATATATAAAACCACTGTAGCTGTCCACTGTGTAGTTCAGGGTGTAACCTGTCCATATATAAAACCACTGTAGCTGTCCACTGTGTAGTTCAGGGTGTAACCTGTCCATATATAAAACCACTGTAGCTGTCCACTGTGTAGTTCAGGGTGTAACCTGTCCATATATAAAACCACTGTAGCTGTCCACTGTGTAGTTCAGGGTGTAACCTGTCCATATATAAAACCACTGTAGCTGTCCACTGTGTAGTTCAGGGTGTAACCTGTCCATATATAAAACCACTGTAGCTGTCCACTGTGTAGTTCAGGGTGTAACCTGTCCATATATAAAACCACTGTAGCTGTCCACTGTGTAGTTCAGGGTGTAACCTGTCCATATATAAAACCACTGTAGCTGTCCACTGTGTAGTTCAGGGTGTAACCTGTCCATATATAAAACCACTGTAGCTGTCCACTGTGTAGTTCAGGGTGTAACCTGTCCATATATAAAACCACTGTAGCTGTCCACTGTGTAGTTCAGGGTGTAACCTGTCCATATATAAAACCACTGTAGCTGTCCACTGTGTAGTTCAGGGTGTAACCTGTCCATATATAAAACCACTGTAGCTGTCCACTGTGTAGTTCAGGGTGTAACCTGTCCATATATAAAACCACTGTAGCTGTCCACTGTGTAGTTCAGGGTGTAACCTGTCCATATATAAAACCACTGTAGCTGTCCACTGTGTAGTTCAGGGTGTAACCTGTCCATATATAAAACCACTGTAGCTGTCCACTGTGTAGTTCAGGGTGTAACCTGTCCATATATAAAACCACTGTAGCTGTCCACTGTGTAGTTCAGGGTGTAACCTGTCCATATATAAAACCACTGTAGCTGTCCACTGTGTAGTTCAGGGTGTAACCTGTCCATATATAAAACCACTGTAGCTGTCCACTGTGTAGTTCAGGGTGTAACCTGTCCATATATAAAACCACTGTAGCTGTCCACTGTGTAGTTCAGGGTGTAACCTGTCCATATATAAAACCACTGTAGCTGTCCACTGTGTAGTTCAGGGTGTAACCTGTCCATATATAAAACCACTGTAGCTGTCCACTGTGTAGTTCAGGGTGTAACCTGTCCATATATAAAACCACTGTAGCTGTCCACTGTGTAGTTCAGGGTGTAACCTGTCCATATATAAAACCACTGTAGCTGTCCACTGTGTAGTTCAGGGTGTAACCTGTCCATATATAAAACCACTGTAGCTGTCCACTGTGTAGTTCAGGGTGTAACCTGTCCATATATAAAACCACTGTAGCTGTCCACTGTGTAGTTCAGGGTGTAACCTGTCCATATATAAAACCACTGTAGCTGTCCACTGTGTAGTTCAGGGTGTAACCTGTCCATATATAAAACCACTGTAGCTGTCCACTGTGTAGTTCAGGGTGTAACCTGTCCATATATAAAACCACTGTAGCTGTCCACTGTGTAGTTCAGGGTGTAACCTGTCCATATATAAAACCACTGTAGCTGTCCACTGTGTAGTTCAGGGTGTAACCTGTCCATATATAAAACCACTGTAGCTGTCCACTGTGTAGTTCAGGGTGTAACCTGTCCATATATAAAACCACTGTAGCTGTCCACTGTGTAGTTCAGGGTGTAACCTGTCCATATATAAAACCACTGTAGCTGTCCACTGTGTAGTTCAGGGTGTAACCTGTCCATATATAAAACCACTGTAGCTGTCCACTGTGTAGTTCAGGGTGTAACCTGTCCATATATAAAACCACTGTAGCTGTCCACTGTGTAGTTCAGGGTGTAACCTGTCCATATATAAAACCACTGTAGCTGTCCACTGTGTAGTTCAGGGTGTAACCTGTCCATATATAAAACCACTGTAGCTGTCCACTGTGTAGTTCAGGGTGTAACCTGTCCATATATAAAACCACTGTAGCTGTCCACTGTGTAGTTCAGGGTGTAACCTGTCCATATATAAAACCACTGTAGCTGTCCACTGTGTAGTTCAGGGTGTAACCTGTCCATATATAAAACCACTGTAGCTGTCCACTGTGTAGTTCAGGGTGTAACCTGTCCATATATAAAACCACTGTAGCTGTCCACTGTGTAGTTCAGGGTGTAACCTGTCCATATATAAAACCACTGTAGCTGTCCACTGTGTAGTTCAGGGTGTAACCTGTCCATATATAAAACCACTGTAGCTGTCCACTGTGTAGTTCAGGGTGTAACCTGTCCATATATAAAACCACTGTAGCTGTCCACTGTGTAGTTCAGGGTGTAACCTGTCCATATATAAAACCACTGTAGCTGTCCACTGTGTAGTTCAGGGTGTAACCTGTCCATATATAAAACCACTGTAGCTGTCCACTGTGTAGTTCAGGGTGTAACCTGTCCATATATAAAACCACTGTAGCTGTCCACTGTGTAGTTCAGGGTGTAACCTGTCCATATATAAAACCACTGTAGCTGTCCACTGTGTAGTTCAGGGTGTAACCTGTCCATATATAAAACCACTGTAGCTGTCCACTGTGTAGTTCAGGGTGTAACCTGTCCATATATAAAACCACTGTAGCTGTCCACTGTGTAGTTCAGGGTGTAACCTGTCCATATATAAAACCACTGTAGCTGTCCACTGTGTAGTTCAGGGTGTAACCTGTCCATATATAAAACCACTGTAGCTGTCCACTGTGTAGTTCAGGGTGTAACCTGTCCATATATAAAACCACTGTAGCTGTCCACTGTGTAGTTCAGGGTGTAACCTGTCCATATATAAAACCACTGTAGCTGTCCACTGTGTAGTTCAGGGTGTAACCTGTCCATATATAAAACCACTGTAGCTGTCCACTGTGTAGTTCAGGGTGTAACCTGTCCATATATAAAACCACTGTAGCTGTCCACTGTGTAGTTCAGGGTGTAACCTGTCCATATATAAAACCACTGTAGCTGTCCACTGTGTAGTTCAGGGTGTAACCTGTCCATATATAAAACCACTGTAGCTGTCCACTGTGTAGTTCAGGGTGTAACCTGTCCATATATAAAACCACTGTAGCTGTCCACTGTGTAGTTCAGGGTGTAACCTGTCCATATATAAAACCACTGTAGCTGTCCACTGTGTAGTTCAGGGTGTAACCTGTCCATATATAAAACCACTGTAGCTGTCCACTGTGTAGTTCAGGGTGTAACCTGTCCATATATAAAACCACTGTAGCTGTCCACTGTGTAGTTCAGGGTGTAACCTGTCCATATATAAAACCACTGTAGCTGTCCACTGTGTAGTTCAGGGTGTAACCTGTCCATATATAAAACCACTGTAGCTGTCCACTGTGTAGTTCAGGGTGTAACCTGTCCATATATAAAACCACTGTAGCTGTCCACTGTGTAGTTCAGGGTGTAACCTGTCCATATATAAAACCACTGTAGCTGTCCACTGTGTAGTTCAGGGTGTAACCTGTCCATATATAAAACCACTGTAGCTGTCCACTGTGTAGTTCAGGGTGTAACCTGTCCATATATAAAACCACTGTAGCTGTCCACTGTGTAGTTCAGGGTGTAACCTGTCCATATATAAAATCACTGTAGCTGTCCACTGTGTAGTTCAGGGTGTAACCTGTCCATATTGGACCCTGTGTAATCAGGCTCCTTTGTAAACTGACTAATCTAAACCTTGTATCATCCAGAATTCTGCAAGACCTGTATGAACAGACCCTGTATATTCCACTTTGTTACCTGTCTAATCTAAACCCTATATATAATCCAGAAATCTGACCTGTATAAACAGATCCTGTATAATCAAGAATTCTGTATGACCTGTGTAAACAGATCCTGTATAACCCACTTTGTTAACTGTCTAAACTAAAACCTGTATAATCTAGAAGTATGTTTGACCTGTATAAACTAGACCCTGTATAATCCACATTACGTGTCTTGTCTAAACCCTGTATAATCCAGAATCCTGGTTGCCTGTCTTAACAATATATGAGATTTATCAAACACAGACCTCCCAATACTTGTTGTCCACTTATGTATGAGCCTATAGGGGGTGGGGGCTAGTCTGTGCCTTGCCCCTCTGATTTACACTGTAATTACACAAGGACAAATTGGCCAGCGCTATTATCTGAGATAATGCCAGCAAAACATAGTAATGAAATCATTGCAATGTTAAATACTTTTCAGTTTAATGGAAACAACAAATGCCTGGTCTACAATTCAGTGGCATTTTCACAACCTGTAAAATGTTGGTGATCAGGATTTTGGACAGAATAATATAGGTGTTTTTTATCGCTCTAGGTACGATTGATATAATTCTCTGGAGTAACAGGCCGGGTGACAGGTAGTTAGAATAACACAGCCATTGGTGTGGCTATATTTAGCAGGAAACCTATAACAGTATGGGATGATATCCCAGAGGTCGATAATCTCGCATCATATACGCTAATACTACTGAAGAGGGATGGAAATTATTACAGAATCAGAGCCATGAATAAGTCATTACATAGACAGTGTTTTAGTGTGTTTTTATGACCTCTGGGTACCCAACAGATCCAGATTGTGGGAAACCATTGATTATGATTCGAGGAAATTACTTTTCTAAAGGTCACCAGGCTCCCAAGTGTGCAGGCCTCTCTTACTATCATACCATTGATAAATTGGTATTCCCAGAATCATTATTTCCTTGAAATTGTTTTTTCGTCTCTTAACTGACACAAATTCGTTTCATCTATCATGACCCAAATGTCTGCAGTGAATGTTCCGAAAACATGACAATAAACTGTTACGTTGAAAGATATCATCACCTCCCCCCATCCACTTCCAGTGGCCCACCCCACTTCCAATTCACCTCCCCAATCAATAATTAAATATAGAAATAAAAATAATTAATGATTTACTTTTCCAGCCCAGGTTCCATTCCAAGGATCCTCTTAACTGGACTCATAAGTGTTATTATTATAATTTTGTATTTCACTTCCGATTGTTACACGTATTGTCCCTTTTGAAGATGTTCTATTTTACTTCGTTCCAGTAATCATTAAGTCTGTTTTTGAAGCTATTAAGTATGTTACGTTTGGTCTGTGTTTTGGGGGAACAATTTTCTGCTACAGATTTACGTGTAATTTACTATTATGTAGTGATGTAAATTTTAATGATTACATGAAAAAAAAAGTAACAAATATATACACATTATTCCTAAGTGTTTAACACAGAAAAGGGGAAATAGGCATATTACCAGGCAGCCAACCCCATCCTACCCCCATGCATGGAAGAGGGGCGGGGCAGGGTGGGGCGGGGCGNTAAAGTCCTGTAAACAACTTTAAAAACTTCCATCTGTTTTACAGTGTTTGATGGTGTCTCGCGCCGTAATCTTGTGACATATATTGGCTAGGACCGACGATTTGATTTGATTTCTGTCATTTGATTTGTAAAGAATCAAAAGGTCTGGAACACCTTAAATGTTTTCCTAAAAAGAGAAAATATTAAAGATGTAAGTTCTTTCTATTACTTAAACAGCTCAACCATCAAAGTTGATCATAACTGCAGTATCTATCTCTGTTTTGTAAGAAATTCTCCAATAAAGGTTTATAATGAATTCAAGGGAACCAAAATTAGTTCACAACAGTTTGTAATGAATAAACTGTATTGCTTTCTTAGATGATATATGTTTTTGAGATTTATATCAGGAAGAAAAGTAAAAACAGTGTCAATATGCTAATTCCTATTTAATTACCTAAACTCAACAGTTACATTTCCAAATATTATGGAAGTCCATTTTAACAACAACCAGATTTTGATTTTCGTTTTGTTTTTGTTTGTTTTAAGACTTCATTCCGTTGATAGTTACAGAGTTTGGAACGAAGCATTAAGAGTAATTTCAGGGCAGGAATGCTAATTACATCAGATGAAGAGTAATATTACAGGGCAGGAATGCTAATTATATCAGATGAAGAGTAATTACAAGACAGGAATGCTAATTACATCAGATGAAGAGTAATTACAGGGCAGGAATGCTAATTACATCAGATGAAGAGTAATTACAGGGCAGGAATGCTAATTCCATGAGATGAAGAGTAATTACAGGGCAGGAATGCTAATTACATCAGATGAAGAGTAATTACAGGGCAGGAATGCTAATTACATCAGATTCTGTAGCTCGTTTGTCAATGTCTTAATTCTACTCATGTTATGTATTATTGTTAACTGTAGTGTTACGTCATTTCCACCAGTTGGTAACACAATCTTGTCCATGTAGTTAGGGGTACCCACGTTTCACCAAACCCACATTAGCTAGGGAACATATATCAAAACTCTCGGTGTGTAAACGCTTTTCACAGATCCATTTTTTTGTGTTGTCCAAATATTAAAGGCATTTATATCTCTTTAACTTCAATTTTTTTTGAAAATTAATTATTTGATGTTGATAATGAAAACAGAAATGTGCTGTTTTGTTTTATACCATGTAAAATACAGGGTTTGGATAAATGTCTTATACATGTAGTACAGGGTCTGTTTAAATTCTTTATAATACACAGTTCTGTGTGTGTAAAACCTTTATGAAACAGGTTCCCTTAACCCTTTCACCCCTATGTAACTTTAGTCGACTCTACCATGCATTGGTTTGGATGAGTCCTTTTCGGTCTACAGTGGTGAAAGGGTTTAATATTTGTGCTCTATATACAATATATAGTAATTACACATGAAGAGCGAAATTAACACAAGGCAGATATGGATTTTATCAGCAAATTATGAATATTTGAGTGGGTGGAAAGGTCCTCTGTAGACAGAATTTAATATCAATAGATGTCACAGTACTTACTACTTCTTACAATGAAAATAAAATTAACATGTGTGATTGAAATTTGATAAGGAAATGAAATGTACACATCAAGATATTTATAGAATCCTTCAGAATTCACATGAGAGTCATGTGACTGGAGCAATGACTGTTAGAACAATAGGAAAGTTTGTCTCTCACAGGGCTAGTATATGCTGGTATACCTCTACGGGTAAGTGTGTACTCCCGTGTTTAACATGAAAAGCTTTTAATCTGTGCTGTTTAATCATTTAGTATGAATACAGAACTGTCAAGAGGTCTTCACATAGGTCTATTCAGATTAAGCTGATCTTGAAGACAAATATTAGAATTTTCAGATTTTTTGTAAAACATTTTTGCAAATGTTAGAATGTTACTTTTTTTTGGCAGCATGAATTAACCGAATATATCCTCTGTAAGTGTGCCGACTGTCTAAAATACAATGCAAATTGCTAAATACTTATTTGTCTTTGCAGGTGATAACACCGTTCAGGTCGCTGGTGCTGTGTACAGAGAGTCGACGGGAGATGGAAGACTGGATCTCCGCATTGAAAACCGCCGCCAACAAGGAGTTCTACGATGTGAGAGTAAGTGACTCTCTGTATGGGCCTTTCATCATACCCACGCAACATTTATCACATCAGTTTGCACTCAACTTGACCCCATCATTGTACTTTTATAAGGGCTGCAGTTCTCCAACTGTGGCAGGATGATAGGGAGGAGATGGGGGCTGTATTCCGTTTTGTTGTCTCAATCTGTCTTTGCTGGTATATGGACAGAAACCACTTTTGCCCAATTATTTCTAATTAATTAACTGGAATGTCAACGATTCTTTGGCTCGGCCAACTCTACATTGTATTTAGTACAATGATCCAGTGAAGACCCGATATTCCATAGAGAACCGTTATTGTTCTCAGTGTTCTTTCCAGTAAAACTCAGGACACAATAAAAGCTGCCTGTCTCAATGTGTATTCAGTGAATTCATTACATTGCAAATATTTAACCGAAGAGAAATTATGACTTTTATTGTGCATACCAAAATTTGTCAGGTTTTTTTCAGTCCTCCAACTTAACGGAAGGAGGTACCTAGTAATTACTTTGTCGTTGCATCTCATGAACCTTAATTATCATAGTATGATACATAGCATGGTAACATCAAGTTCTACGCCTGATTAGATTCTGGTGGTCAAGGGTAAAGGGTCAAAGGTCACACTCCTGCTTTGTGGGGCAAATTATGCCTGTTGTGTTCTTGTTTGATGTATAATTTGTTTGCTAAATTGTACGTTTTGGTCTTCAAAATAAAAGCCAGATTTGTCTTAAAGCTGTTGAAGGTTTGAGTCCTTTAGACTCAGAGTCTTACAATCCTCTTACTGTAAACAAATTTTGTTTGAATTCCGGAAACCCCCCCAGAGAATAGTTCAAGAACGGTACGCAGAACAAAATTAAAAACTTCAAAAATTGCTTCCTCAAGCTATTTCATGTTAACTCCGTAAATATGAAGACTATTGTGAAGTTATCACCTGTTGGCTAATTTTTTCAGCGTGTTTTTAGTGCTTGTGATTAATTTTGATTACAATATACGGCTACAGTAGCATAGGAATTCCTCTCCAGGCTTTATCACATGAGGATAAGGGTGAGATGTTCCATACATTCTCGACAGTCTTGGGAAGGCACTGAATCGTAGTGAACTGTACAGGGTGTGAGCTCGGCACCGTTTGTTATTACTGCTCATTCTAAACATATGTTATCAGATTCAAGTTGGCTCCATGCTGAAAAATGGCATGTTTTTCTTGCCCTTCCTTTTGTCAGTGACTGATTGAAAAGCTGTGAACAGGATGCTGAGGTAAATTATGCTTGCCAGTGTATCAGCAAAAAAAACACCCTAAAAGAGTATTTTTGTTTAACTTCTCCCTTCTCCGTGAGTGATTTGGAGACTGACACGCCAAGGTCAGCTATCACGTATGCATACATTTTTGAGATTAAGATCAATCACATTTACAGATTTCAATATGGCAAATGTCGAAATGAAAATGAATGGTATGATGCAGAATGTCTGCTGGAGTTAATACGTTTCCAGAAATATACTTTGTTTTACACCGAGGAATTGGTCTGTGTTATCTTGACTACTGACATCAGTATTAACATTTATATAGAATCGCTAAACACAGGATATACAAACAATCACAGGCAATTTTCCTATATGCAAATTTCGACGATTGTCATCGTAACAAAAGATAACACCTGACCAGTACGACATGATGTGCAGGGTGTTTGACAGTATTTACATGTAGATGTAAACAATAGAATCGTGTTCAAGCTCTCAACGTTTGTAGGTTTCGTTGAAATGATAAAATAATTTGACAGGATGAATGGGATCGTCTAGCTGGTTTAAGGTTATGTCAATTGGAGTATCCGAAAAACTCCACGGCATGGTTCAAGCATTATAGAAACACTTTCTAGGGGGAATTATAGGTTTATATATCACCTTACTGATCGGTCCAAGATGACGCAGGTTAAATCAGAGGTGCAAACACTTTCGTGTCATGTGCATGACAGGACAAGAATGGAGTTTTCAGAAGCACTTGTCTGTCAAGAAAGTCGATTTGTAAAAGTACTTAGTCAGCGAAACATTGAAATTTACAGCTTCTCTTTATGGATACTGCGTATACCGGAAAATTTCTGCCCAGTCAAATTTTCACCCTTCAACGGTAAAATCCATTTTTGCCCAATATTAAATTTGCCCCTCACAGTTAATTACTACATGTATATATATTATGTTGTTTACAAACCTTTGCTGTAATGATAAATTCGCCCTCATTACAAAGGACAAAAAAGGCAAAAATTCAACTGCAGCGAATTTTAAAGTATCCCAGTATTTTGTCTAAATTTCCTTGTGGAAGCCTGAAACTGAATACAGAAAATGGTTGGTTTACCTAGTTTCTAAATATAGACTGGTCAGTTACCACCAACGTAGAATAATAAACATAATCAACATCTGTGTGTATCATATGGTAAAATAGGTATAACTGAAAATACAGAAATAAATGATTAATTAAGACTGGTCAGCCTGGTGATATACTTCACCATACTACAGACACATGTGTTGATTATTACTTATAACAGATGTCTACCTGGTAGATCTGATCATCCACTGTTTTATGGAATCCCTGTAATCATGGTGGTAGGTGATACAACTCGGTAGTATGCCCTGTTTAGGTCAATCCATCAATCAGGGGTGTAATTGTCTCCGGTAAGTGACACATGATAGGTAGGTAGTGACAGGTAATTATGTTACCTGTGTAAACAGAGGGATGGTAGTGCCCCTAAAGTGCATTACTCAGGTATGTACATGTAGTAAACTGTGTACAAGTGAAGTATACAAAGACACAGCTCCATTGCTTACTTGTAAAGTGAGTCCCTTACCTGTAATGTCAGTCGTACGGATGTGTCTTATCAGCTATCGATTGTGACCTCAAAAACAATTCAAATGTTTGGAAACTGGACAGTACATGGGATATGGCCAATATTTGGTAGGTATATGGTTCAAAGGAACCAGCGTTTCATACTTGCCAACTTTTTGAAATTTCCATGGGGGAGATTACGCGTGCTCAGAATTAAATACAAAGATAAAGTGTGTGTATGTATACCCTAGATAAAGTGTGTGTATATATGCCCTAGATAAAGTGTGTGTATATATACCCTAGATAAAGTTTGTGTATGTATACCCTAGATAAAGTGTGTGTATCTATACCCTAGATAAAGTGTGTGTATATATACCCTAGATAAAGTTTGTGTATGTATACCCTAGATAAAGTGTGTGTATGTATACCCTAGATAAAGCGTGTGTATATATACCCTATATAAAGTGTGTGTATATATACCCTAGATAAAGTGTGTGTATGTATACCCTAGATAAAGTGTGTGTATATATACCCTATATAAAGTGTGTGTATATATACCCTAGATAAAGTGTGTATATGTATACCCTAGATAAAGTGTGTGTATGTATACCCTAGATAAAGTGTGTGTATATATACCCTAGATAAAGTGTGTGTATATATACCCTAGATAAAGTGTGTGTATATATACCCTAGATAAAGTGTGTGTATATATACCCTAGATAAAATCATCAGATCTTAGGAAATTATTTATCCTCTGGATCTGCCACTGAAATAGATATAGTTTTGCAATTCACTGGTTGGAAATGCAGAATTTTAGGGTCCTAAATTAGAGGTCTCCTTCCTAAATAGGGAGAGTTGGCAAATATGGCAATTACTAGTGTTCTGTATTCCCTCTACTTATGTAACATAAAGACTTACGAATAGATTAGAATCTTTCCTGGATTATCTTATCAAGAACAGCAAGAATTTCAGATTACACAAACTCGATATATTATGAGATTTACACACTGGGCCATAAAGTTTGAGGTCTTGTTTATACAGGTGACTGTACTATACAGGGTTTTATATAAACAGGTTAAATAGACATGGGAGGTCTTGTTTATACAAGTGACTGTACTATACAGGGTTTTATATAGACAGGTTAAATATACATGGAAGGTCTTGTTTATACAGGTGACTGTACTATACAGGGTTTTATATAGACAGGTTAAATAGTAATTTACACATTGAGATGGTAAGTGGACGGTCTGGTTTATACAGGTGACTGTACTATACAAGGTTTGATATAGACAGGTTAGATAGTAATTTACACATTGAGATGGTAAGTGGAAGGTCTTGTTTATACAGGTGACTGTACTATACAGGGTTTTATATAGACAGGTTAAATAGACATGGAAGGTCTTATTTATACAGGTGACTGTACTATACAGGGTTTTATATAGACAGGTTAGATAGTAATTTACACATTGAGATGGTAAGTGGATGGTCTTGTTTATACAGGTGACTATACTATACAGGGTTTTATATAGACAGGTTAAATATACATGGAATGTCTTGTTTATATAGGTGACTGTACTATACAGGGATTGATATAGACAGGTTAGATAGTAATTTACACATTGAGATGGTAAGTGGATGGTCTTGTTAATACAGGTGACTATATTATACAGGGTTTTATATAGACAGGTTAAATATACATGGAAGGTCTTGTTTATATAGGTGACTGTACTATACAGGGTTTGATATAGACAGGTTAGATAGTAATTTACACATTGAGATGGTAAGTGGATGGTCTTGTTAATACAGGTGACTGTACTTTACAGGGTTTGATATAGACAGGTTAGATAGAAATTTACACATTGAGATGTTAAGTTGTAGGTCTTGTTTATACAGGTGACTGTACTATACATGGCTTGATATAGACAGGTTAGATAGTAATTTACACACTGAGGTGTTAAGATGTAGGTCTTGTTTATACAGGTGACTGTACTATACATGGCTTGATATAGACAGGTTAGATAGTAATTTACACACTGAGGTGTTAAGATGTAGGTCTTGTTTATACAGGTGACTGTACTATACATGGCTTGATATAGACAGGTTAGATAGTAATTTACACATTGAGATGTTAAGTTGTAGGTCTTGTTTATACAGGTGACTGTACTATACATGGTTTGATATAGACAGGTTAGATAGTAATTTACACATTGAGATGTTAAGTTGTAGGTCTTGTTTATACAGGTGACTGCACTATACATGGTTTGATATAGACAGGTTAGATAGTAATTTACACATTGAGATGGTAAGTGGATGGTCTTGTTTATACAGGTGACTGTACTTTACAGGGTTTGATATAGACAGGTTTGATAGTAATTTACACATTGAGATGGTAAGTGGATGGTCTTGTTTATTTAGGTGACTGTACTTTACAGGGTTTGATATAGACAGGTTAGATAGTAATTTACACATTGAGATGGTAAGTGGATGTTCTTGTTTATACAGGTGACTGTACTATACAGTGTTTGATATAGACAGGTTAGATAGTAATTTACACATTGAGATATTAAGTTGAAGGTCTGGTTTATACAGGTGACTGTACTTTACAGGGTTTTGTATAGACATGTTAAATAGACATGGAAGGTCTTGTTTATACAGGTGACTGTACTATACAGGGTTTTATATAGACAGGTTAGATAGTAATTTACACATTGAGATGGTAAGTGGATGGTCTTGTTTATACATGTGACTGTACTTTACAGGGTTATTATATAGACAGGTTAGAGAGAAATTTACACATTGAGATGTTAAGTTGAAGGTCTGGTTTATACAGCGTTTGGGAAAGTTAAAATTTAGTAGATAATTATAACATATATGTAATTTTCTTTCTTTAAAATTGACATGTTAATATTCCGTGTACTGAAAATGTGTGAAAATTTTTGCACTTTGTAACTTTTCGAAAACAGCAATTTTTTTCTCAATCAGCACAAAATGAGAACATAGAAACACAAAGGCTATCTTATAGTTTGAGAGGTGATTGTGTTTTATGGTAGACATTGTTGTGATGCTGGACATATGCCTACCATCAGCCATGGGCTGTAACAAGGGGGCTATTGAACTGTTGGGCTACCTACCACACTCAAAGTTCATGCACTAATTGTATACAGGAGGTACATGTAGGCTACTCATTGCTTTAGTGGTCACATATGACCAGGAAATGTATTTGGAATTGTTTTATTGGTCAGTAGGTCAAAGGTCAAGATCATTGATACTATAAATATAATGATCATGAGCCATTAATCCTGCCACCATTAATCTGGTCGTCCCTCTGTCCAGGCAGCGTTTAAGGGACACATTGACATATTTTCTGTACAGTTTGGCTAATTATCATAGTTATCTCATAACGGAATCCTGATGATAGGGTTGGTGTGTGCCGATATACACAAGTGTTCAGTCTGATAATAGGGTTCGTGTGTGCCGATATACACAATTTGTGGATTTTGCTTTGAAATAAGAGAGACTTCCTCTTCTGGTGATCTTGTCGTTAAAAAATTTAACAACCTGAAACTAAAATTAACCTATGACAGGCTTCGCAATATTCAAACTATATCTGGACCAGACGAAAAAGTGGATTTTGGGCTACGAGGTGTCCGCATTAAATGGTACAGGTCCTGCTTTCTGATTGGTTGAATGACAGAGTTATGTCGCGTTTTGATTGGCTTGTTATAAATGCGATAATGCATTCATGTTGACCTCTGACGTGACCCTCTATGGGATGTTGTTAGATCTTCAACGCGACATATCAGTAAACGGGAGCGATGTGAAGATATAATTTTAATTAGATTGAGTCCCATGATAGGGTTGGTGTGTGCCGATATACACAAGTGTTCAGTCTGATGATAGGGTTCGTGTGTGCCGATATACACAAGTGTTCAGTCTGATAACAGGGTTCGTGTGTGCTGATATACACAAGTGTTCAGTCTGATGATAGGGTTGGTGTGTGCCGATATACACAAGTGTTCAGTCTGATGATAGGGTTGGTGTGTGCCGATATACACCAGTGTTCAGTCTGATGATAGGGTTGGTGTGTGCCGATATACACCAGTGTTCAGTCTGATGATAGGGTTGGTGTGCTAAAGTCACTGAATTTATAAACAAAAAACACACTTAATAAATAAATGATATGAAAAAGTAGATATTTGTGTCAAAGTTTTGTGCTGGAGGTCAATTTTTTCTAGGCATTCTGGACATCGTTTTGAGGGTGAAAATTAATGTGCAAAATAGATAAGTAGAATTTGTTTAGGCATTTTAAGCCCTAAAAACGTACCTGTGCAAATGACACAGGTTGTTGCGGTACATTGTCAAGGCTCCATTGTTTGGAGTTTAAAGTGAGACATTTTTTCACATTTTTCTATGTATAGATATTATGTAGTATTAACCAAAAATAGAACAATAATCATAATTGTTTGCAATTCGGGATGAACGTTCATGTAATTTATTATCTGAATACTCCATCTCCAACGAAGAAAGTTTTTTCACAAATTTATTTTCTTATCATATTGAACCTGTTTTATGAATAAACCACCTGTGTTTGCTCAAATGTTGTACAAATTGACACAATCTCTAAACACTGACTGGTGGCTTTATGTGTTTACTTAATTCAGTCTAGACACCATGGAGGATTTTGGAAACTAAAGCTTCTTCCTGAATGAGAACAATGGCTGCCCTTTTGGTATAGCTTCAGATCATGCTACCGAATGGCAAAGGCTTCATAATCATTTGTTATTTTACAACAGTTTTTAAATAAGTTGTTTCAACTTATATTAATTTTGTTGGCCCGGATGTTAGAGGATGTTAACGTGAGAGATCTTAAATGTGGAAGGAAACTGGAGAAAACCCACGTGGTCGGGCTGGTGACCCCATACCTTTTTGTGTCTGATCAGGGAATCGAACCCCGGCCACCTTGGTGAAGGACAAGTGCGTTACCCACTGCGCCACCCGACCACCCGACCACCCGACCACCCATTACATTTGTTTTAGATATTGAACACCCTTTTCCGCTGGATTGTGTGTGATGTAGAAATCAGTTAACGTTTTATTCACAATGGTGACACGATGTGACCAGACAATATCATATTGAAGTATGTAAATGTGAAATTGTGTAAAATTTTGAAGGCCGAAATAAAGTTTGGTGAACATGTTCATGTGTTTCAGGGCAATGCCAGCCAGCGGGAAATGATGTCCGGTCAGCACAACTGGTATGCCTGCTCACACGCTAGGCCAACCTACTGCAATGTTTGTCGTGAGGCACTGTCCGGAGTTACCTCCCATGGACTATCATGTGAAGGTGCGTCATGACAACCTTTTGAGTATCTGTCCCCAATTTCTTTTTCTCCTTCTTATTTTTTTTTTTTTACATTTCAAGCTTTTATTAATTGTCTGAAGAACAAACAAAAAAACTGTCTTCACCAAACAATAACTGTTATGTAAAACATTAAAAGCTACATAAAAAACTGAATCCTTTATACATTTTACAGTATGCAGCTTGTTATGTACAGTGACTAATTCATTAGGCAAGAAAAAATTGCAAAAGAAAATCAATTGTGACGAAAGTTTTTATATGCCCGTCAAAACTTTTGACAGGACATATTGTGGTATTGGGAGCTTCCGTCCACTCTTTGGTTTTCCGCAAGTTAACTTCCTTAAATATTGTTCAATTTTGATGAAAATTGGTATGCACATGTACATTTTATGATAATTGAGGCTATATTCGAACTTGAGGAAAATCCCTAATTAGCATACTGTGCTCTGATTGGTGGCCGGAAAATCTCATGTAGGAATGTTGTTTCTTCTCCTTATATTTTCATACATTTAGATACAATAATGCATCAGAAGGATTTTAAGTATGTCAGATTCTGATTGGCATGGGACAAGCGTATATTTTGCACCCTGTGGGACTATTGTTTTATGGGAGATTTCTTTATTACACCAGTAATAAACCCTGGGACCTTTGTCTTAAGAAAAAATGAGATGAACACAATCATGATAATAATATTGACCCTTGGGTCTGGCCCGACCCCTAGGGACTTAATTTCTAGGCCGTAACTTTTAAACGGTTAAGAACCCTACTCAATAACCATATATACATTTGATAGGCATAAAGAGATTAATACAGTATTATTATTGACCCTTGGGTCTGGCCCCACCCCTTGGAGCTTCATTCCTGAGCCATAACTTTTAAACGATTGAGATTCACATCCCATAACCTTATATACAATTGCTGGGCATCAAGAGATGAACACACTCACGATATTAAAATTGACTCTTGGGTCTGGCCCCACCCCTAGGGACTTAATTATTAGGTCTAAATTTAAGATGGTTGTGATGCCCACCCCAGAACAATATATACCATTGCTGGGCATCAAGAGATGAACAAAATTATGATATAAGGATTGATATTGAGGTCTGACCCTACCCCTAGCCCTAGGAACTTAATTTATGGGCCATAACTTTGAAATGGTTAAGATCCTGAACCCATAGCCTTACATACCATTGTTTGTAAAGTGCTGGAGGGATCTTGATTAAATCGGTATGCATGACCTCCTTTGTCACTATATACATTGCCTGGATGGAATGGATTTCATAATTAAGCTTAGACAAATCCCCAAAAGATCATGTTTTAACTTTATCTGTATGATCATCTTGGTATCCCTACATGTGGTTTGTACAGGAAGAGAGTAGAAAAATGGAGAGAAAATAGCCTAGTTCAGGAAGAGAATAGAGAAATGGAGAGAAAATAGCCTAGTTCAGGAAGAGTATAGAGAAATGAAGAGAAAATAGCCTAGTTCAGAAAGAGTATAGAGAAATGGAGAGAAAATAGCCTAGTTCAGGAAGATTATAGAGAAATGGAAAATAGCCTAGTTCAGGAAGAGAATAAAGAAATGGAGAGAAAATAGCTTAGTTCAGGAAGAAAATAGAGAAAATAGCCTAGTTCAGGAAGAGTATAGAGTTTGGAGAGAAAATAGCCTAGTTCAGGAAGAGTATAGAGAAATGAAGAGACGACAGCCTAGTTCAGAAAGAGTATAGAGAAATGGAGGGAAAATAGCCTAGTTCAGAAAGAGTATAGAGAAATGGAAAAAAAAAATAGCCTAGTTCAGGAAGAGAATAGAGAAATGGAGAGAAAACCGCCTAGTTCAGAAAGAGTATAGAGAAATGGAGAGAAAACAGCCTAGTTCAGGAAGATTATAGAGAAATGGAAACAGGAAGAGAGTAGAAAAATGGAGAGAAAATAGCCTAGTTCAGGAAGAGAATAGAGAAATGGAGAGAAAATAGCCTAGTTCAGGAAGAGTATAGAGAAATATAGAGAAAACAGCCTAGTTCTGAAAGAGTATAGAGAAATGGAGAGAAAATAGCCTAGTTCAGGAAGATTATAGAGAAATGGAGAGAAAACCGCCTAGTTCAGAAAGAGTATAGAGAAATGGAAAATAGCCTAGTTCAGGAAGAGAATAAAGAAATCGAGAGAAAATAGCTTAGTTCAGGAAGAAAATAGAGAAAAAAGCCTAGTTCAGGAAGATTATAGAGAAAAGGAGAGAAAACCGCCTAGTTCAGAAAGAGAATAGAGAAATGGAGAGAAAATAGCCTAGTTCAGGAAGAGTATAGAGAAATGAAGAGAAAACTGCCTAGTTCAGAAAGAGTATAGAGAAATGGAGGGAAAATAGCCTAGTTCAAAAAGAGTATAGAGAAATGGAAAAAAAAATAGCCTAGTTCAGGAAGAGAATAGAGAAATGGAGAGAAAACCGCCTAGTTCAGGAAGAGTATAGAGAAATGGAGAGAAAACAGCCTAGTTCAGAAAGAGTATAGAGAAATGGAAAAAAAATAGCCTAGTTCAGGAAGAGAATAGAGAAATGGAGAGAAAACAGCCTAGTTCAGAAAGAGTATAGAGAAATAGAGAGAAAACAGCCTAGTTCAGGAAGAGAATAGAGAAATGGAGAGAAAATAGCCTAGTTCAGGAAGAGAATAGAGAAATGGAGAGAAAACAGCCTAGTTCAGAAAGAGTATAGAGATATAGAGAGAAAATAGCCTAGTTCAGGAAGAGAGTAGAAAAATAGAAAGAAAATAGTCTAGTTCAGAAAGAGAATAGAGAAATGGAGAGAAAATAGTCAAGTTAAGGAACAGTATAGAGAAATAGAAAGAAAATAGCCTAGTTCAGAAATACTATAGAGAAATAGAGAGAAAATATTCCAGTTCAGGAAGAGAATAGAGAAATGGAAAGAAAATAGCCTAGTTCAGGAAGAGAGTAGAGAAATAGAAAGAAAATAGCCTAGTTCAGAAATACTATAGAGAATCAAATCTTATGATTTGTAAATCACTGTAGATATAGAGAAATGGAAAGAAAATAGCCTAGTTCAGGAAGAGAGTAGAGAAATAGAAAGAAAATAGCCTAGTTCAGAAATAGTATAGAGTTTGGAGAGAAAATAGCCTAGTTCAGAAAGAGTATAGAGAAATAGAGAGAAAATAGCCTAGTTCAGAAAGAGTAGAGAAACGGAGAGAAAATAGCCTAGTTCAGAAATAGTATAGAGAAATGGAGAGAAAACAGCCTAGTTCAGAAATAGTATAGAGAAATAGAGAGAAAATATTCCAGTTCAGGAAGAGAATAGAGAAATGGAGAGAAAATATCCTGTAGTTCAGGAAGAGTATAGAGAAATATACAAACCAGCAACATTCAATGATGTTTAAAATGGTGGATGATCCCTCCAGGATCTCTTGCTTCCAAATATAAATGATATTTATAAATTTATAAAAAGCTTATCTGACTGATAAAAATCAGCCAAAAATACATCACTGGATATATATTGATTGTGCAGTTAATTACTTTTGATAATGTTTGTACCAAACAGAATTCTGTCAAGTGTAATTTGTTTCTTTTTAAGAAGTTATTTCCCTTTAATACGTGGCCCAAAATGTAAAAAATAAAAGAACAAACAATTTTTTAACAATTTACAGCAAAATATGAAAAAGCACTTGAATTGAAGTTCTTGATATTATTGAACATTGAGATCAAAGTGAAGTGGAATATGAAGCCAGCTAAATTGTTACAGCTATTTTAGCTATATGACCATAGCCATAGTGACGTCATGTCTTGGGGCCTTGACCCATACTGCTAGCTAGCGCCTTATATGGAGGAACATGAAAGCCCTGCAATACTGGAAGGCTGCCATGCTCTTAAGGGCAGCCTGTGTAGATTACGTAAGCAACACCCCTATCACGACTCTGTGACATGATCCTTCCACATCAAATAGTTCCGTGTTTTAGATCTAGTCTACAGATGCTGACGTGACACTAGTTACTGACAAAGCAGTTATAAGGATTTACATTGACAGTGTTCATAGCCATTGGGAGAAGATCTAATGTCACCCATTATGACCTTCCCGTTTCAACTTTTTGGAGAGAAAAAATGTTCAAAGATAATTAGTATGTGACTTTCGCTTGGTGATGTGTTCCTATGCAATAAATAAGATAAGTGTTTATACACAATAAATATATTAAGTGTTGCATGCTGTTGAAAAAAAATAATGAGAGCACAAGATCTCCTATTGGCTAGATCATATCAAAAGATGGAAAATGAACAAATGCGCCAAAAAGACAACACAAAGCATGGATATGAAAAAAGCATGTGGCTCAAACTAGATAACCTCGGCCTCTGTAACATTTGTCCCTCATAACAACTTTCAGTCTACATTTGATTATGATAAAAATAAAAGAAAGAAAAAAAGGACCAAAACAAAAAAATAGAAAGGTAAGGATTAAAAAGAGACAGACTGATGACAAAATGGAGAGAAATGAAAACGTTAAAATGTTTGTTTTGTTTGTTACAGTGTGCAAGTTCAAGGCTCATAAACGGTGTGCGGTGAAGGCCGCAGCCAACTGTAAGTGGGCAACCTTGGCAGCTATAGGCAAAGACATCATCGAAGACGAGGATGGGGTAAGGGTCAAAGGTCAAGGGCCACATTCTATGGTTCACAATATTATTTCAACATACTGCTGATCACAAACTTTTGGTTAAATTTTTATTTAAAGATAGAGATCCCAATTTTATGTTCAAACTCCTGAAAAAAGCTGCAGAAAACTTGAGGGATGACCAAATGTTTAGATTAATTACTTAGTTAGATATATTACTTATTACCCATTTCCTAGGTTTCTCTTCAGTGTTTGCAGGGCTAGCTATTTGAAGGCCATAAGAATTTTTTTTTAGATATGAGAGGGTAGTTTGCAGACACACCAATTGCTCAATGGGAATATTTTAAGTTTTACGAAAATGTGAAAGTCTTGTTGATATTTTGTTTTCTCATTTTCAGATTGCCATGCCACACCAGTGGCTGGAAGGAAATCTCCCTGTTAGTGCTAAATGTAATGTGTGTGAAAAAACGTGTGGCAGTGTGCTCAAAATACAAGACTGGCGATGCCTGTGGTGTAAGGCCATGGTAAGTTGCTTTGTTTCCCTGCAATCTATATCAAACTTTCCATTGATGATACCTCCATGGATACAATAAACAGAATGCTGAAACTGCTTGGCAAAATGCTCAAGTTACTAGACAGAATGCTCAAGTTACTAGGCAGAATGCTGAAACTGCTTGGCAAAATGCTCAAGTTACTAGGCAGAATGCTCAAGTTACTAAGCAGAATGCTGAAACTGCTTGGCAAAATGCTCAAGTTACTAGACAGAATGCTCAAGTTACTAGGCAGAATGCTGAAACTGCTTGGCAAAATGCTCAAGTTACTAGGCATAATGCTCAAATTACTTGGCAGAATGCTCAAATTACTTGGCAGAATGCTCAAGTTACTAGACAGAGTGCTCAAGCTACTAGGCAGAATGCTCAAACTGTTTGGCAGAATGTTCAAATTACTTGTCAGAATGCTCAAGATACTAGGCAGAATGCTGAAACTGCTAGACAGAATGCTAAAATAACTTGGCAGAATGCTCAAGTTACTAGACAGAATGCTCAAGTTACTAGACAGAATGCTCAGACTGCTAGGCAGAATGCTCAAATTACTTGGCAGAATGCTCAAATTACTTGGCAGAACGCTCAAGTTACTAGACAGAATGCTCAAGTTACTTGGCAGAATGCTCAAACTGCTAGGCAGAATTCTCAAACTACTAGGCAGAATGCCCAAACTGCCTAGACAGAATGCTCTAATTACTTGGCAGAATGCTCAAGTTACTAGACAGAATGCTCAAACTGCCTAGGCAGAATGCTCAAATTACTTGGCAGAATGCTCAAGTTACTAGACAGAATGATAAAACTGCTTGGCAAAATGCTCAAATTACTTGGCAGAATGCTCAAACTGCTATGCAGAATGCTCAAATTACTTGGCAGAATGCTCAAACTGCTAGGCAGAATGCTCATATTACTTGGCAGAATGCTCAATTTACTTAAGGAATGATTTTTATTTTTTCAACATTTATGAGGTCATAACAACAATGGGTTTATGGACATATTGAATGAATGGCGTTAGCGATTCATGTAAAATATGTCCAAAAACCCATTGTTGTTATGACCTCATAAATGTTGAAAAAATAAATATCATTCCTTATATTTACATTGACGAATCCTTTCAGTGGATCGATATAACAACGAATAAAACAAATAAACAGGGTTTGTTCCTGCTTATACACGGGTGCAACGCAGTGGCGAGAACAGTGTTTTTTCGCGGGGAAATGTGACACTATCGTGAGAGATCTTAGCAACCGTCAACAACAATAACACAACAAAATGTAGTTCCATATTCAATGTTTATTTGTAGCACAGGACACGTGAATACGTGGATATTTCACAAAGCACAGTTCAATAATATTTTAAGATGTAAGAATTAAGCATCTAGGTCGGTCGTTCCGAGTGAGTAGTTTTTGTAGTGTATTACTACGCAGTGTGATCAGGTTACTATCAGTTCCCACGTGCTGAGATTCTATGAACACCTGTGTTATGCATTTATGAATGTAATTTTTGTCATGGGTCTAAGCATACAGAATGTAAATATTAGGCAGAATGCTCAAATTACTTGGCAGAATGCTCAAGTTACTATGCAGAATGCTCAAGTTACTATGCAGAATGCTCAAGTTACTAGACAGAATGCTGTAGTTACTAGGCAGAATGCTCAAACTGCCTAGGCAGAATGCTCAAATTACTTGGCAGAATGCTCTAATTACTTGGCAGAATGCTCAAATTACTTGGCAGTTTGCTCAAGTTACTAGACAGAATGCTCAAGTTACTTGGCAAAATGCTCTAATTACTTGGCAGAATGCTCAAATTACTTGGCAGAATGCTCAAACTGCTAGGCAGAATTCTCAAACTACTAGGCAGAATGCTCAAACTGCCTAGACAGAATGCTCTAATTACTTGGCAGAATGCTCAAATTACTAGACAGAATGCTCTAATTTTTGGCAGAATGCTCAAGTTACTAGACAGAATGCTCAAATTATTTGGCAGAATGCTCAAGTTACTAGACAGAATGGTGAAATTGCTGAGCAGAATGCTCTAATTTCTTGGCAGAATGCTCAAACTGCTGGGCAGAATTCTCAAACTGCTGTGTTGTCTTGTCTTTCTGGGATTTAAGCTTAAACTTTCAAAGAATTTTGGAGCAAAAGTGTTCTGGATTGGAATAATGCTTAATTAGATATATCCATTTTGAAATAAATAAAAAGCTTATAATACAGAGTTAATTCAGTTGAAAGTTATTCAAGAATTTGTCGGTACCTTAGTTCAGTATAGTTATGGAGAATTACCTTATAGGAAATCAATACAATTTTGAGACGTTTTGTCTCAGATAAAGGATGAAAGTTAACAGCATTTACATTTTATTCCAGAATTATACCAAGGCTTAAAATCAATAAATATTGGAATATCTGTTTGTAATATTTGGTTCTCAATGTAAGCCTGCAGTTCTAATTTCAAAACGAAAAATTGGATTAAAATTTGTAATCTTCTGTTCTAGATATTACTGACTTTCACAGTACTCGAGATGAACTTTGATTCGCAGACAAATAGATATTTATGGATAGATCAGTTATTGTCAAGTTTGTGAGATTGTTTTTATATGGAGTATAATTTGATTGCTATAATAATTTCATAAGTTATAGGATACATTTGATTTTTATTACTGATATTTAGATGTCTGTTTTGAAATTTTATATGTGTAGGTTTTTGTGACGACTTTTATTTCTTTTGAATGCCAGATGGGAAATAAACCAATCAGACAGAAGTCTGTAGTTTGATAAAAACTGTTGACCTACCCATCATTCATCCAAACAGCAGAACAATAATTTAAAAAAAAAATCTTCATAAAACTATATATGTCAGATTTCATTAGACGAGGGAGCATGGAGACACATTGGCGAGGCTATTGATATCGGCAATAAAAAACAATGTTTTCTGATCCTAAAGGTTACAGTGTAGCTTTGTTGATTAAGTCACACAAAAATTTATGAGTTATTTTTAAAAATGAAGAAAGGTCGATTGTGTCAAATTAAATTACATTATGTTTTACACTGTACAAAGAAGATCAATAGAGTCAAAAAAAGTTATACACACAATTGGGGTTTTGGTATTTTTTGCTACTGACACGATCTTCATACAAAATTTGATATAGGTTGGAAAATGTATGGAAAGTTACTTGTGTTATTTTATTTTATTGTTAATATAATGCCCCTCATTTCATTTACCTCCTCTGACCTGCCAACATATTTCATTGTTCTGTATCCTTGTTTTCTTAAGAATTCCTTTATACGTTTCCCTCAATTTATCGCCAAACCCCTTTATAACGCCAACATTTCTCTGGACAAAAATGGTGGCAGTATAACAAGGTTTTACTGTAGTATCAATCATGATTAAAATTAAGATGATATTGTGTGTATGGGCTTTGAAAAAATAACTGAAATTCTAATAGAAATCTTTACTTAATGATCAGATCAGTGAATTGATTTTTAAAAGGATGTAATGTGCTATGGGGGGAGGGGGTACAAAAGGAACTTTGATGAACGTGTCTTACAATGAGACTTGGCATTCGTTCTATAACAGGCCTTGAAAAGGCCCTGAAAACAAGGCCTAGCCTTGAAAATGGTGTAAAGGCCTTAAAAGGCCTTAAATTTCACTAAGAGGCCTTAAATTTTGGAAAATGAGCCTTGAATTTGATGTAATAGACATCAAATATAGTTTCCGTGTAAATTCCCTTTATGTTTTGTTAATTTTTTTACTTATTATTTAACATGGATTTCAAAAGAAACAGCCAACATTCGCTTAATGTAATGCAATATTCAAGGTAAACTCTAGAGGTGTTCCATGTACGTATTCTGAGTACCAAAAGCAAATGGCAGATCAGACATTGGGTATGCAGTGTACCAGCACAGTTGGGTTAACCGTTACCCATGGGTTATTAAAGCAGAGTCATAATATGACGCATTCTGTATAGTTTGTAGGAGACTGATAGTTCTTGGGAAAATGGGCGCATCAGCTCTAAAGTCGCACGAGAGAAGTGATAATCGCACCTGTGCTACAAAAAAATTGAATGACTTTGTTAAAATAACGACGTACTTCGTGCAGAAATTCTATGGACTTTGCAAACAGTGTTACCAGTGTTTAAAGTGTTTCATAAAACTTTAATGATGTAACACTTAGATAATAAACCAAAATGTGCAATATTATGTAAAAGTATCATTTTTTTCTGTCTTTTGGAATAAATTTACTCAGAAAGGCCCTAAAAAGGCCATACATTTCATAGCAAGATTCCTGTACGAACCCTGTATATAATAACTACAGATATACATAATGATGATCTGTGAGGGCAATCATAACATTTCACAAGAAATATAACAGTTCGGTTTTGAATTCAATTTTTTTTTTTTTTCAAATCTTATGATTTGTAAACATTTTTGTTCTCCATTGTGTAACAAATACAAGTGATCTCCAGTATTTGTATTTAAAATGGTGACAGAACTTGTATCTGCCCCCACTGCTATAAAATGAGAGGGCGGGGGTTATGGTTTTGCACATGTCTGTCCCACACAGTCCGGTCGTGATTCAATGCAAATAGTCTAGCAACTTCATTCTTTTGACGGATTTTGATCAAACTTTATACGAAGGTCAAGTATGGAAATACCTCTGACATCTCTTTGTTTTAGGGGTCAAGACCAAGGTCACTTGTTATATATAGAAAATCACCAAATTATTCATTGTCATTACTCTAGCTACTTCATTTCTTACCAGATTTTGATAAAAGTTTATACAGATTTCAGGCATGAGAATACCTCGGATGAGTTCATGTCTCAAAGGTCACTGCATGTTATTATTCATAGAAACGAAGCCATTGTAAATATTAATAGAATATTATCAAACACTGAAACTGATTTCACATGATGATGGGGGCATTCATGTCTTACAGACATCTTCTAGTTTATTCCACAAACTAGCAGTGTTAAAGTGTCCATGTGACGTTTTCTGTTACAGGTCCACACAGGGTGTAGGGAGTATTTCCAGTCCCATTGTCCATTGGGCCAGTGCAAAGTGTCCATACTACCTCCAATAGCCATCAACAATATAGACTCGGACGGGTACTGGGAGGCGACACGACCACCAGGAACCTCTCCTCTCCTTGTGTTCGTTAACACAAAGTCAGGCGACAATCAGGTAAAGCTCGTAAAGTTGTGAACACCTGAACTCATTCACCCCTACATATTTAAATTGGACTTGCCCAGTCTTTGATTTAGTAAGTTCCAAATGTGACTTTAGGGGTGAAAAGGTTAGTGATTGCTTGTGGTTTGCGATCAGCATTGTTTTGTGTTACCATTCAGAAGTACCAGATTCTTTTGAATGACTATTTCTGTGTTGTCTATGTTTCAGGGAGTGAAGTTTTTACGACGGTTTAAGCAGCTATTAAATCCCGCTCAGGTGTTTGATCTCATGAATGGAGGACCTCATCCAGGGTAACGTTACTTCATCAATAACGGTTTAATTATTCCCTTACTGGTTGTGACAGAGGAATAATGACTTATTTATATCTGACCCACATACGATTCCAAACAACGATGCTCTGCTATGGGAACAAATTTTGTCCATATTTCCTCAATTCAAATATGACAGCTAAACTCAGGTCAAAGTTCAAGGTGAACATGATAGTGTGATATACTCAAAGCTGTTACTACGAACCCATTTGTTTCAAATACCTTGATCATCATGAAGAAGAATTGGTGCCAAGGCAGATTGTTACTGCTGTCAATTATTTTACATAATTTATAAAGCAAGTTTTTAAAGCTATGTTAGTCATTTTTGTTGGCCAAGTTGGAAGCTGTCTATTCCACTTGTCTCACGGTCTAGCTTTCCTGGCAATTACTTCATGAATACATTCATAACAGAATTTATAACTCGGAATATTCAACAAATTTAATTGTTATGAATATTCAACACAAGTAATAACTCTGAATATTCAACACAAGTAATAACTCTAAATATTCAACACAAGTAATAACTCTGAAAATTTAACAAATGTAATTATAATCCACGATACAAGCTGAATTATATCACAATGTATCGTCGTTGAAATAAAGGTGTTCAATCAAGTTCGACCACCCGCAGCAGAACAACTGAACAGCCCCTTATTAATGTAACTGTAAATTACCAACCATCATCCCAAGCACACATTCACACCTGTATTTCTAGGTAATTAACGCCAAGAGATAAGTGGAACAAACAGAATGTGTGATTTGATTCAGACCTGTCTGATCCTCAGCGAATCTCAAAGTTAAGGTCCAACAACTTTATCATAACAATGCTTTGACTGATTTTAATTTCAATAATTCATTTATGCAATCGCTGCTTGTCTGATTCTAATTGGCAAATGAGGTTAATTTATCAAGCATTTTCTGTGTTTCAATGCTTAGTTTCATCACTTGTATTTCTTCGTCTTTAAATCATGATTTTTATTTCATTCTAGATTAAGACTATTCCAAAAATTTGACCAGTTCCGAATCTTGGTGTGTGGAGGTGATGGAAGTGTAGGCTGGGTGCTGTCTGAGATAGATAAACTAGATCTACATAGACAGGTAACATGTGCTCTAGTCTACCCAGCTGTAGATAGATAACTAGATCTACATAGACAGGTAACATGTGCTCTCGTCTACCCAGCTATAGATATATAACTAGATCTACATAGACAGGTAACATGTGCTCTAGTCTACCCAGCTGTAGATAGATAACTAGTTCTACATAGACAGGTAACATGTGCTCTCGTCAACCCAGCTGTAGATAGATAACTAGATCTACATAGACAGGTAACATGTGCTCTTGTCTACCCAGCTGTAGATAGATAACTAGATCTACATAGACAGGTAACATGTGCTCTCGTCTACCCAGCTGTAGATAGATACCGTAACTAGATCTACATAGACAGGTAACATGTGTTCTCGTCTACCCAGTTGTAGATAGATAACTAGATCTAATTAGACAGGTAACATGTGCTCTCGTCTATCCAGCTGTAGATAGATAAACTAGATCTACATAGACAGGTAACATGTGCTCTCGTCTACCCAGCGGTAGATAGATAACTAGATCTACATAGACAGGTAACATGTGTTCTCATCTACCCAGCTGTAGATAGATAACTAGATCTACATAGACAGGTATCATGTGCTCCCGTCTACCCAGCGGTAGATAGATAACTAGATCTACATAGACAGATAACATGTGTTCTCATCTACCCAGCTGTAGATAGATAACTAGATCTATATAGACAGGTAACATGTGCTCTTGTCTACCCAGCTGTAGATAGATAACTAGATCTACAAAGACAGGTAACATGTGCTCTCGTCTACCCAGCTGTAGATAGATAAACTAGATCTACATAGACAGGTAACATGTGCTCTCGTCTATCCAGCTGTAGATAGATAACTAGATCTACATAGACAGGTAACATGTGTTCTCGTCTACCCAGGTAACATGTGCTCTCGTCTACCCAGGTAACATGTGCTCTCGTCTACCCAGCTGTACAAGTGGACATCCTTCTAGTATGGGTATAGGTTCATAATAATGGAGCCATTTCGGTTGTATTAATAACAATAGGTTCAGGATAAGCACAATTTCTATATCTATGCTGGACCCTTGCATCTAAATTCTTACATCTTCACCTGAAAAAACGGTTAAGGTACCCACCCTATGACCATGTTTACAATCTCACTGTGAAGAGGCTAATGTACTCCTGCTACAATGGTTGGCTCTTCAGTCCCTCGTTTGTCCCTCTTTTGTCCCTCGACACTTAATTATAACATAGAAGGTCGAGATCTCCACTCCATAACCATATATATGATGGGGAATAGATACATGTAAATATAATCGTACTACCAGAAGTAGCTCAGGGTTCTGGTCCTGCTCTGGGGTCTGGCTCTGTCCTCTAGAAATTAGTCCCGGGGACATGTTAATATAGTAATGCTACCAGAATTAGCTCAGGGGTCTGGCGCTGTCCTGGAGAATTAGTCCCTGTGTCATTACTTGAAAACAGTTGAAATCAACTTCCTATATATGACCATATAGACAGAGTTAAACCATATTTCCTATGAAGCATTCCTGGTTCCTAAGACTTAATTGTTGTGTAAAGGAAGACTGTAGATCTGGGGGCTGACACATGAGTACTGTACATTTACAGTATGTTGGAATCTTTGTTGCAGTGTCAGGTCGGGGTGCTACCATTCGGGACAGGTAATGACTTGGCTCGAGTGCTGGGGTGGGGAGCTACATTTGAAGCGGATACACAACTGACTGTGATATTGGAAAAACTGGAACATTCACAAATCAAGATGCTGGATAGGTAAGATACTGGGGGCTGGTATCGCATCACAACCTAACGATATGAACCGGAGTCAATTTTCACACCTGGCTGACCGCTGAACAATAGGCCTGGGCCCGTATTTATGAAACTGTTCTCATGCTCAAGCATGGATTTTGTACTCAAACCAACTTTCTTGTAACTCACTAGGTGAACAATTAGCTTTAAAGTGAACTTGCATATTTTATCCAGAAACTTTTTGGTTTAGATTGAATTAAGCCACTGATGAAAGTGGATGTATGTGAGGGTATGTTAATAAATATATATCTTTAAAAAAAAAAAAAAAAACGGTGCAGAGTGTGTTTTCTGATGTTCCCAAGTTTAGCAGTGTTCATGTTGAATTGAAGCATGTATATAATCTTATGGGTATTGTAATGTATTGTATTGTTATGTAATATAATGGAAGGTTTAGTCTTGTTTTAATGTAAGTTCACATGAAAATCAATAAAAAAAAATGAAAAGTAAAAAAACAAAAACAAAAGTTTCTTGTAACTTACTTAAATCATGTGACATGGTCAGATAGTCAAGTGTTAACATTTGAAATAGAATGCGGCTTGAAGTCTGTCCCAAATCCTTCAAAAAGTTGACAAAATGTGGTGTGTTTTTTTAGGTCACCTGAGCTTTGCTCAAGTGACCTATTCCAATCGCTTTTCGTCCGTCGTCGTCCGTCGTGCGTCGTGCGTAAACTTTTACATTTTCAACTTCTTCTCAAGAACCAGTGGATGGATTTTTTTCAAACTTGGTCAGAATCATCCTTGGTAGATGAGGCTTCAAAATTGTAAAATTGGGATTCCTACCCCAACCCCTGGGGCCAGGGCGGGGCCCCAAAGGGAAAATTAATCAATATTTCAAAAATCTTCTTCTCCAGACTCAGAGGTACTACAGTGATTTTCTTTACGTGGAAAGAAAGATCATCAGGGGCTTTATTTAAATTGAAAATATCAGGACCCCGAGCTATCCGTTCTCCCTTGGGGAGGGGTTAACGTTTAATATAGTTTATATAGGGAAATAACACTTTTCGGTATATATTTTATCCATTTTCAGCAGAAAATTGCTCAAACTTAGTCAGAATCATCTTGGGTAAATGAGAGTTTTACTTTGTAAAATTAGGATTCCTGCCCCATCCCCAGGGGCTAGGGCGGGGCCCCAAAGGGAACATTTACCAATATTTTCAAATTCTTATCCATTGATGACATGACAAGTATTGTATTTCACTTAGTTTACATGCTGATTTCCACATCACATCTAAACAATAAAATAAAGCTACCAGTACCTATAATATAACTCAGGTGACCGCTAAGGCCCTTGGGCCTCTTGTTTTATTAATTAATCACCCAGACAAGAAATTCGGTTCGAGCACAAAATTGGAGTTTAAGCATGAGAACAGTTTCAAGAATATGGGCCCTGATGCATGATAATTTCTTTGAGAATTTGAACCTGGAGTAAAAAGTGTAAAATAACAGTAAAAATTATCTGATTTACGATTATATAAACTGGTTCATTTTCAAAAACAAATATACTTTTTTATGACTCACTGATCTTAAAGATACAACGCTAAGTGAACTGAATTCTGATTGATGGTAACTGACCTCTGACCTTTGTAGGTGGAGTATATGGACATACGAGGGTACCATGCCTCCACCAAGGAAACTGTCTCAACAGGTATGGAGTATCTTTAAAATGGTATACCACCAATTGAGAGCAAGATTGTAGTTTATAAAGAATATAAAGTCATGTGATCACGAAAGTTTTACCCGTGGTAATTTTAACATATTCACCCTACCTTGAATTCAACCTTCTATTGGAGATTTTATTGATTGTAATTGTCTGATTTATTTTAAAAACTGCAATTTATTCAAGGTTCATATATGCCATATCTAACAATTTGAGTGTGAGTCTCACAAAAATGGCTTCAGAAAAAACCCACTATGGGGATACATTTCTCACGAATTTTGGTCGGTCGCACAAAAAGAAAGAAAAAATGGTCAATCGTAATGAAGAAACAACATTCCTTCAGGAATTCACACTGACCTTGGTCACTGAAAGGTCTTTATCACCGACAGGCCTCTTAAATTACAGGTCAGGCTAGTTAACAGCTTGCATGTAACCTTAGCATAAAAAATGAAACCAAAAAGAAGGCCATTTTTTTTAAACATTTTGTTGTTGTTAGTGGTAGGTTGAAACTATTGGTTATCGAAAAGTTGTTACATCAGAGATTTTGTTGTTTAAAATATGTAGAGGCTATTATTTACCTTGTTAGATTGAAACCAAGGTGTTAATGTACGTGTTTCTGTCACCATCATACAAATGTTGGTTTTCTTTCCAGTTTGATCCTATATCTGTGTATGAAGACTCGGTCGCCAATCACCTTTCCAAGATTCTACATTCCGAAGATCATTCTGTTGTTATTTCCTCAGCAAAGTAAGCTGAACTGACAAACAGTTTTTGAAAAGGATAAGAAAATTGAAATTCATTTTCATATGTTTTTCATTCTTTACTTAATAGAAAACTAAAACAATAATTAAAAAAAAAAATTAAAAAAAAGTCAATTTAAAGCAAATAATTATATTTTATGATATAATGATGATATTTTGTTTCGGAAAATGTCTGATATGTTTTCTTATCAAGAATTTTACTTCTATTTCAGAGTGTTATGTGAAACTGTTAAAGATTTTGTGGCCAAAGTTGGAGAGTCTTATGAGGTATGACAGTTGTGTTCAGATTCCGTTACCACTTCCAAACACTGTATCAGAAAATGAACAGATCAGGGACCAGCTACCTGGTCACTTATAGTTCCTTTGTCCAATACGAGTACGGTTGTACCTGAAATGAAATAAAGGGGAGGTTACTGTAATTATGAATAACTACAGAAGGATTCTATGGTGTTTTGCTTATAGTAGGACAAGGATCCATGTACCGCAGCCGAAAACTGTAACTAAATACTGGAAACTGTTTTTTTGCCATGATTACAGCTTGGAAAAATCATTCCTGAAAAAAAATCATACCCTGCAGGACTTTTGTGAGAAATAATAGGGGGGAAATAAACAAACATAACCAGCAACAGTGTTCTGTGTGTGAAAAAAAGTCAGCGGGCTAGACTGAGATTTGAACCCTGGACTTGAGATCAATGTACTATTGCTCTAACCGACTTTGCTACCTGGTCAACGGCAGTGACCGGGCCCAACTGCTCTACTGTTACAACTTACATCCAAACGGAAGTTAAGGGGAGGTTACTGTATATAAGAAATGTACAAGAAGCAAGGTCTGCCAAACTACATTAGAGTTATGCCCCTTTATAGACATTGTCACTAACTGATATCTACAATACCATCCATCTCAAGTCACAGAAGAACTTGAAAAATTATAGCATATTTACCCCAGAAAGAAAGACGTATTATGATGATTAAAGATTCTTTTAAATAGATTTTCCCTGTGATATTGTTTCTGAATTTCATCTCACAGGATTGATAGGATGTACTTGGTTTCAATCTAGACTAGTTAAATTTGATCAAACATATCCATGAAAGTTAAAAATTTATAAAACTTCAGATTTGAATGGTATCAGTTAAGGTAAAAGATATATTTTCATCATGTGAAATTTACCATATTTATCAAGTAAAAAGCCCTTTCCTGGTAATTAACCCTCCTATATCAATGTAATTTCTGTTGAAATGCCGATAAATGGTATTTTATTGTCCTGTCATAAGCCAACCTGCTTCTTTGAGCCCGAGATTATGTGTTGGCCCCCCTGGGCTTATTGCAGGATAAATACGGTAACTGTATACAATAATCATTCAGGAAAAACATGTTCTACTTGATGTTGTTTCAGTGCAACGTATTGAATGAGAAATTAGATAGTTTGCTCATCACTTTAAAAGAGGAAGCTCAAGCATCTACAGCTACATCTCAGGTAAGTTGTCTTATATCTACATCTCAGGTAAGTTGTCTTATATCTACATCTCAGGTAAGTTGTCTTATATCTACCTCTCAGGTAAGTTGTCTTTTATCTACATCTCAGGTAAGGTGTCTTATATCTACATCTCAGGTAAGTTGTCTTATATCTACATCTCAGGTAAGTTGTCTTACTTCTATATCATCTATACCTCGGATAAATCTAGCATCTACCTCCTAGCTAAGTTATCTACATGCAGGTCTCAGATCAGACATCTGTCATCTGGATTACATCTCAGCTATCATTTACATGTCAGCTTTGGGGGAGGGGGTATTTTACACAACTCAACTCTTATTTAGTTTTGTAAGTAGCATGTAAGGACATATTGGTTCTTCATAATATATGCCAGTCAAACTTTACCTATTTTACTAGGACTCATTTGTAATTTACCTGTTTCTCAATAGGATTTGCTTATGATCTATCTGTTTTCTACCTGTTAGTTACATTGTTGTAATTGTTGATAACAGGTACAGATTCACCACGAGGACCCAGATCTATTGATAGGATCTCCGGACCATGATGTGGTACCAGGAGAAATTAACGTGCCTCCCAAAACAAAATCTGTAAGTAAAGTTTGAAGGTCCTGGAACAAATCAACTTTGAATGTCAGGTTATTAAAATAAGAAAAAAAATCTTACAGTGTAGAGTAATAAAATCTCCCAACAAACGAAGACACAAAATGTGTAAAATAATGACAACTAGCCTATTGAAATAAATTTGACCTCAACCTTCTTACAAGGTCACAGAGGATAGATATTTAATAAGTAAGTTATACAGGCATTCTGGGCCTCTTTAATGTATCATAGAACTGATTTTTTAACTGTTTTTGATTTTTTTTCAGGCAATTTTCAAACCCAGAGATGCCTTGATGTCCCGGGCTAATAGCCTAAAGAAGGCGATACGACAGATAATAGAACACACAGAAAGAGGTGGGTACAAAACTCGAGCAGGATCGGAATTATATACAGGTGTCTGGTGGGGGATTAATATAATCTTTCCCCACCTTCGGGGTAAGACAGAAAAATCCCAACCTGAGGAGTAAGATTCTTAAATGTCTAGCCGAGGTTTTGCCAAGGACATTAAGAAACCTACCCTGAGGGTTGAGATATTTCTGTCTCACTTAAGTTGGGAATAATAATTTTATCCCACATCAAATTGAAGTGGTAATTTCATGAAATGCAAACATTGATTTCATAATTTCCAATTAATAATCAGAGCTATCTGCCATGATCAGCTATTGTTGACGTGACGTCATTGCACTGTTGACATGACGTCATATAATGTTACAGCTTAAGTATGTTAATGCTATATTTGTCCTGTTCCCATCGGCACTGAGGTTTGTAATGATGAGCATCATCTTAAACTACATTCGTGTCTTGATGATTTACAGTGGTGACGTTTACCTAGGCCGTCATGACTCACAGGTTTAATCTTATCCGAAGTGTAAAAGGCTAGCCTGTGCTAAATATTCAAAAGACATCCACTGTTAACTTTTGAAGATGGAATTGGTGAACAAGACCCAATTTGCGTTAGTGTTGAACCAACCTCAAAGTATAACAATACATCGGTGCTTTGTTATCTTGTTATGAAAAAACTGCTATTAACCTTTACTGAGGTTGATATAACATACGTTTTTACATGTCCAAAAATATTCTTGTTTTCTGCATTTTAATGATTCTTATGTATGACCTTTATCAGACAATTGACCAGATATACAGGGTTGAGCTTGTCGGTTCACACCAAATGATCTATTCATTAATGAGTAACTTAGATTGTAGACTATGAATTTTAAATTTGTAGCTGTGGACGAACAAAATGCACAGACGGAACAACAGCTCGGCTTGATTCATGAGTCACGGTCGATTGGTAGCACGGAGCATCTCAACGTGGACTCGGGGGGTCGGGGCTTAGTGGCAGACACAGAGACATCACATTCTGCTCCGACGTTCTCAATCTTTACCTCTGAGGTGGCTCCTGTCTCCCCGCTCCTCAGTCCTCGCAATCTTGGTAAGTTTAGCTTAGGAGAATTGATTAAGTTCTATATAAACCTCGCCTGTAAAAAGATACAGTTTAGATCTAGAGTAGACTGGATAGTTGTACGAAATCAGCAGAAGATGAATAAATTTTATATCTTTTCAAAATACTGCAGGAGTGTACGATTCCAATAGCCTGACATCCATGGCTAGAAAAAGAAATGATGTAGGGACCGGTTAAAATTTGCATATTTGCCATCAAAATATATGAACAGCTTGCAAAAACTTTCAAAATCAGCTAGTGTGCTTTAAGTATGAAAGTGTACTCTTACATTTAAAAGTTTTGATAAATTTTCCTTGATTGAGATAATGTTTCCATTGTATTTATCATTCACCTGACATACACGTTCAGATTTTGTTTTCTTTCTAGATGGTCAGAGATCGCCGAAGATTGAGGAGCCGACAACGTCGCGCCGAATCAGCAGCATGAGTACGTTTAACCGTACCTCAAGTTTAGGGTCTAATCTGTCCCAGACCCGCGAGAAAAGTCCCAACAAAGAGAGCATTCCAGTCCCAGTGATGGGCTTCCCCTTCTGTGATTATAGTGTACTTCCAAGTAAGTACAGTGGAACCTGCCTATTATGATATTCTATTTGCCAGAGAAAAATATCATAATAAGCGATATCATAATAACCGATCAAGCTGTTTTCGATCGTTTTTATGTTTTCGGAACCTGAAGTGAGATGCCCTTTATATGCCGGTGAAAATCAACTTGCAGAGAACCAATAACGATTAAAAACACAAAAGATTCCCTTTTTAACAACGATCAAATATTGTTTTTAACGAAAATTGTGTGTAAATTGTAAATATAACAGCCGTCGTCAATTATTTACGACAATAACGTAAACTTTGGATCGATTTCCGGCACCATGCTGTCAGGGCGGTTTGTCCCGATTTTGACACTTTTTCAACGGAGACACGAGGAAATCAACTTCAAATGCAATTAAAAAGCTATTGCTTAACTGATTAAAAAAACACGTCTTCCTTCTGAAGTAGCATTTTCATTGAAATCGGCATGATTTTCTCACATGACATGTGACATGTGTAGGCATGCTCGTTTTTTTATCGAAATTTGTGTTAGAAAATGTCTGTAGGCCTAATCATTTCTATTATTTGATACACAGTTCTACAGTATTTTTTAGATAGCAATTAACTGCACCACATGTTTTGTTAAGAATAATATGTAAGCGATGGTCGATCTATTATCGAGGTGTGAAAAATTTACCTGGAGTGGACAGGTGTTCACCTCAGGCAATGTACAGTTAGCCGGACCTATTGTTCAATTGTCCAGGTGTTTAATAGGGATAACTTACTTGAGTTTTTACCTTATAAAATCCATTTACGACAGTAAAAATAACATACTAAGCGGGGTCCCACATTTCACCATATCATAGTAAACTTTTTTTTTTTGCTTAGTTAAAGAAAGGAAAAAATCAGTACATTGGAAAAATATCATAATAAGCGATATCATAATAAGTGGGTTCCACTGTAGTGAATTTGTGGCAAAAAAGGAAGAGAATATTGTACTTGTGTCAAGTGAGTAACAGAATCTTGTACACTGTATACAAATCATATTCCAATCGTTATCGCGTCCGTCAACTTTTTCCTTTAAAACGCTTCTTGTCCTGAACGGCTCAGAGGATTTTGATCAAATTTGGTCTGGAGCATCATTGGCAAAAGGGTTTTCAGTTTTGTATAAACGGAGGGTATGGTCCCCCTGGGGGCAGAGGGGCGGGGCCAAATAGGGGGAAAATAGGTAAATCTTTAAAAAATCTTCTTCTTCTGAACCAATAAAAGGATTTTGACCCAATTTGTCCTTAAGCATCTTTGGACAAAGGAGACTCAAGTTTGTATAAACGGAGGGTGTGACCCCTCTGGGGGCAGGGCCCAATAGGGGAAATAGAGGATTTTTTTTCTCTTGCTATACAAGTGAAGGGACAAAAGAATCAATTTTGTATAAACTGAGGTGTGTGGGCCCCCTTCTAAGGGCAGATGGGTGGGGCCCATTTGGGGAAATAGAGGAAAACATTAAAGATCCTTCTTCTTATGTACCTTTGAAGGGATTTTAACCTAACCCCCCCCCNNNCCCCCCCCCGTGTCAAAACAGATTTATATATTCCTTTCTGGATTTATTCTGATGTTGATATTAACTGTATTCCCTTGTGTGTATCTACAGGTTTAAGCAGTAGTATTGCCGGGAAGCTCGCGGGTGGCAGTTTCATCAGTAAGGTATTGCTGGCCAATGCTGACGCCTTGTGTGCCGCAGCCTCCCCTCTTATGGAGGAGGATATTCCTCCGTGAGTGCATTACAATCCCCAAAAGTGTTGTGTAGATGATATCAGAAATATTTTTCCTTTTCTACTCCCTTTTTATAATTTCACTTTTAACGTGTTGACCTTGAATCTTACCACCATTAACCTATCTACTTTCCTCATAGCTGACCTTTTCACAGCTGATCTTTGACCTTCCTGCTGAACCTCTGCACCCTTCATCTTTCCACAGTTGATCTGTCTGACCTTTCACCTTCTACCTATTACCTTTGTAGTTGACCTGTCAACTTTTGATATTTCTGCTGCACCTTTCTACCCTTGACTCTGGTTAACCTTTCCTTTCACCTTTGTGCTGTTTACTTGTCGACCTTTGACCTTTCTGTTACACCTTTCTACCCTTGACTCTGGTCATCCTTTCCTTTCACCTTTCCTCTGTTGTCTTGATCACCTTTGACCTTTCTGTTTCACCTTTCTACCCTGTACTCTGGTTAACCTTTCCTTTCACCTTTCCTCTGTTGTCTTGTTCACCTTTGCCCTTTATGCTGCACCTTTCTACCCTTGACTCTGGTTAACCTTTCCTTTCACCTTTGTGCTGTTTACTTGTCGACCTTTGACCTTTCTGTTACACCTTTCTACCCTGTATTCTGGTTAACCTTTCCTTTCACCTTTCCTCTGTTGTCTTGTTCACCTTTGACCTTTCTGTTACACCTTTCTACCCTTGACTCTGGTCAACTTTTCCTTTCACCTTTCCTCTGTGTCTTGTTCACTTTGACCTTTCTGTTGCACGTTTCCACCTTTCACCTTTCTGTTGCACCTTTCCACCTTTGCCCTTTCTGTTGCACCTTTCCACCTTCGACCTTTCTGTTACACTTTTCCACCTTTGACCTTTCCGTTGCACCTTTCCACCTTTGACCTTTCTGTTGCACCTTTCCACCTTTGACCTTTCTGTTACACCTTTCTACTCTGTACTCTGGTCAACCTTTCCTTTCACCTTTCCTCTGTTGTCTTGTTCACCTTTGACCTTTCTGTTGCACCTTTCCACCTTTGACCTTTCTGTTGCATGTTTCCACCTTTGACCTTTCTGTTGCACCTTTCCACCTTTGACCTTTCTGTTGCACCTTTCCACCCGTGACCTTTCTGTTACACCTTTCCACCTGTGACCTTTCACTGTCAATTTCTGTATACAGCTTTGACATTGTGCTGAGCTACTTTTGTGTTTTTGTCAGGAAATGAATTCTCTTTAAGTGTAGAGGATAAGAGGATAGTCTGTGGTATTTGAACAAAGAAAAATGTTATATTTCTTTATTTAGGCCTAATGTTCTTTTATTTCTATAGTAATCCTTTATCAACATTTTAACAATAAACTGTGATTTTTATCATGAATGGAATGTAATTCTTTGATTCATGACCTTCCAGAGAGGAGTACATGGAGCGGTGTGTGATGAACAACTATTTTGGTATAGGTCTTGATGCCAAGATTACACTTGACTTCCAAAACAAACGGGAAGTCCACCCTGAAAAGTGCAGGTATGTCAAAAATATCTTGTTTCACATATTGATCTTTTAACCCACCATCATCTGATGGTCTGTGGTCCGTCCTTATACAATTCTTGTTATTGCTATTTCTCGGTAAGCAATTGAGAGATCTTTCTCAAATTTCATGTGTAAGTTCCCCTTGGTCCTTAGTTGTGCATTTCTACTTTTGAGACTGATTGGCTGACAGGCTGCCATCTTGAATTGTGAAAGTTAAGGTGTTTGATGTGCTGGTCAAACATACAAGAGTTCAAATCTTGTTTTATTGTTGTGCAGTGAGTCTGTTTAAGATTTTACCTAAATAAAGCAGTGGGTATGAATCATCTTGTGATAAGTATGGTAAAACTATTTACATACCCTTAGACATTGGAAGACATTCTGGAGCATTGGAATTTTTAGGCATTTCAGAAAAAATCCATCATCTTTTTATTGTAGGAGTCGAACAAAAAATATGATGTGGTACGGGGTACTAGGCGGTAAAGAAATCCTACAGCGGACCTTTAAGAATCTTGACCAGCGTGTCCAGTTAGAATGTGACGGTCAGCGGATACCACTTCCCTCCCTGCAGGGCATCGTCATCCTCAACATTCCAAGGTAAGGGTCATTTCGCCTCAAGGGTCAGAAAATTCAGTTACATTTCAAAATTTAAGAAAAAGAACTTAAATTAAACTGTTTGCATTTTCAAATACCGTAAAAACCCATGTAATTTGCGCACCTGTGTAATTTGCGCAGGTACTTTTTGAGGCTGAAAATCGGGAAAAAAGCTTCTACTCGAATATTTTGCGCACCCAAAAAATCTGGAAAAAAACCGATGTTCATGCTCCGAAAATCGATCTCTGATTTTTTTTTTTTAAATATATTTCTATGAATTTTTTTTCATTGATGTAAAATGATATTTAAAACCAAGAAGAAACTACGATAAATGTGTATTTTGTTGCTTGTTTTCTTTAAATTATCTGATCACACATGACACACACGTGTGCGCATATCGGCATACACCGATTCATTTTAGCAATATTTTACATAAAACATTTACTTGCTTACAAAAACATATCAATTAATAAGTAATTCGATGTTTAGTAACCGCTGGTGCATATCTCCTGGTGAAAGACATAATTAGATACCTTTTATTGATCATAATTACGATCAGTGAGAAGGGCTCATCATGGCGGCTTGGGTTACGTCACTTCAAACCAGGTCATGTCACAGTTCAGTTTGGCCACGGAATTAGATTATCTAAGTCCGTGGTTTGGCGATATTTTTTACAAATTACAATGCAGTAATTAGCTAACACTATCTCTGTGATTACCCGTTAACAATAGCTCTACTAATTGAAATGATTTGCAGTCGCGATCGACGGACCGTGTTGTTGTTTTTTCACTCACCAACACGTGGCGTGAATTACGAAGCCCTACTGCATTGTCATAACAACAGACTGATTTGACTGATAAGGGATTATAAAAAATATGTTTATACTAGAAGCGTGGACAATCAATACATCCTCTTCAAATCTACTCCAAGGAAAAAAATAGTTAACGCAGACTATTTTTACGATGCTTCATTTAATAAATATTGAAATAATTCACGAGGTTATTATCAATCACGTGTTTACGTAATGTTAGACGCGAGATCAACATGAAAGTGAGCCGGAAAAAAAACATGCTATACGTTTACGCATAGGCGATTTGAAAAAACCTTACAGAACTTACATGGAACGGAGCTTAAATTGAACAACTACATTTTCGTAATAGTGTGGGGAAACGCACCGAGATGTCGTAAGTTGATTGGCGATTCTCTGGCATAGGAATTTGACTACACTTTTTTTGTTAACGGTTCCCTATTTAATAATACTTTTCACATAAACTCACATAACAACACATTATGTATCTTTTATTAATGTTTGACATAAATAAATTTGTTGATCGTCATTTGTCTTAGAGTTCCGTGTATAATAAATAAGGGAAATAATCCAAGATGGCGATCTCCCAGAATCGTCGATCTTTTCCTGAAAAAAGCTTGAAATTTTCTATACCTGTGTATTTTACGCACCCCCCACTTTGGATATTAAATTTCTGAAAAAAAAGTGCGCAAATTACATGGGTTTTTACGGTAAGGATAAAGTTATAATGTTTACATTTTTCTTCCTACAGTTACGGCGGAGGATCCAACTTTTGGGGAGGCACCAAAGAAGACGATGTAAGTTTTCAAGACCCAGTTATTGAAAGTTTGATAATATTTGAGAAGTTTTAATCACAGATATTAAAAATGTAATTCTGAAGAAATGTTTTAAAATGAGCTAATATTTTTGTGTATTTTATCTTTAAATATCCTCGGGTTACCGGTTTCCGCGCTTTTAAGAAGCATCCGCGATTTCGTACTCATATCTGCAGAAAACAGTTGAAATTAAGGAAGACTGTCATAAACATGTATACAATCTACTAAAGGAAACAAAAAACTAGCAACATAAAACTGTATTTGAAAAAAATCAGAACAAACAATTTTTAGCAAATTTCTCCCGTCGGAAGTAGCCGTCATATGTTTCCGTGTGTCTATTTTGATTTAGTGTTCAAAGAAAGATAACTCAAATACACTATAAAGAAATTCTCTACAGTGACCTGCAAGAACAAAAGCTTCGTTTGGAATAAAAAAAAATATCTTTGATCGTCAAGTTAATAATCAAAACATTTTTTTTTTTAATTTCACATTTTTAATTGATTTTTCAAGGTGTCAAATTGAACGAATTCATGTTATGTTATAATTTTATTTATTATATTTATTTAGCTATAATATAGAATCTGTTATTATTATTTTTTTACTGCAGTTTTATATCGGTTTTGGTTGATGGCAAGTTATTTCTCATTTTGTTCTGTTTGAAATTAGTGAAATTTGGAAGTTCATTGCATTACAAGGTTTACCTTTCATTGAAAATACTGTTTATCAATATAAGAATGTCTCCTTGGCTCTTCGGAAGTGGAAAAAAATCGGTGAGGAGATGTGGCCTCATTTGCATATGACATTTTCGTACGTTTGTCAGACTACAAAAAAGACTGGTTCATGAATGAAATATGTCACCGTTTTTTCAGGTATGGGTTCATTTTGAGCAAGATAAAAAGTGCATTAAGCAAAACTGCATATTTATGCGTGTTTTTTAATCAGTGATTAATCTTATGTTTTCCAGACGAACTTCCGGTAATTTTTTTGTCAGTTTACAGATGATGGCCAAACGTCTAAAATATAGCTTGATAAAATGGCTGCGCTGAAATACATAACGCGCGGAAACTGGTGACTAGACGATAATCATTTTCAATCCTTAGCATGCAATTTTAGTTTTGAATTTTAATGTTTTTAAATATATTTAGTTTAAAAATAACCTGTTCCTCGCATCATAAAGCACTTTCAGGATCCCCGTACCACTGCCAAACACTGTAACTAACTATTGGAAAACTTTATTCTGGCATGATCAATAATAAAGATGAAATAAATAAAATATAATCAATGTTAGTGTTTTGAGTGTAAAATATTCAGCGGGGTTAAACCAGGATTTGAACCCGGGACTTCAGGTTGATGTACTTTTGCTCTAATCGATCGAGTTACCTCATCAACTAAAGTATTTTGGCCTTGCTTTGCTACAGGTATATCCAAACAGAAGTTAAGGGGAGGTTACTGTACGTACGAAAAACCACAGTGCAGTGGGACAGGGGTCCTTAATCTCCATAAACTGTACAATATTTATAACCATTTAGTAGCATGCCATCAATCGATAAAGATCAAGTGATATATTGTGATGTCACAGGTAACAGGATGAGGTGATGAACTCCTGGTGAAAGGCAGCTCCTTTGAGATTCCCTGATAGGGCTTAGGCTCATATTGTGTAAGCTTGAACAAGATAAAATCAGAATACATCAGACAGTTACTTGCATTGCAGACATTCCAAGCCCCAAGCTTTGATGATAAGATACTGGAAGTGGTGGCTGTATTTGGTTCGATGCAGATGGCCATGTCTCGGGTTCTTGATATACAGCAGCATCGGATAGCACAGGTAATTGCTGCACTATTACATAGCACAGGTAATTACTGCACTGTTACATAGCACAGGTAATAACTGCACCATTACATAGCACTGGTAATTACTGCACCATAACATAGCACAGGTAATTGCTGCAACATTACATAGCACAGGTAACTACTGCACTGTTACATAGCACAGTTAATTGCTGCACCATTACATAGCACATGTAATTACTACACCATTACATAGCACAGGGAATTACTGCACCATTACATATCACATGTAATTACTGCACCATTACATATCACATGTAATTACTGCACCATCACATAGCACTTGTAATTACTGCACCATTAAATACAACAGGTAATTACTGCACCATAACATAGCACAGGTAATTGCTGCAACATTACATAGCACAGGTAATTACTACACCATTACATAGCACAGGTAATTACTGCACCATTACATAGCACATGTAATTACTACACCATTACATAGCACAGGTAATTACTGCACCGTTACATAGCACAGGTAATTGCTACACCATTACATAGCACAGGTAGTTACTGCACTGTTACATAGCACAGGTAAGAGCTGCACCATTACATAGCACACGTAATTACTGCACCATTACATAGCACACGTAATTACTGCACCATTACTTAGAACAGGTGAGCAAAGAATAGCACAGGTAATTAAAGAATAGCACAGGGAAATAAAGTATAGCAAAGGGAAATAAAGTATAGCAAAGGTAAATAAAGTATAGCAAAGGGAAATAAAGTATAGCAAAGGGAAATAAAGTATAGCAAAGGGAAATAAAGTATAGCAAAGGTAAATAAAGTATAGCACAGGTAGTTACCGCAGCATGGCATAGCCCATGTAATTAAAGAATAGCACAGGTAAATAAAGTATAGCAAAGGGAAATAAAGTATAGCAAAGGGAAATAAAGTATAGCAAAGGTAAATAAAGTATAGCATAGGTAAATAAAGTATAGCACAGGTAATTCCCGCAGCATGGCATAGCACCGGTAATTAAAGTATAGCACAGGCAATTAAAGAATAGCACAGGTAAATAAAGTATAGCACAGGTAGTTACCGCAGCATGGCATAGCACAGGAAATTAAAGAATAGCACAGGTAATTACCGCAGCATGGCATAGCACAGGAAATTAAAGAATAGCACAGGGAAATAAAGTATAGCAAAGGGAAATAAAGTATAGCAAAGGGAAATAAAGTATAGCAAAGGGAAATAAAGTATAGCAAAGGGAAATAAAGTATAGCAAAGGTAAATAAAGTATAGCATAGGTAATTAAAGTATAGCATAGGTAAATAAAGTATAGCATAGGTAAATAAAGTATAGCACAGGTAATTGCCGCAGCATGGCATAGCACCGGTAATTAAAGTATAGCACAGGGAATTAAGGAATAGCACAGGTAATTACCGCAGCATGGCATAGCACAGGAAATTAAAGAATAGCACAGGCAAATAAAGTATAGCAAAGGGAAATAAAGTATAGCAAAGGGAAATAAAGTATAGCAAAGGGAAATAAAGTATAGCAAAGGTAAATAAAGTATAGCACAGGTAATTGCCGCAGCATGGCATAGCACAGGTAATTAAAGTATAGCACAGGTAATTAAAGAATAGCACAGGTAAATAAAGTATAGCAAAGGTAAATAAAGTATAGCACAGGTAGTTAAAGTATAGCGCAGGTAATTATAGTATAGCACAGGTAATTAAAGTATAACACAGATAAATAAAGTATAGCATAGGTAATTAAAGTATAGCATAGGTAATTAAAGTATAGTGCAGGTAATTATAGTATAGCACATGTAATTTAAGTATAACACAGGTAGTTTAAGTATAACACAGGTAATTAAAGAATCATCACATAGCACAGGTAATTCGGTAGCATCGCATAGCACAGGTAATTAAAGTATAGCACAGGTAATAAAAGTATAGTGCTAAGCCTAAGAGATCTGTAAACACTAATGTATTTGACTATGGAATCAAGATGACTAGACGTCTACTTTACCATAATGTACAAAATAATATATCCATTACACAATGTAACAGAACTGATAGGGAACTAAATATTGATACAGTCACTTTCATTCTCTGGTGTTCCCCACATCATTTCATCAGTAAGTATTGTATTTCATTCAACCATGTTTACTTGTTCTATGTAGTGTCGGAAAGTAAAGATCACGATCATGGGAGACGAGGCAGTCCCAGTACAGGTCGACGGGGAGGCCTGGATGCAACCACCAGGCTACATCCGCATCGTCCATAAAAATCGTGCTCAGATGCTGACAAGAGACAGGGTAAGTTTCGAACTGCACTCGGAGACTAATTGTCTGCACACACAATTTGTCCTCACAACTTTTTCTACTGTTTTTCAGCCAAATTGCATGAAACTCCACTGATGTAGTCAACACTCTCTGAAGTTGTGCACCTGGGATAAATATTTCGATCTGACCAATTTTATGGGAGTTATGCCTCTTCTCTTACATTATTATATAAACTTTGTACAAACTACTCCTACTTAGTTTTCCACACAAATCCTCCAACAGTTTACAGCAGACTTCTATGTGAAAATCACCTACTGACCGTCTCGACTGATACTTATGAAACTTTGATGAGCACATCATAAGCACCCTAAAATGTTGTGCTTATTTCTAAAAAGAGTTATGCCCCTTTCATGATTTTCCATTTTATAAATTTTGCCCAAAGAACTTCTATTTTGCTTCTTGGCCAAAATTTACCAAAAATTGTACAAATGCCTGAGTATAACCCTATGTAGTTGTACTACATGCTATATATCACTGATTTTCAATAGCATAGTAGAAAGGTGTTTATCATCAGCATTTGTCTGATGGCGGTACGTAACATACTAGTCACCGAAACATCACATATAAACAATTACTGGTTGTAATACATAACTGTTATACTAGTCATAATTACAAACCTGAAAAAAAGGGTTTAGAAATAAATGTTGATAGCAGTTATGCCCCTTCCTCATTCCCATTGAGGAATTTATAGAAATTGTGAACTATCCTTAATGAAAACTAGGTTTGCCTCCCAGCATTAGGGATAACTAAGCATCAAACGACAGGAACCAGGACGAATACCTTCAGAAATTTCCGATGTGCTCTATATAAAAAAAATCGTAGAAAACTTTCCAAATTTTTAGGTCACCTCAGCTTTAGCTCAAGTGACCTATTGCTATTCGTCGTTGTCCGTCGTCGTGTGTCATCCGTTAACAGTTGACATTTTTCAACTTGAGCTGAAATACTGTCAAAGGGATTTCATTAATTTTTCATGGGAAGGTTACTGACATCTCCCCGACCAATTGTTATTATTTTTCGGGTATATCAGAAATCCAATATGGCCGCCACGGACGCCATTTTAAAAAACTATTTCAAACTTAAAGTCAAGTTCTGCTGGGCCGATTGAACTGAAACTTGGTAGGAATGATTGACTTATGGTCCTGACAAAGTGTTGTTATTTTTCGGGGCGATCAGAAATCCAATATGGATGCCCTGGCCGCCATTTTGAAAAACTATTTCAAACTTAAAGTCAAGTTCTGCTGGGCCGATTGAACTGAAACTTGGTAGGATTGATCGACTCATGGTCCTGACAAAGTGTTGTTATTTTTCGGGTCGATCAGAAATCCAATATGGCCACCACGGCAGCCACTTTAAAAAAAACTATTACAAACTCAAAGTCAAGTTCAACTGGGCCTATTCAACTGAAACTTAGTAGGAATAATCAACTCATGGTCCTGACAAAGTGTTGTTATTTTTCGGGTCAATCAGAAATTTAATATGGCCGTCAAGGCTGCCATTTTGAAAATCTATTTGAAAGTTCTAATGGGCCGATTAAACTGAAACTTTGTAGGAATGATCGACTCATAGTCATGACAAAATGTTGTTCTTATTTGGGTTGATAAGAAATCCAATATGGCCGCCATTTTGAAAAAAACAATTTCAAAATCAAAGTCAAGTTCTGCTGGGCCGATTAAACTAAAACTTTGTAGGAATGATCGACTCATGGTCTTGACAAAGTGTTATTATTTTTCGGGTCGATCTTAAATACAATTTGGTTGCCACGGCCGCTATTTCGAAAATAACTATTTCAAACTTAAAAACAAGTTCTAATAGGCCGATTTAACTAAAACTTGGTCTAGGAATGATCAGCTCATGGTCCTGACAAACTTAAGTTAACGTTATACTTAACTATTTTGTACTCAAATTGGTACATATTTCAACAACAAAAATAAATACTGTAGGACTTAGGTGATCGTTAAGGCCCATGGATGGGCCTCTTGTTTTGAAATAAATTGTCCTTGACCTTGCCATCATTATAAGTATTGTTACTTGATATTGCAGGCCTTTGAGAGTATCCTGAAGTCGTGGTCGGAGAAACAGAAAATGGAACGGATGACCAGTGTCTCGCCTATAGCACTGTCTGAAGAGGAGTCGGTGGTTCTCCAGAACTTTGTGGACGTGGCTTCAGCTCTCATTAGATGGTAAACCATTATCACAACTAGTCTTGAACTACAGCAACATTAAAAGAATGTTTTGTTTAGATTAAATTTCTGGATGAATATCAAAACGCAGGGCAGATGTCATTTTATGAAGCAAGGTCCCAGCAGAGAGACTTGTTGTATATGTTTTCTCAACCTGATGTAGGGGAGAAAAAAAGACTTAATTTTCCCAATTTATTTCTGGACAGTGTGAAGGTGGCTGCCTTAAACTACAGCACAGTGGAGCAGGAGTTATTCCCCTTGGCAACTCGGGCGTCCGAGTACATGGATAGACTCTACCCCTCTGGCAGACTGGCTGAGGTTAGTAGTACAAGATACCAGGGAAGTCAAAAGTGTTTACAGTCGAGCCTTATTTAATCTTAACTCATTTTTTTTCTGCAAATTAAAAAATATCAACACTTCTTCCGGATTAAAGAGTTAACAATCGTTACTTATTCAGAATAATAGATGACCTGACAACCTCAAATGAAGAGTCTTGGCAAATTTACTCCAGTTTACATGTTTAGCTGCGGAATGAACGTCCACTGGTACACATTGGATCTCATTTTTCCCTTGTAATCGTTACTTATGTCAAAAACAATATTGCCCACGTCCAATAACTAGCGAAATCAAAAACAATATTCACCACGTCCAATAACTAGCGATGTCAAAAACAATATTCACCACGTCCAATAACTAGCGAAATCAAAAACAATATTCACCACGTCCAATAACTAGCGAAATCAAAAGCAATATTCACCATGTCCAATAACTAGCGATGTCAAAAACAATATTCACCATGTCCAATAACTAGCGATGTCAAAAACAATATTGCCCACGTCCAATAACTAGCGAATTCAAAAACAATATTCACCACGTCCAATAACTAGCGATGTCAAAAAAAATATTGCCCACGTCCAATAACTAGCGCAATCAAAAACAATATTCATCACGTCCAATAACTAGCGAAATCAAAAACAATATTCACCACGTCCAATAACTAGCGATGTCAAAAACAATATTCCCCACGTCCAGTAACTAGCAATGTCAAAAACAATATTCACCACGTCCAATAACTAGCGATGTCAAAAACAATATTCACCACGTCCAATAACTAGCGAAATCAAAAACAATATTCATCACGTCCAATAACTAGCGAAATCAACTTCTTGTACCATTTCTTTAACTCACAAATGAAAATTTCAAATGTTCAATCGGAGATTTCATCTTTAACAAATCTATGAAATATAGTTGTAAATTTCCTGATATAAAACCCAGCAGCCGAAAGCAGATTTCTCCTACTGACCAGGGGTTATTTGGATTTTGCCGTCACATCTTCTCTTTAGACTTTAAAAAGTCTTCATTTCTTTACATAACTACATTTGTTTTTTCCAAGGTATCCAGTCAAAATGTTTGTTTCAATAAGGAAAACTATCAATAACCCACCTGCTAATGTTGCTCTTAAATGTGAATAAAAAATATATTTATAGCAAAGTGCAGTACAAAAAAAGGGTAAGATAGCATGGAATAATGAAATCACAGTTTGTCTTTCACTGATACAGTATTAATGTACCAAGTAATATAAGTAATACACTTCTACTGAACTTGGATCAAAGAGTATAAATGGTTTTTAGGTCACCTGAGACAAAGTCTCAAGTGACCTACTGCCATCGCCTTTTGTCCGTCGTCGTCCGTCGTGCGTCCGTAAACAATTTTCATTTTCGACTTCTTCTCCAAAACCCCTGAACCAATTTCAATGAAATTTCGCAGGGACCTTCCATGGACAAAGTTCAACAAAAACAGTGTCCGGTTTAGTCCCAAGCCCCCAGGGGCCTGAGGGGTGGGGACAAAAAGGGTCAAATTGACTAAAATTTCAAAAATCTTCTTCTCAAGACCCAGATATGGTAGACTGAAATGCTCTTCATAGATGGAAGGGGCTTAAGGTGATTTACCGAAATTGTGAATTTCATGACCCTGGGGTCTCACATTTCCCTCTGGGGAGGGGGTAAACTTTACTATAGTTTATATAGGGAAATCACATTTTGGACCAACATTTGTTTAATTTCCATTGGAAGTAATTCAATTTGGGTTAGCATTATCAGTATTAGGATATGCACATATGAGCCCTGACTGACCCCCAGGGGCTGATGGGTGGGGCCAAAAAGGGTTGAATTGACTTAAATTTCAAAAATCTTCTTCTCAAGACCCAGATATGGTAGAATCAAATACTCTTCATAGATGGAAGGGTCTTAAGGGGATTTACCGAAATTGTGAATTTCATGACCCTGGGGTCTCACATTTCCCTCTGGGGAGGGGGTAAACTTTACTATAGTTTATATAGAGAAATCACATTTTGGACCAACATTTGTTTAATTTCCATTGGAAGTAATTCAATTTGGGTTAGCATTATCAGTATTAGGATATGCAAATATGAGCCCTGACTGACCCCCAGGGGCTGATGGGTGGGGCCAAAAAGGGTTGAATTTACTGAAATTTCAAAAATCTTCTTCTCAAGACCCAGATATGGTAGACTGAAATGCTCTTCATAGATGGAAGGGTCTTAAGGTGATTTACCGAAATTGTGAATTTCATGACCCTGGGGTCTCACATTTCCCTCTGGGGAGGGGGTAAACTTTACTATAGTTTATATAGGGAAATCACATTTTGGACCAACATTTGTTTAATTTCCATTGGAAGTAATTCAATTTGGGTTAGCATTATCAGTATTAGGTAGCAGTTTGATAATAAGCACTTATGACCCCTGACTGACCCCCAGGGACTGATGGGTGGGGCCAAAAAGGGTCGAATTTACTGAAATTTCAAAAATCTTCTTCTCAAGACCCAGATATGGTAGAATCAAATACTCTTCATAGATGGAAGGGTCTTAAGGTTTATGACCCTAGGGTCTCACGTTTACCCCCTGGGGAAGGGGGGGGGGGGGGCAAAATTTATTATGGTTTATAATGGCAAACGATACTTTGAATATTACATGTTAATAACTTGATTGGAATTATAACCTTGAATTGACAGTTTGATACTTTGAAAATTTTGAGCCAGCCCTACCCCCAAGGGCTGTAGGGTGGGGCTCAAAGGAGTCAGTGTGCTAAAATTTCTTCATTTTCCTTGTTTAGAATCAGAGGTGCTAGTTTCAAATACTTTTTAGTCTGAAATCTGTATGCTAGATATTGAATAAGGTGGTTTTATTGTTTTTTGTCACTTTGAATAATATTTCTGTTCATGTTAAAAACAAAATCAACTCTCTGTATAAATATATCAGGTGACCGTTAAGGCCCATAGGCCTCTTGTTTCCATAAACTCACAGTTGGCGTATGAGTACGTCAGATGGCCTCATACTCATACTGAGTGATAATATCACATTCTTCCGCACCTTACCGTATAGACTTACACAGGTCTAATATTTCAGAAATTATAAATAAAAACATTATCAATATTGCACTGAATGTAAATATAAGGATTGAATCCTGTTGTGTTCGCAGTTCATTAAATTTGTCTCAAGACCCATTGAGGTTTATACCCCATAAACCTCAACATAACAGGATTCAATCCTTAAATAATTTTAAATACTATTTATTATAGCTGTGCACAATATTAACGTCTATGGATAAAGAAAATAGCAAAAGTTTAACTGTAGTTATAATTTCCCAGTTTATATTTGGTGTAGCAAAATTGTTTCTACATGTACACTGTTCTCCTGTCAATCAAATCTCCTTAAGGTGTCACATTTCTGTTTGAATCTATTGTATTATACATAACAAGCACAACCTGTGATTGGATGTTTTATTACAGAAGATTAACCAGAGCTGTTGAGAAAATTTTACTTATATAAAAATGTTTTTGTTTATTAGCTGGACACTGCGGACTCCGACTCCTACCAGGTTGATACCTTGTTCTTGGCTTGTTTGTGGTCTTGTGATTCTGTTGTTGGTACTTAACATTTAATGTCAAACACTCAAGGTCATCATTGTCAAGGTCACATTCTTTGCCCAACAATTCAAGGTCAAACGAGTCAATGTCTTTCATGTCTTGGTCACATATTTAAATGTTTCACATGTCAAGGTCACAACTATCAAGAGTCGTTACATAAATAAATACAGCAGATCAGAACCATATTGACCAATTTGATCATCTGACGGACTTTACAAACAGGTATCAAAGGAGACACAAAAAGGAAAAAAGAATGAATGATGAACATATACTGTACAAATGTTTACCCTTCCTTGCTAACAAAATGCTCACTGATGTAAAAGTTGTCTTTTGGTACAGCTCTTGTGACAGGTGACATATGTTTTGTTTCGAGACAGTCCCTGTAACAGGTCACACATGTTTTGTTTAGAGACAGTCCCTGTGACAGGTCACACTTGTTTTGTTTTTGAGACGGCCCCTTTGTCCCCAGCATATACTCTAACAATTGAACATCAGACAGGGTAACAGAGAGCCAGAAAACATACCTAAATAATTGGAACATATTAGACTCTTCCATTTGTTCATTTCACCAAGCCAAACACTGATGTAAAAATAAAGTTGTGTTTTGAGACAGCCCCTGTAACAGGTCACACATGTTTTGTTTTGAGACAGCCCTGTGACAGGTCACACAAGCTTTGTTTTGAGACAGCCCCTGTGACAGGTCACACATGTTTTGTTTTGAGACAGCCCCTGTGACAGGTCACACATGTTCTGTTTTGAGACAGCCCCTTTGTCCCCAGCATGTACTCTAACATCAGACATGGTAACAGAGAGCCAGAAAACATACCTTAATACTTGTATTAGACTCTACCTGCCATTCATTTTAGCAGCCTGAATGAAACTGTTTCAGATTAGTTAGTGATTCAGTGCATGGTTGTGTTAAGTGTATAGATTTATTTTTTCTGTATTACGTTTTGTTTAATTTTTGCTTTTTTCATATTTCTTTCAGCATGATTACATTTTAATTAGTTGAATTTTATCTTTTTAGATAATTAACTTCTTAGTTCATGTATCTTGAAATTGCACATATGAAAATTGAAAAAACAAATCACCTTCAAGTCCTTTGACAAATATGAAAGTTAATGATGTAAAAAACAGTAAAAAAAAAAAGAACATGTTACAGGTGGAAAAGCGAGTAAAACCATGGAACCATCTGAAGATAAAAGAGAAAAATTGTTAAAAAAAAAACACATTGGAAATTCATTTCAATATTGTTTTTGTTTTTAAGCCAACGTTACGGAGCCAAGTGATTGATTTTGTCCGAAGTGTCCAGAACCTTTACAACGAGGCCAATATATTCCTCACGGACAAGGCCCCTGTGTTGGTAAGTCTCCCGAAAATCTTTTTAAATGCAAACTTTCCCAGTGCCTCAAATTGCCTTTCTTCTGGCTGCTTTCTGGGCTGAGCACTGACTGCAATTCCTTGTATTTCATTGGCTGAGAAACAGGAATAGTCTGAATTTTATTTGTCTCTATTTACAATTTACCCTTAAAAACCACTGCTTTGGTCTGTAGAACCTTTCTTTGCGTTGATGCTAAGCTCTGATAAGACTAAATTCTGTTGGCTGATATGTGCACACAAGATCAGAAATAGAAAATGTTATTTTACATGTTTTCTTAACAAAAAAAACATTTAACATCATTATTTGTACTTTTCTACAAAACTGCTGAATTTTGAATTACATAGATTCCAGGTGGAACTTTCCCAGATTCATTAAGAATAAATGGTACAATTTAATTCCACACCAAACATGAACAGTCTTTGCTACACCACAAACACTCCTGAAGTATAAACCGTCTCTGCTACACCACAAACACTCCTGAAGTATAAACAGTCTTTGCTACACCACAAACACTCCTGAAGTATAAATAGTCTTTACTACACCACAAACACTCCTGAAGTATAAACAGTCTTTACTACACCACAAACACTCCTGAAGTATAAATAGTCTTTGCTACACCACAAACACTCCTGAAGTATAAACAGTCTTTGCTACACCACAAACACTCCTGAAGTATGAAAGTCATTTCCTCACTTCCATACCTCCTGAATCTTGGGGAAAACCCAGCATACATTTATATCTCCATGAACCCTAACCATGCTATGTCCACAGAGACTGCAGCCCGAGTTGATGGACCGATTGAGTGTAGCGCTGGCCCAGCTGGAGACGGAGCTGCAGAAGATGAACCGCATGTGTGGAATCTCGACTTCTGTATCTCGCGCCGTGTCGCAGGAGGAGGTCAGCAGCTCCTCCATCCTAGAGGCAAGCAAGGGTCAAGGTCACAGGGTCTGCATGGCCCTGTGTCAATTAATGTTATAATTTCTATAAAACATCTCTCCACTTGTCTACAAGAAAGAAAAAAACTGCACGGCACTGTGTCAGTTGATGCTATAAATTTCTATAAAACATCTTTTGACTTGTTTCCAAGAAAACAATTATTTTATCTGCACCGCCCTGTGTCATTAAATGTTACTAATTTCTATAAAACATCTCTCCATTCGTTTTCAAGAAAATATTTTTCTGTACGGCGCTGTGTCAGTTGATGTTATAAATTTCTATACAACATCTCTGCGCCTATTTTCAAGAAAATAACCGTATTTGTGAACCAAAGTCCACCAAATGTAGCTCCTTTGTATCGATCAAGGCCACGTGAACCACAAAACATTATGTCAATATCAAAGGTCAAAAATTGTAATCAAAATCTAAAATGTATCAAGTTCTAAAAGTCATCTGAGACCAGACTCCATCGTGCTTCCATAAACAATTTACTTTTTTTAATTCTTCTCCAAAACCACTGCACCAATTTCAATCAAATTTTGCAGGACATTTTCATGTACATAGGCAAAGCAAAACTGTAAATTAAATTGATCTAACCTCCCAGGGGCCTGAGGGGCGTCAGACCCAAAGGGCTCAAATTGGCTAAAATATCAACAATATTCTTGTTCAGACCATTTGTTTTTGTCACATCACAGCAACAAGTAACAACTGTATGTATAACTCAGGTGACCGTTGAGGCCCTTTGGCCTCTTGTTTTAAATACATGTTAGATATATGTGTTTATGCAAGGTCTCAAGAATGCATTTTTTCAAAATTTTATTCAGAGGAAGTAAAAATATTATGCAATACTTAATTTGCTCCCATATTACAAATATTTCAAGTTTAAATAGATGTAGTGGCTTATTATTTTCCCATAACGAGCAGGTTTATATATTTTACTGTTCTGTTCATTAGATCCCTGTGCAGCCGGTCGAGCCCAAAAGGAAGCCAGGGAAACTGAAGCAAGTGTACAGTAAACTGAAGGGCAAAGGTCGCGACAAGGACAAAGACAGCAAAGGCTTTCATTTACGTAGGTATTCTGTACAGAAAACTGTAAAAGTTAGGTAAAACTGCCGGGACAAGCTCATAATGAACACAAGTGAAGGTCATGATAAACTCATTTATAAAAGTTACGTAAAACTGCCTGGACAAGCTCATAATGAACACAAGTGAAGGTCATGTTAAACTCATTTATAAAAGTTACGTAAAACTACAGGGCCAAGCTCATAACAAAACCAGGAGTAAATGTGAGGATAGACTCCAACGTAAATGTTGTAAACTCAATGGCAGAAATATTAATAAGGTGTGTTTTGCTGTGTGTAGTGATGACAAGTAGGCTAGTTTACGTAAGAATTTACATATGATAGTTGTTATAATCGTATGGTGTTGCAGCCTATCACGTACAGACATGGACATTAGATGAGGTGGCCATGTGGTTGGAGAACCTGTCCCTAGCAGAATACAAGGACTCTTTTATCAGCCATGAAATACGGGGCGAGGAGCTTCTTTCTCTGGACAAGGGTGACATACAGGTATTTTAATCAGAGCCCTTTTCTGGTGCCCAACATTTACTCTCGATAAAGAGTCCCCACCTTGTTCTCACATTTAGCCTTAATAAAAAGATCCTTTCTTGTCCCCTACATTTACCATTAATATTGAGCTCCTTGTTGGCTCAGAGTATAAAAATGGCCTACTGTATCCGACTGTATGATTATATGACGAAAACAAGGTAGGGGTTCTGCTAAATCAGTGGCTTCCTGGGTGTCTGAGGTAGGCCATGTGAAGTAGATACAGACGTTAATGCTATGAATTTGTTACCCTGTAGGACCTTGGTGTGTCTAAGGTAGGCCATGTGAAGTAGATACAGACATTAATGTTATGTATTTGTTACCCTGTAGGACCTTGCTGTGTCTAAGGTAGGCCATGTGAAGTAGATACAGACATTAATGTTATGTATTTGTTACCCTGTAGGACCTTGCTGTGTCTAAGGTAGGCCATGTGAAGTAGATACAGACATTAATGTTATGTATTTGTTACCCTGTAGGACCTTGCTGTGTCTAAGGTAGGCCATGTGAAGTAGATACAGACATTAATGTTATGTATTTGTTACCTTGTAGGACCTTGGTGTGTCTAAGGTAGGCCATGTGAAGTAGATACAGCCATTAATGTTATGTATTTGTTACCCTGTAGGACCTTGCTGTGTCTAAGGTAGGCCATGTGAAGTAGATACAGCCATTAATGTTATGTATTTGTTACCCTGTAGGACCTTGCTGTGTCTAAGGTGCCCATGTGAAGTAGATACAGACATTTATGTTATGTATTTGTTACCCTGTAGGACCTTGGTGTGTCTAAGGTAGGCCATGTGAAGTAGATACAGCCGTTAATGTTATGTATTTGTTACCCTGTAGGACCTTGGTGTGTCTAAGGTAGGCCATGTGAAGAGGATACAGCAGGGAATCAAGGAACTGAACAGTAGACAGCTAACGTGCATAAAGGACGCCTCATGACAGCAATACAAGCCATTCCCTTCCTTTGACTGTGTGACTTTTCCAAGAGTGCTGCACCCAGAATTCGTACAGGTGAAGAACACTGCAGATCTGGTGTAGACTTCTGAATCAACCATTATTTAACATGAAGATCTTTCAATTTTTTATCTTTTAAATTGTAAGATTTTTCTACCACAGAATACGTCACCAGAAGAAATATTGCAAAGTAAACTACTGAATTAAGTTTTGTATAAAGCAAAGTTTTGCCAGTTGTATATTGTGAAATTCTGGAGTTTAGCTCACAAAACATTGCACCAGCAATTTTCATTCAAAATTCATGGGAAAACTTTTGTATTGCAAAACTTGGTCAGTCGTTTTTTTGATAGAAGAAAGTCTGAGGGCAGATAGTCCGAGGCCAGGTATTGGGTAATAGAATTTTGTATCCTGAAGGCTTTATAGGTGTTTTAAAGAATTTGTCTTTGAATTAATGATAAAAATGTGTTTGTTATAATCCTAATTTAATTTTGTGCTAAAGCTTTACTATTTTTTATTTATTTGTGTATTGAAAATTTGTCTTAATGTCAAACTTTGCTATGTGTTCAAGACCTGTGACCCTTTAAGGTCAAGGTCAATCAGGGTCAAGGTCACACTTTTTGTTGAGTCAAGTCTACCTAAGATTTGTTGAATACAGTTTTGTGTTGTATCTAAGACAGGTAAAGAAGGTATTTAGAAACAGATTAATTTCTGTCTTTTCAAAGTTTTTGTATGACATACAAAAATTAAATAGACTGTGTTATAAGAATATGATAATATCTTTAACATAGTTCCTAATGAAGTATATTGTTTCTCTGCTTGGAGGTTGAATTTACACAGACAAAAGATATACCAGTTAAGTGTGCATTTGATCATTCATTAACTCATTCACCCCTGAAATTTCAGAATGAACTATTCCAACCTTTGAATTGGAAGAGTCCAAATGAGTCTTCAGGGGTCAATGAGTTAAAGAAGCTTACTCTGTTATAACATAATGACCAAAAGATTACAGCCTCACTTCTATCCATTTGTGAAAATGATTTTTTTTTCATCACTGACCCATGAAAGCGTTTTGTGTTTTAAAAAAGTAAAGAAATCCTTCATTAAGATATACTCAAGGATAACCTTTTTGAAAACTACACTCTTCTAAACATCTGTTTTTGAATGGATGAATATAAAAGGCAGCTCTATTTCTAACACCTTAGTTAAAGAGGTTGGGGGGATTAGGAAATTCTATGTCATCCTTGAGTTCCCCCATTCGGGGGACTATTCATTCCAGACATGGTACTGGTAATGCTACTTTGTAGAGAGGGTGGTGAAGGAGAGAACTTCCTCTTTCCTTTACCCAGTCTGTAGACCGTTCATTCCATAACTACAGGGTAATTCATCTTTATTCAACTAGCTTTTAACACATTTAAGTGTATATTACAAGACAACTCCATCAATTTAAGACAATCACTTATAAAAAAAATCATCCGAATAATTAGTTCTTTGTCCATAAAAGCAAGCATTACATTTTAAATGTGCTTATAAATAATCAATATTTATATTGTTTACAGTCAAGTCTTGAATTAGTTCAAACAGCTAGATTATAAGTATTTAACCGTAGCTGTAAAATTTACGTAAATATTTAAGGGGAGCTAACTCCAGAATTTGACAGCACTTGGAAGAGGTGTGTTTGTCATACCTGTACACAGGTGAGAGGGAGTTAGGTGATATGTGTGTTTGTCATACCTGTACACAGGTGAGAGGGAGTTACGTGATATGTGTGTGTGTCACACCTGTACACAGGTGAGAGGGAGTTAGGTGATATGTGTGTTTGTCATACCTGTACACAGGTGATATGTGTGTTTGTTTCAATGGAGGATTTTCTGTGTCTGGAGTAGTTACATGGTAAGGATTCTTTACTGTGTATTAGAATTTTATACTTTCCTACTTTTGTAACTTGCTTACCTTATAGTAACAGAAGTAAGAATGAAATGCTGCTTGGTGAAAATGTGCAAGCATTACCTGTAGGACTCACTTCCCAACTTATTGTCTGATTTTGGAAAAGTGTTGAACTTAATTTGTAAAAATTTAACATCTTTGACTCTAAAACTTGTTATGCATCACAGGTGACGCCTTTCGATCTTGAATCATTATGAAACTAATCTGGAGACACTTTTGATGTTGCTTAATCTCTAGATGCTTGAAGCAATTTAATATTTAGAGATTGTCTCCCAATATGGAGAAATTTCATGTTTCTCAATCATGAGGCTTTTGAAGTCTCTCAATCTTGAGACATTGTGATGTCTCTTATCTTGAGACATTGGACATTGTGATGTCTCTTATCTTGAGACATTGTGATGCCTCTTATCTTGCTAAAAATGTCATCCAATCTTAAGACATGATTTATATCCCATATTCCAAAGTAAAATGCTAAATATTCCCTACATTACAATAAGGTTATGTGATGAAATGTGTGTGTATTCGAGTCGGGCTTTAGATAATACCTGAGATAGTGCTGGTCAATATACTCCCCAGAGCACGTGTTTACCAGGTGTATAAAGCTATAGCTATGTTTACCAGGTGTATAAAGCTATAGCTATGTTGAAATTCCAAGAATGTGTTCCAAAGAAATTTATTTCATTGAAATGTTAATTCAACTGATGTTGTGAACTTCTATTGATATGATAACATTGTCAGCAGATAAATCCAGCTTTGATAAAAAAAAAAAAAATAGTATATCTGAAATCTTAACCGTTTAGAATTGTAGTCCGGTAATGAGCCGAGGGGCCAGAATTAAAAATTGGGATGTTTATTATGCTAGAAAAGAAAAGGAAAGAAAAAAAGGAAGGGTGGTCTTATTACCAGGCATGGTCCTACTGCCGGTGGATATAGTAAAGCTTGACTGGTCGTCTGTGTTGCTATACTTTGCTCTTGTGGTAGGTTTTTGTGAGGAAGAAGTCTTTATGCAGGCGTGCTGATCGCCATGAAGAGTGTAAGACATTTTAGTTACGGGTTCTTTGAACTTTTTCATGTTTTAAGCAAGGAAAGACACTTACAACTCTGCATGTGATACCAAGTACACTATATCTGTGTTTGTATGATGTTGTCTAGTGCAGGATTTAATGAAATTGTGGTAGCACAGGGTTTTGTAACAATATCCCTACCTTTACACATTTAATATATGTGATTTATATACATGGGAGTGACATTTGCTACAAGTCCCTGTGCAATGTTTTAACTGTTATACAGTGTGTTTAATATGTATTTTTCATCTGTAGTAACATGGTAATTCTTCTGCAATACTGAAAATAGTATTTTCATATTTTTTCTACCATTTTTTTTTACAGGGGCGGGAGGGTGTTCATAGCAGATGTGTGTTTGCTATAATAATGATAAGTAAGTTACCAATGTGATTTTGAACATACACATGTTATGGAGAAACTAATTTACTTTTCCTCACTCTCAAAGAACTTCAAACACAGGTATCTATTAAGAGTGAAAGTTAAGCGGTAATGACACTTGTGTTATTATGCCAGCATTCTGTGTTCAGTTATTTTTCTTGCTGACTTTTCTCATAACAGGTTTCGATCTGAGCCTTCTGTTTCCTCCCAAAGACTGGAATAATTTATTATCCAGTTGCCATTGTTTTTTTGCCTACAGCGTGTATCCACTGCCTTTCTTGGCGGTGTGTGACCTATGTAACGGAGGTGTTCAATCTCCTTACTGACCTAACACTATATTTTTATACTTTTATATGAGATGTCCCTTGTATGATTTATACATGATGTGTTTCTTATTCTGTGTGTATTCAACCTAATTATTGGTGCTGTTTGTTATGCTGCCCCACCCCAGGGGCAGTGTGACTTTGTTGCTGTGCTCCACCCCTGGGGCAGTATGACTTTGTTGCTATACCCCACCCCTGGGGCGGAGTGATAAGCTTCATATTCTGTCCCATCCCTTGGGCATAGCAATTTCGTTACTGTCCACACCCTGAGGCATACCAACTTTGTATCTCTGTCCAACCTCTCCCTCGTGTCATTGTGTGCCCGAATGTCTGGGTCACAGTGACTATGTCACTCTGTCCCACCTCTGGGTCGTGTCATTGTGTCGCAGTGACTATGTCGCAGTGACTATGTCACTCTGTCACCCTGTCCCACCTCTGGGTCGTGTCATTGTGTCACAGTGACTATGTCACTCTGTCCCCCCTCTGGGTCGTGTCATTGTGTCGCAGTGACTATGTCACTCTGTCCCACCTCTGGGGCATGTCATTGTGTCACAGTGACTATGTCACTCTGTCCCACCTCTGGGTCGTGTCATTGTGTCACAGTGACTATGCCAGGGCAGAGTGATATCTAGCTAAGGGAATCCCCACCCCTAGGGTAGTGTGGCAGTTTGTTACTCTATATCATCCCTAGGGCAGAGTGACTTTCAGCTAAGGGAATCCCCACCCCTAGGGAAGTGTGGCAGTTTGTTTCTCTATATCATCCCCAGGGCAGAGTGACTTTCAGCTAAGAGAATCCCCACCCCTAGGGTAGTGTGGCAGTTTGTTACTCTATATCATCCCTAGGGCAGAGTGACTTTCAGCTAAGGGAATCCCCACCCCTAGGGAAGTGTGGCAGTTTGTTACTCTATATCATCCCCAGGACAGAGTGATATTTAGCTAAGAGAATCCCCACCCCTAGGGTAGTGAGGCAGTTTGTTACTCTATATCATCCCTAGGGCAGAGTGACTTTCAGCTAAGGGAATCCCCACCCCTAGGGAAGTGTGGCAGTTTGTTTCTCTATATCATCCCCAGGGCAGAGTGACTTTCAGCTAAGAGAATCCCCACCCCTAGGGTAGTGTGGCACTTTGTTACTCTATATCATCCCTAGGGCAGAGTGACTTTCAGCTAAGGGAATCCCCACCCCTAGGGCAGTGTGGCAGTTTGTTACTCTATATCATCCCCAGAGCAGAGTGACTTTCAGCTAAGGGAATCCCCACTCCTAGGGTAGTGTGGCAGTTTGTTACTCTATATCTTCCCCAGGGCAGAGTGATATTTGGCTAAGGGAATCCCCACCCCTAGGGAAGTGTGGCAGTTTGTTACTCTATATCATCCCCAGGACAGAGTGATAGTTAGCTAAGAGAATCCCCACCCCTAGGGTAGTGTGGCAGTTTGTTACTCTATATCATCCCCAGGACAGAGTGATATTTAGCTAAGAGAATCCCCACCCCTAGGGTAGTGTGGCAGTTTGTTACTCTATATCATCTTCAGGGCAGAGTGATATTTAGCTAAGGGATTTCCACCCCTAGGGTAGTGTGGCAGTTTGTTACTCTATATCATCCCCAGAGCAGAGTGACTTTCAGCTAAGGGAATCCCCACTCCTAGGGTAGTGTGGCAGTTTGTTACTCTATATCATCCCCAGGGCAGAGTGACTTTCAGCTAAGGGAATCCCCACCCCTAGGGTAGTGTGGCAGTTTGTTACTCTATATCATCCCCAGGGCAGAGTGACTTTTAGCTAAGGGAATCCCCACCCCTAGGGTAGTGTGGCAGTTTGTTACTCTATATCATCTTCAGGGCAGAGTGATATTTAGCTAAGGGATTTCCACCCCTAGGGTAGTGTGGCAGTTTGTTACTCTATATCATCCCCAGGGCAGAGTGATATTTAGCTAAGGGAATCCCCACCCCTGGGGTACAATGTGCCTCAAATTGTGGACTATGAGATGTCTCTTTGACTTTCTTGTATTGTAACGTCAATCTAGTCTATCCATGTTGTGTGAGAGAGAGTTGAGTAATGACTGTTTCATTAGGAATGAATTGTTTTATGTCAGGAGTCAACTGTCATAGATAGAAAACTTTTGAGATATTATCATACGGATTATACTTTTTTTCTTTTGAAACATTTTTTATCTGCAGTATCTGCTTTATTCAGATATAATTATATATTATCATTAATTAATAATGGATGAAAGTTTTTAATAATTTTAAGATATGTTTCTTACCATAAGGTATAAACCTTGTGTACTAATACTAAATTTCTTTTTGATTAAACATGCAATAAAATGAAGCGACCACAAGTTGAATGAATGCTATGTAAATGTTGTACAAGTTGAATGAATGCTATGTAAATGTTGTACTTTCTATAAACCTTTTTATATAATCATGTTTTGTACTTCATGCTTTAGCAAGAGTTCTAGTATGTTGTAATATTTCTGATATCAGAGGTTCTTGTATCTATTATTGACATGTTTTACCTGATGTGATATCAATACATCCTCTAGCTTAATTATCCTAGTTCTATTTTTAGGAAAAATTAAATTGAAACTAAATAAATTCATACAGGGTTACTCCAGTCCCTGATGTCACCTCCATAGATATACATACAGGGTTACTCCCTGATGTCACCTCCATAGGTATACATACAGGGTTACTCCAGTCCCTGATGTCACCTCCATAGATATACATACAAGGTTACTCCCTGATGTCACCTCCATAGATATTCAGGGTTACACCCTGATGTCACCTCCATAGATATACATACAAGGTTACTCCCTGATGTCACCTCCATAGATATACATGCAGGGTTACTCCCTGATGTCACCTCCATAGATATACATACAGGGTTATTCCCTGATGTCACCTCCATAGATATTCAGGGTTACTCCCTGATGTCACCTCCATAGATATACATACAGGGTTACTCCCTAATGTCACCTCCATAGATATACATACAGGGTTACTCCCTGATGTCACCTCCATATATATACATACAGGGTTATTCCCTGATGTCACCTCCATAGATATACATACAGGGTTACTCCCTGATGTCACCTCCATAGATACACAGGGTTACTGCCTGATGTCACCTTCATAGATATTCAGGGTTACTGCCTGATGTCACCTCCATAGATATTCAGGGTTACTCCCTGTCACATCCATAGATATTCAGGGTTACTCCCTGTCACATCCATAGATAAACAGGGTAACTTACTGATGTCACCTCCATAGATATATAGGGTTACTCCCTAATGTCACATCCATGGATATTCAGGGTAACTCACTGATGTCACCTTCATAGATATACAGGGTTACTCCTTGATGTCACCTCCATAGATAAACAGGGTTACCCCCTAATGTCACACCCATAGATATACAGGGTTACTCCCTAATGTCACACCCATAGATATACAGGGTGATTCTCTGATGTCACCTCCCTAGCTAGAAAGACAGGGTACCCCCTGGGTTAATTGTGATCTCGGTCTCGCCAGTCCCACGCCTTTTGTATGTAACACCCTACCATCTCCTTGAAACAGGCAGGTCAGTAATGAAGTTTAGTGGTGGAAACTGGCCCTTTTTTTAACCTTCCTCAACTAACTGTTGCGGTAACCAGCAGATGAAAATTGTCATTTTTTTTAAGTCAATCAGTTGGAGAAAATGTCGTTAGTCTCATATGCATAACAGAGAAATCTCAAGTTTCTGTGTAATAGCCACAGTTTTTTCATAAAATACCGGATCTGCCACTGAAATGTTCTATTCAGATCCCCAGGGGGATGGTAGGGTCATCACCTATTTTTACTATGTATTACGAGTAGCTGGTGTTTTTTTTGTTTTATTTTTAAAAACATAAATAATAATTATGTATATGATTATGTGTATTTTTCAAATTTTTCACATTCATAAGATTGTTTATTGTTTAAAATGCTTCATTGATGTTGATATAATGACACCTAAGGTAAATTGTGTATATCTTGCTATATCGATTTTTTGTCAGGTTTATTTTTCAACTGACAAATACCAAAGACGTAGAAGAATCTGACAAAACCCCAGTAAGGATAGTGGTTAAAACAGTTTGTTTTAGTGCTTCTGTATTTTCTGTAAAAAAAAAAAGCAGCTGTGTGTCATTTTTAACCTTTTCACTTGTTCTGTTCCAGTAGTGAATTTTGCCCTTTGTATGGAAGACAGTGATTTCTTAATCCAAGATTATTAACGAAGAGTGAGTTATGCCCCTTAAGATGGCAGAACAGTAGAGTGAGCTATGCCCCTTTAGATGGCAGAACAGTAAAGTGAGTTATGCCCCTTTAGATGGCAGAACAGTAAAGTGAGTAATGCCCCTTTAGATGGCAGAACAGTAAAGTGAGTTATGCCCCTTTAGATGGCAGAACAGTAAAGTGAGTTATGCCCCTTTAGATGGCAGAACAGTAAAGTGAGTTATGCCCCTGAAGATGGCAGAACAGTAGAGTGAGTTATGCCCCTTTAGATGGCAGAACAGTAAAGTGAGTTATGCCCCTTTAGAAAGCTGAACAGTAAAGTGAGTTATGTCCCTTAAGATGTCCGACAATAAAGTGTGTTATGCCCCTTAAGAAAGCTGAACAGTAAAGTGGGTTATGCCCCTTTAGAAAGCCGAACATTGAAGTGAGTTATGCTCCTTTAGATGGCCACATAACAAAGTTTTTCCGACAGTCCAGTGAGTTTTGCCCCTTAAGACAAAATACACTGACTTATGATTGACTATATTCCAAGTAATGCCGTTTTAGTCCATGACTGTTGGTAAGTGGACTTAAGAGAAATGTTATTTATGTTGATATAGGGCATTTCTGTTTAATCTTGTAAAAGAAAATAGCTTTATTTTCCAATATAAAAGGTTATATATATATATATAATTCGTTTAAGTCTTTCCAAAACAATGATTAAATTATTTTAGTGTTGAGATGTTCTGTGAAGTACTATTTTATGTCGCTGTTTGATTTTAGTATTGATGCTAGATTGGGGTTACATGATATGCTCTATTTTTGGTACTGTTTGAAATGTTGAGAAGCTTTGGAATGTTTTGTACCTACATTTAGTGATACTTTTGATACGACTGTACACACGGATGACACTCTATACCTAACATGGTACTTTGTAATCATCATTTAAATGATTCTGACAATCCAGACTTTCACACCTGTGGTTTCCTAGAAATTTGTCTTGGTGTTATATCTCAATTTTCCATGATTCATTGCAGATGTCGACACAGTATGAAAATTCTCTTACATTTACGTTATCAAAACTGATTTAGTTAAACCCTTCCACCACCATTTACCATAATGGACTCATCCCGATAAATGCATATGGTAGATTCCACTAAAGTTACTTAGGGGTGAAAGGGTTAATTCTTAGTTATATAAAACAGTCAGATTAGTGGATTAGCTTTGGTTAACAAAAATGTGTTTTGAAGCATATGTTTTTTAAGTGTAAAGAATTATGGTGTTTATGTGATGTGAAATCTGTTATCATTAATGAAACTAATGGAAGCATCTTTAAGTGTTGGGTATTCAAAATTATACAAATTGAGGGAATGAGATTAATACACAGATGTTACCAAGGATTGGCCCTATACCTGGGATCTAATTTGCAATATTACTTTTAATGAGAATATTTTGCCATGATTGCTTAATCATCCATAAAGCAGTACAGCCTGATGGGCCTTTTGTTTCAATGTGAAGACAATTAAGAAAGAAGAAGTGAACCTACTAGTTTTCACTTTACAGGAAAAGATTTTCAACTCTGGGGGATCAGATTCATAAAGTTGTAATAACAAATTTGGTTAGGGGGCGGGGGGGGCNTAGATTGTTATACATTGTCTTACTATGGTCCGAAATCTGCTTGTTTTGTACATAAGTGATGAGTTTTCTTAATACCCTGAATATGTCTCTTGTGTTTCTCCTCGTGATCACAACAATACAGGCAAGGCATTTACCTCGTTTCCTGCGAGTTTCTGTGGCCCGCTTTAATTTTGTCAAAACTTTAGGACCGTTACTCATCTAAACATTTCTTATATATGTTACCCTTGATTTCAGCATTGTTTTTGAAGTCAAATTAACAGTTCATGATAAGTTATATTACTATTTTGATGTAGCATCCTTTTTTTGTTTGGAATTGACCTAATTTCAAGCTGTCCTTTACAGAGAATAAATACATATATTGACTTTGAAGAGTAGACTTTTTTAATATACATTTTCAGGAAATAGAATCACAAATGCTAAGAATAACAACAAAATAGAAGCTTTGCCAGTATTGTGATGTGTATTTTTTTATATATCCTGTAGTCGACTTTTGAGACGTGTCCGATGCATCAAGCTTTAAGTGTGCAGGAGAAACATATTGTACTGTAATCATGTGATAACATTTTACCTAAATTGTTTCCATTCTTCTTGTTAAAGAGAACTTTGTCAAAATTTCAATTACCAAATCTCAACAGAAATAAAATCTTCTGTTGGTTATCCTAGACCAAAAAGTCTAGCAAGTAAAAGTAATTTGGCATTTTGTGGGATATGTTATAATTGATGGGTTGGGGCTTTGGTTTTGTTTGTATCAAGTCAAATCTTTTTGTATAAGTAATGCCAAAAGTAAGACATTCTCTGAAATGCGAAACCTTCACAGGTTCAAGTTGAAAGGCTAAAGTATAGTTTAATTACATTTTAAAAGATTAAGCAGTTATTGTTTAAAAATAAGTCATGTGTTTCAAATTTAATACTCCTATTTAAAAAATGATTTCAGGTTGACAATATCAGGTTGACAGTTTTTTTTATAAGACTTGTTGAATATTTCATTGTTTTAGGCCTAAATGCTTGGTGTTGTAGATATAGCGTTATCATCGGTCGAAATTCACATGCTCGTCCCTACTACAGGTAGTTCTCACATCAGTGAAGTTTTCGAAAGAACGCCTCTTCATAGTAACAGCAGACACTAGCTTGACAAAGTTACAGGGTGCAACAGAGGTAGATCACGACTTGTTGCAAAATAATGGCTCATTTGCATAATCAGGGGAGATTTTCCAAATTAACATAGCCTATAGAGTAACAAAGAGGGTCATTACTATTGATTGAAAGCCATTTGGAGCACCTCTGTTGAATTACAAAGTTTTATCTAGATTAGTCAAGGTGATTTGAATTGAAACAACCAACCAATAACCAAGGGGAGGAAACTCCACAGGTTTGATAATGATATAGCCAAAATTAACAATTTATGGAAATATTGAGGTGTGTACACAAATCTAAGAATTTTCAATTCCGAAAAAAAAAGGTGTTAGAATGTTGCAATGTTGCAATGTTTTGTTTTGTCGACACCAAGTACAGGATAGTTAGGGCTATGCAGAAAGTCTTCCGACTTTGTCTAGTGTGGTTAATTTGCAAATAATTATTATGGATATTTTACAAATCATTCCTGTTTGTAACTCAACCCAGGCCTCTTTCATTGTTATAATGTGAATTTGTCATATTTATTGAGATATTTTCATGAGCCCATCGATTTATTATTACTACAATTTATTACTGAAGATGTTTCTATTTATTTTTACTTGCTGATTATGAAATGTGAAGTTCATATTGTGACAATTTGATATGTTGTGACAAATAAAGCGAAAGCCAATTAATTCTACGTTTTCTTGTTTTCTTTTACAAATTGTGTGAAAATATGAGACTGATATCTTTGGTTCATGTATCATTAGAATTCAGGGTGGAGTGCTTACAACATGCAGAAACACATCATTTGGACTATAAAATATGGTCATTTCAGGGTTTTGACAGCTAAAACATATGTTAAAATATCACTGGCATCAGTGGAGTTCACTGTACTGACAGTCTAGGTCATATAACTCATTTGCCCAGTCTTGATTTGGTAATGTTCAAATGTGACTTTAGGAGTGAATGGTTTAAGGAAATGCCCCCAAGTGTATAATGCGTGCTGTAGGCGGTATGTTAGTGTATTTGCCTTGGATCTGATGCCAACCTTTTAGAGTGCTACCTGACTGAAATTATGTTAAAGTCACCCAGCACAGTATTGCAGCCCAGTCACATTATACCGACGACTAGTATTGCAGCCCAGTCACATTATACCGACAAGTAGTATTGCACCCCAGTCACATTATATCGACAACTAGTATTGCACCCCAGTCACATTATACCGACAACTAGTATTGCACCCCAGTCACATTATACCGACGACTAGTATTGCACCCCAGTCACATTATACCGAAGACTGATAAACTTGTCCCAGTCCTCAAAAGCAAACATTTAGCAGGAAAAACGAGCATCATTTTTTAAGAACTTTCGCACACTACAAGCAGCCTCTAGTAAATCCAGTCCTTGTACTTTTCAATTTTACTTTGGGTTTTTACGTCCTTGCAGCAACTAAGGTTTTCATGATGACAAAGTAAAATTCAAAAGTACAAAAGTGAAATAAAACAAGAGGCCCATGGGCCTTAACGGTCACCTGAGTCCTACAGTATTTATTTTTGTTGTTGAAATATGTACCAATTTGAGTAAAAAATAGTATAATGTTAACTTAACTTTGTCAGGACCATGAGCTGATCATTCCTAGACCGATTTTAAGTGAAAGCCTATTAGAACTTGTTTTTAAGTTTGAATTAGTTATTTACAAAATAGCGGCCATGGCAGCCAAATTGTATTTTTGATTGACCCGAAAAATAGCAACACTTTGTCAGGACCATGATTCGATCGTTCCTACAAAGTTTCAGTTCAATCGGCCATGTAGAACTTAACTTTAAGTTTGAAATAGTTTTTCAAAATGGCGGCCGTGGCGGCCATATTGGGTTTCTGATTGACCTGAAAAATAACAACACTTTGTCAGGACCATGAGCTGATCATTCCTACCAACTTTCAGTTCAATCGGCCCAGCAGAACTTGACTTTAAGTTTGAAATAGGTTTTCAAAATGACGGCCGTGGCGGCCACATTGGATTTCTGATCCACCCGAAAAATAACAACACTTTGTCAGGACCATGAGGCGATCATTCCTACCAACTTTCAGTTCAATCAGCCCAGCAGAACTTGACTTTCAGTTTGAAATGTAAAATGTTAACGGATGACGGACGACGGACGACGACGGACGAAAACGGATAGCAATCGGTCACTTGAGCTAAAGCTCAGGTGACCTAAAAATACATTGGTCATAAACAAGAGACTGAAAATTAAACAAACCATGAACTAAATCAGACTGCCTTCGCAAGGTGACATTTCCACCCTATGATGGATCAAAAAGTCTTAATACTGAATACAAGGAACTTAAAACTATTTATGAAAATATCAAACCCAAATATTACTTCGTCATTAATGAGAAAAAGGTTTTAATTTTTTTATGCAGCATGATTTTTTTCATCCAAAATGTACATAGATTCAAACTTCTCTTTGACGGATAATGAAATTTTATGGAATACACATTTTTTTGGGAAACCTTATGCTTGGATAGTGCTCTCAGTGCAGCCTTTGGTGACATACAAAAGCCTACCATTTTAAGGACTAGCCCTGGGTTATTGAAAGCAAGTCGAAGACCACTTGTCAAAGGACACTAATAACTTGCCCGAGGTCAATACCAACAGACTTGACGACCTGTAAATCATTGGCTATACCACAGGTGAATGAAAATCGGAGCTGCCCCAGGTAGTAGTTCGACTGAAGTATTCCTGAACCTGACAACTTGACATTCCCAGAATAAATTGATCGATAAAAGCTGAGCATATGGCAGCATTGATATGTACAACAGGAGCAGAGCTTGGTCACGTCAATCCTCTCCATCCCAGTTCCAGGGCTTGTCCAGGGTGAATAGGCAAATATCCATCAACATATCGGCTCATTCTGTGTTTATGAAAACTAACATGAAACATCGGTTTTAAATCCAATTTTTCTAATTTCACAAATTATCATTTTTATCAACCTAAAAAGCATGTTAATGACTAATTAATCATCCTTATTTATCAATTGTCATTTTATTTTAGATGTGCATTAATATTGAAAAAGATAAAAAAAAATATAAAAAGATTTTATTTGCAGGTTCTTTTTAATTGGAAATATTAAAATTAAATGGATACTTGACTTAATGAACAAAAACATGTCTCCCCTTTCACATTTAAAAGCTACGGCCCAGACAAGATATTCATGAAACCTTTGCACTTATTATTATAATTATTTGACCCTTGACCTAGAGGTCAACGTCGCAGTGCACTGCACATCGTCTGCGAGTGATGATCAAAAATATTTCTCAAGTTTCATCAAGATATCTATCTCCCTTCATTCCAAGGGGAGACGTAACAAGAGGTCCATTGGACCTGTATCGCTCACCTGGTTTTATATTAAAGTCATTACAGCTGAATGCATTAGTACATCTTATTTTCTCAACCCAGACAATTTCTATGTTCTAACCCAACTGGAACCACAATATCCGACTTTCAACTAATCAGAGGCCTCCATTGAGTTACCATGTTAACAGATTTTGAAATAAGTAATATGTCATATTACAGGGTGTGATTAGAAAATACTTAAATTTTCATTCAACTAGAAGCTTTTATAAACCTAGAAACCAATTTTTAACAATTTGTTTAAACTACACCATAGAATATGATAATCGAGCTGTACCATTTCAAATCAACCTCATTCAATTATGAAATGTTTGTTCTTCCTCATAATGTTTTAGACAAAATTTTGTACAATCCACTCGGGCAATTAGGCGATATTAGCGTCTTGATAAATAAACAAGAGGCCCATGGGCCTTAACGGTCACCTGAGTTCTACAGTATTTACTTTTGTTGTTGAAATATGTACCAATTTCAGTAAAAAATAGTTAAGTATAATGTTAACTTAGCTTTGTCAGGACCATGAGCTGATCATTCCTAGACAGATTTTCAGTGAGATCAGCCTATTAGAACTTGTTTTTAAGTTTGAAATAGGTTTTCAAAATGGCGGCCATGGTGGCCATATTGGATTTCTGATTGACCTGAAAAATAACAACACTTTGTCAGGACCATGAGGCGATCATTCCTACCAACTTTCAGTTCATTCGGCCCAGCAGAACTTGACAGAAGTTTGAAATGTAAAATGTTAACGGACGACGACGGACGAAAACGGATAGCAATAGGTCACTTGAGCTAAAGCTCAGGTGACCTAAAAATCCTCTTTGGGGCCCGCCCCCCTGGCCTAAGGGGTTGAACCAACCTCATTTATTCAAGAAATGATTGCCCTCCCCTAGTGATGCTTCAGACTAAATTTGGTTGAAATCCTCACTGGTGTTAAGGAGATGCAATTTTTTTAAGCAAATTTAGCCAAGTTCCCCGCCCCCAGGGGGTCGAATTAACCTATTTAAGAAATGATTGCCCTCAGACCTCCTAGTGATGCTTTAGACTAAATTTGGTTGAAATCCTCTTTGGCGTTTAGAAGGAGATAGGTTCTAAAGAAAAAGTTGATGACGACGACCGATGATGCGCCACAGCATAAGCTCACTATGGTCCTTCAGACCAGGCGAGCTAATAAATGGATGCTGGCAACCATGTTGATTTTCAGACTTGGTGCAAAATAGAACTTGAGCATGCAAAATGTTTCAGATATTTGTGTAGGAATTTCAATGACAAAGCACTATTTGAAGTTACAGCACAGAAACTTGACAAGGATGAGCGATACCCAGGTCACCATGCTTGGCAGGCAACACAAGAATATGACTGGCCGCTTAGTTAATCGTGATCCAAAAGGTTAGACAGGTTCGTTTATGAAATGAGGTTGGGCTTAGTAATCCGACGCTGCTTTCAGACGAGCCTTGCAAGGCCTGCATAAAAATTCGCAGGTCCACAAGGATTCAGTCAAACTGGTAGTTTCACATAACAAACAGGCCAATGGTTGTATTTCATGCAAAAACACAATTGCTGAGTGCTTAATATCTAAAATACAGAATATTCTCCATGTTATGGGGCAAGGAGGTGATGGGAAAATCTTTCCCCCCGATCGTTGTGTAAATGTATCAATGCCCATTTATGCGAGTAAACCTGGAGAAGTTCACTGAAATCACAAGTCAGAAGAAACAGTTGTGGTTTGTACAACAATTTTTTAATACATCTATGGCTTGAATCTTTTTCACATGTCACATAACTCACAGGTTGGCAGGTGTTGTATGCCCAGAACATTGTTCTTTTCCACCTTGGATTCGACCAGCACATGTTGTGATTTACTAGCACGCTGTACAAAGTTTTTTTTCTCGAGACACAACAAAAATTGATTGATCAGTATTTCACAGTAAGTAAGCACAGATAAGCGTTAATTTGATGTAGCAATCGGAAATAGTTGAAATTTTCGTGTACTGCAGCGAAGTGCCAACAAGTTCACTGTAGAGAGAGCGAGACTATAAATAAAACACAGAACACCTGTTGACCACTTGACCACACCCACAATTTTGCACCTGTCAAGTTTCAATACAATTTATACAAAAAAAAAAAAATCACGAGAACAAAAAGTTTGTATATAAAAAAAAAATCTGTCCAGGCACCAAATATGTCCTAGCACTACTAAAAATAATTTAATATCGGAGAAAAAAACACTAATATTATTGATAGTGTTAAATAACTATAAAATTGTGTCCTCCGTTGATTACAGGATCAACCACGAATGGTTATTAACAAAGTCCTCAGTATATCTATGATAACCATAAAACTTGGCTCACCTTTATAAAGGTACGCACTAGTATTATAAATGTCAAGAGTTCCTCACGGGACACCCAAAATGTTTATATTCCGGGCAAAAAATATTTTGCAGTATACAGTGTCCAATTGACAATGTTACATTCCACTTTGTGTGTACGCCTCTGCTATGACAGCGATATATATCCACAGGTTGAGATGCTATATCTCCGCTTTACTCTGACCACAATTGCAATATCTAGATCAAATCTGCTACATTCATAGGCATTTCCTCAATGTTTGTATTGTAAAATTGTTCAATGTCCTTCAGGGGACGTTTATCCTCACTCGAGATGAAGTTAATTGCAACACCTTTACGTCCAAATCGTCCACCACGTCCGATTCTGAAATCACCAAATGAAACTCAGTACATGTAATACACTTGAAAAGAAAAAATTTATTCTTCTCGTCATATCTAGGGGTTGCATAGACCAAGATTAGTTCAAGGGGAACAATTATTTAACAAATATCATGCACATTCTTTAGTGACAACAAATAAATCATTTACTTGGGATTCATGTTTTTTAAAGACTAGCGCTAGCACTTAATATTTTTGATTTTTTTAAACTGTTTATATCCCTTGCATGCAGTTATTCAAACATGCCTAGTATCTGGCAAGTCTGCAAGGATGCTCATTTCATATAGCTAATCAATAAAATCTAAATATATTTAACAGCTATTTCAAGTGGGTAAATTTTTTGTACATTACATGTAACTTGAGATATGTGTGTGAATTACCTGTGGATGTAGTTTTCCCTGTTGGCAGGGAGGTCGTAGTTGATGACCAGGGAGACCTGCTGGACATCAATACCTCTGGCCAACAGATCGGTGGTGATGAGAACACGGCTAGAGCCGGTACGGAACTCCCTCATAATCACATCACGTTCCTTTTGGTCCATCTCTCCATGCTAAAACAAGATAGTTAACTAACTGTAACCTATAAAGTCCAGCCAACTTTTCCTTAGGCCCAAAAAGCTTCTATTAGAATACATTGGTTATGGCATCACCTATGAAGAATTAAAAAAAAAACAGGCTTCTTCTATACCATCACAGATCATCCATGATCGCACAAAAAACCAAAGGTCTGCATTATAATCAATAACTTTTTTTGAAATTAAACAATGTTATACAAATAAAACTGGACAACTTGGGTTATATTTTAAGACATCTGTCTCTGAATACAGGTGGATTTTTTTTTATCTATTTTAAAAGAACATTTTACAATCAAACTTTTTACTAAATAACTAACCATGGATGAGACTGTGAAGTCCCTGCTCAACATCTTCTCGGTGAGCCAGTCCACCTTCCTCCTCGTGTTACAGAAGATGACAGCTTGTGTGATCGTCAATGTCTCGTACAAGTCACACAGGGTATCCAACTTCCAATCCTAAAAAGACAAAGGCGGGTAAACACATTTGTAAGAAGCATCTTTGCGCATTTTTCTAAAAGCTTTGTGACATCCGTCAATCTGTATTAAACTTCTTTATCATTCTGAAAAGATATACCATAAGCTTATGGTTTCTAGTCTAGAGGTTTCCGACAATAAATAAACTATGGGATAATTGAAAGTCACAAAGTAATACTGATGGATGGACACACAAAGTTATAACATAATATGCTCTGTTTTTGGTGGGAGTTTAGAAAGATTTAGAGTATTATTTGTTTGTAAAAAGACTTTCCCCATTTATACTTTTAAAGTGTAAAACTTTCAATTCCACGTATACTTGATTAGGTCTGTTCCTATGAACTTATTGTAAGGCACCAACTTGAGACTTGAGACTCCAACAAGCCTCACTAGAATGGCACAAATTTTATCTCCTTCCACTGGACGGCCAGAGCCCACACACAATTTTAAGGTCTGGTGCGCTTTTTGGGAAGTATGTGCTAAATGGTGTTTTGATACAATTGTCTCCCAATATGTATAATGCCTGGTTATGGGCAATTATCGCATGTCTTCAAAGTGAACTAGAAATGATTGTTAAGGTTTTTATCTTGAATGGTTGACCATCAAAACATCAAGCAGCGACTTATTTACCCGGCATTTGTATATATAGTTTTGGGGTGGGGATCCCCAACTGTTTCAAAGTTACGTCCCAGGGGTTAAGTCTGCAAGGATGGGACAGACCCTGGGGTCAACTCTAATATCATGACTGCATTCGTCTCTTTATGCCCAGCATTTGTATATATAGTTTTGGGTTGGGGATCTCAACAGTTTTAAAGTTATGGCCCATGGGGATCTCAACAGTTATGGCCCAGGGACTATGTCTCCAAGGGTGGGGCCAGAGCCTAGGGCCCTCCTGGAAGCTAATGTGCATTCTTCTCTTTATACTCAGCAATTGTATACCATGGTTATATGGTGGGGATCTCAACCATTTCCAAGTAATACACTTTTTTTTTGGCCCCACCCCTTAGCCCAGGGGGTCAGCCCCACCATTTGTACAATTTTGAACCCTGCCTCCCATGAATGCTTCCGACCAAATATGATCAATATCCATGGCATAGTTCTACAGAAGTTGTTTATAGCAATATAGCCAAATTGCCCCCTTTCGGCCCAGCCCTCAGCCCCACCATTTGTACAATTTTAAATCCCCACCACCTAGGGAACCTTCAAGTCAGATATGGTTGATATCCATCTCTTAGTTCCAGAGAAGTAGCTTAAAGCAATATAGCCAAATAACCCTTTTTGGACCATCCCTCAGCCCCCTGGGGGGTCAGCCACACTATTTGTACAATTTTGAATCCCTGCCTCCCAAGAATGCTTTTGATTAAATATGATTGATATCCAGTTAAACAGTTCTACAGAAGTCGTTTGTAGCATTATCGCAAAATTGACTCCATTTGGCCCCTGCCCCTCAGCCCCACCATTTGTACTATTTTAAATCCCCACCACCTAGAGATGCTTCCAGTCAAATATGGTTGATATCCATCTCTCAGTTCCAGTGAAGAAGTCGTTTAAAGCAGTATAGCCAAATTGCCCCTTTTCTGCACCGCCCCTTAGCCCCATCATTTGTACAATTTTGAATCCCCACCACCTAGGGATGCTTCCAGTCAAACAATATTTTCTTAGTTAGTGTATAGTACCAATTTGAGATTTGTGACTCTAGATGCCAACACGCCTCACCCAAGTGGCATGAAATTTCATCTCCTTCCACTTGACGGCCAGAGCCTACACACAATATTAAGGTCTGGTGCTTTTGGGAAGGTAGGTACAAACTACATTTTGATTTCAATATATTTATTTTTTTATTATTACCATTAATTCCATTATAAAGCAGCGCTTTATTTACCCCCCCACCCCCAAATTGTCAGGTCCGTAAAATACTCATTCAAATGATGGGTCCCCTATTAATAAATAGAATCTAAATTACACTTCCGTAATAGATATTTGATAAGACTATTACCATAAAATCTCCAAAAGCTAACCTAGTAATATCTAAAGTTGAAATTCTTTAAATTCCCATCATCTAATAACGACTCATGATCTAGCATTCAACAAATTAAAAGGACAGGTTGATATCATTTTGCATTAACAAATTTTATTCTTCAATTTACCGATTTATAACAATATTTTCTTTCAAAAGTTAGTGTATAGTACCAATTTGAGATTTGTGACTCTAGATGCCAACACGCCTCACCCAAGTGGCACGAAATTTCATCTCCTTCCACTTGACGGCCAGAGCCTACACACAATATTAAGGTCTGGTGCTTTTGGGAAGGTAGGTACAAACTACATTTTGATTTCAATATCTTTAATTTTTTATCATCACCATTAATTCTTGGCAATCAAGGTGGCATCATATATTCATATAAAGTATGTTAGCATACAACTTAAGTAACCAGAAATGTTCCCAAAGAAAACAACACATTCCTCTACTATACAATACAAAACACCCTAAATTTAAACCAAATTTCTAGACTTGGAGGCAAGATCCCAAATTTCAAGGTTTTTTTAAAGCCAAATCAGGAATACTCTAGATTTTCCTCAATATCCTGGAACATTCACAGCATAAAATGTTCAGCTATATTATTTTGTCCTTGGGCCTGTACATTTAATCAGTAAAATCTGTAGTAACTGTGGTTGGTTACCAACACTAGATGCCAACAAACCTTGCCCAAATGGCACAAATTTTGTTATCCTTCCAACTGACAGCCAGAGGCAAAACACAATGATAAGGACTTGCGCTTTTGGGCAGGTAGGTACAAAACCATATCATGAACTTTGTCGGCAATCATCAGACCTTTAAACACTACATGTCTAGTCTTAAAAACCTGGCATGAATTGTCTGTTCAAAATTTTAAAAAATGGGCCATGAAATGTAAAGCATATTATGTTATAATCTATGTATTTTATTAGAAACTACTTGATATTGACTCAGATTTAATTATTTTGATTGGATGTTAAAGTTTACCTCTTTTTCCACATTGACATAAAACTGCTTGATACCATCAAGGGTAAGTTCATCTTTCTTCACCAAGATGCGAACGGGGTCTCGCATGAACTTGGTTGTCACCTCCAATACCTCATTTGGCATGGTGGCAGACAACAGGATAACCTGCAATACAAATTTATAACATGATCGTGTCCTTCTGGTTTGTATGTACATACAAAACACTGACAGTAAACCCATCAGTAAAGGTCGGTGGAAATTGTGACAAGTGATGATCAAGTCAAATCAGTGATTTTGAGCCATTTCATATCCAATTTTTTTTGTAGTGTACATACACACAGAACACTAATCGACCAAGGTAGACAATAAACACAATTTCAGGTGTATGGAAATCGCAACAAGTAAAAATTGAATCAAATCTGATAGCGATTTTAAGCCATTTCATATCAATCTTTTTTGTAGCAAACAGATATCTTAAATCAAAAACAAAGAACATTACTGAAACACACAAGCATACATCAAATGACATTGTACATTATTCACTACAACAAACTCGATATGTCATGCAAGTTAGGACAGTAGCATATTTCAGTACATTTGTTACTGTTGTCATTAAAAGAGAGCACTGTACTGCACCAATTTGAGATATGCGACACTCGATGCCAACACACCTCACCCAAGTGGCACGAATTTTGATCTCCTTCCACTTGACGGCCAGAGCCTACACACAAGATTAAGGTCTGGTGCTTTTGAGAAGGTAAATTTTGAAAATTTCACCAAATAATAAATCCCAAGTTTGTATGATTCTTACCTGTATGGATTCTTTCAAGAATCTGAAAATGTCGTAGATTTGATCCTTGAACCCTCTTGACAACATTTCATCAGCCTCGTCCAGGATGAACAATTCAATGGTAGAGGGGTCTGTTAAATTGAAGTTTAGAGAGTTAAAGTGAACTTACAACGGCAATATCACAGAAAAATATTCAGTTCAGAGTTTGAGCATAACACACTCAATGTCGTTCTAAAATATACAGGTTTTGTTTCCCCAAAACAGTGAACTAACCTAATGTTTCAAATATATTCCGTATGTAAAACTAACAAAAAGCCACCTCCCCTGCCCCTTCCAACATTAGCTAAATCAAACTCTCAGGCTGACGAATCCAGTCAAATTCTATTCTTCCCCAGAATAACCAGTAATATTTTTATTTCCACTGCACGTTCTAGATCATAGATGTTTCTACTGGGCCCAATGTATGTTATTTCCATATAACATACATTGGGCTATTGCGACGTCGTTATGCTTACGACGTCATAACTGTAACGTTGGAGATTGCACTGCTCCACTGTCAACTGGCGGCTGTTCTCTGTATGGATTTACCCGACGTTGAAACGTGTTCAGACTAATATTATGTCTTTATTTCTGCGTGAACTGTAAGTTGATCAACATAAAATGTAAATATAAGGATTGGTTTTCATATTTCTGACATGCATTGGTGTGTAACATACACCAATGCAAGTCAAAACTATGAAAACCAATCCTTAAGTGAAGAACTTCTCCAATCAATAAAGTATTAAATGAATGAAATCTAATTTTTCCAGTTCAAGCTAAAAGAAAAAACATCTTGCTTGCTACTCCAAAGCTTGCAGTGGTTTTTTTAACTTTTTTTTTTTACAACTGCCTGTTCATTTATGAGTTGAGAAAATATAGCATTATTTGTATTGAGATGGGGAATATATTCCTCAATTATTTGTCATTTTGGCAAAATAGCTAGGGGAAACAACCTGTATTGGGCAAAAAACCTGAGCTTGATATTGATTTACAGCAGATTGATAAACTCACCCAGAGCTTTGCGCTGGATCATGTCGTACACACGGCCTGGGGTACCAACAATAATCTGTACGCCAGATTTCAGCTTAGCTACATCAGCCTGTACATTAGTACCACCAATACAGGCGTGGCATGAGGCACTCATGTAGTCCCCCAGGGCCACCACCACTTTCTGGATCTGCACACAGATAAAGGGTTGGAATTCAACTCGGCCTCAAAAGATTAGTATATACACAGCGAGAGAAATCAAGCTTTCAAAGTTATTTCTCGACAGATATAGAAACAAAATGCTAATTAGGCAAACAAAATAATTTCTTGTTATCAATATAACGTTTGAATCGTGTTGCAAGCTTGTTTTGCTTCATATTTTTCAGTGATATCATTTTGTCTTATTAGTTATAATTCTTATCATTAACTTCAAATGCTTTCTGTTTTCCTGCACAATGTTATGCAAACTGAAATTCAATATTCTAAAATACTCAAATCACTTGCCAACCAATGTTTTATATTTAAGGCTGTTAAAATGATGAAACTCATAAGAGTTATTTCACAAGTTATCTCCCTTGCTTACAAACAGTACCTGTTGTGCCAACTCTCTGGTTGGGGCCAGGACCAGGGCCTGGCAGTATTTGTTGTTCACATCAAGTTTCTGAAGGATTGCTACTGAGAAAGTAGCGGTCTTTCCAGTACCCGACTGGGCCTGTGCAATCACATCAATTCCTGCACAAAGAAAAAACAACACCTCATAAATAAATCCGGAGACAGACGACTGATGGAACCATTTCTTTTTACTTATTTGCAAAAACCAGATATTTATTACAGAAGTCTGGAAGATTTTTTTTTCTCAAATTTTACCTGCAGGCTAATTCTTTACCCAAGAAATCCTACACCTCTAATTAAATTTTTCAGCTTACACATCCTTGGTAAAATTCATGAGATATATCTTTGATTTAAAAATGAGCATATTGACCAACAACTATCTGCTGACATGCCTCATTTTCACCACTCATAACCTCTTTTAACACTGTAACTTGTACAAATGATAAATTTACACAAAACACAGATTGCTTCTACAAGGTCAAGCTTAAGTGCAAGATTCCCTGCATTTTCTATAGATCAAGTATACGTACCATCAATACAGGGCTTGATTGCTCTCTGCTGAATAGCGGAAGGCTTTTCAAAACCATAGGCGTAGATTCCTCGGAGTAAGGATTCATTCAAGTTCATATCATCAAAGCTTTCAATGACGTCCACCTGATAGTTGGAGTGTTCACTCTGCTGTAAACAGTAATAACATACATAGGTATTAACTACTAGTCACTACTGGTGTAACGAATACCATACATCTTACTATCGATGGCGAGTGTACACCTCTCAGTTTGATTAATCAATAACTTCATAAACTCGATAACAATCGTCGATAGTATGCCACACAATCGATATATTCAAAACTACTAACACTTACAGTTTTCTAATCACACCATGTGATTACTAGTACTGATAATTCAGTCGTTATCATTAAGATGATCTCGCCTGCACTTACATAAGGAGTCAAGTGTGGAAGTCACTGTAACATAATAATCTCAGTCGTATGCACGTTTTAATTACATAACTGTTACGGTATACTTTATACTCAGTGTTGTGGGAATGTTTGATAAATAGGCAAGCAGACAGACAGCATGGCGACTAACTTCAATATATAAGACAAAAATGACCTGTGTTCTCCCCAGGCTGTTTTTGCAGCATGGTACCATGCTGCTATCCTAGATCTTCTCTGCTATATATTCATAGTAAATTTAAAGTTACCATGCTGCTTTGATTTTACATAGAGTGCTGCTTTAACAGAAATATTGAAATACCATGCTTCTTTCAAACCATTCTGGGGAGAACACTGGACCTTATACCAATAAACCAACAGAGAAATGACAGAAAGAACTTGGGTAACTGAAGTATCCAATACTATTGCAATACTTGATTGTATACCACAATAATTGAACTAACGCAATAGTGTTTTCCTCAATAGTAATGCTATAGTGAAAAATACATGCAAGTCACGCCTACTGTTCACAGTTTCCATTGTCGAACTGCACGAAGGGTTTCTAGTAACTTATTTTTAACATTGATATAATAAAGGGTCCAGCACAAACACTAGTGCAAGAATTTCAGCAAGCAATATTAACTCTTAGACTGCGGCTGGCGGGAATCCCCGCCCACGCTTATCTTACCGTGTGCCACTGCCGGCGGGATATACCGCCCATGAATAGGTTTCGTTTTCTAATTTATGTAACGGGAATTCCCGTGTTACTATATATGATATCTCGCGGGAAGTCAATAGAGGTGAGATCCAAGATGGCGGTCAAAAATCAACAGTGATAGAAGTCATTGATTTATGTCAGAAAAATGGGATTATTTGCATGTTTTGACTGAAATATTTTGCAACAATGGCTGAAGCCGAATTTTACGAACTTGTCGGTAACTCCGATAGCGAGGATGATGAATTTATGGGCTTCTATCCAGAAGATATTGGTGATGAAATCGGTGAAAACTTTGACCTTGATGCCGACATTGATTTGGATGATCAGGAATTGCGGGAAATTGAACAAGAAGTTGAGAATGAAATGGATAGGGAAGATCGTGACCCAAAGCATAATGCATATTTTTCTCCGTGGTTGACTGAGTTTTCCGAAAATTCGGGACCGAAACATGTGGAAGGATCGGAGTCGGATATTTTTCTTACGTTATTCAATAATGAAATTATCGATATATTAGTGACTCAAACAAACTTATACTATGAACAGTACATCACAAATCTTGGTGGAGTTGAAAACTTAAAACCTCACGCCCGTGCGAGAAAGTGGACTGACGTCACGAACTCGGAAATGAAAGCTTTCATTGGGATTATTCTCTACATGGGTGTAGTACGTTTACCTGGTTACGATTCATACTGGAACACTGATGAGTTAATATCTTTGAAAGGGTTTACTGTATTAATGCCAAGAGATAGGTTCTTAAATATTTTGTCATTTTTCCACGCCGCTGATAACTCACAAGAACCACCACGTGACAGCCCAAATTTTGACCCTACCTACAAATTTTCTGAGGTAGCAAAACTTCTTGTTTCTCAATGGCAACACTATTATTATCCCGGGAGAGAACTGTCTGTAGATGAAACATTAATTCCATATAAAGGAAGGACCAAGTATCTGCAATATATCCCTTCAAAACCCCATAAATGGGGGCTGAAAACTTGGACTTTAGCGGAGTCCAGTACAGGATACGTGTACAATTGGGTGTTGTATACAGGAAAAGCTGCTGGAGATCCCACCAAAGGAGCTGCTCACCGAGTTGTAATGAATGTTACAGAACCTTTATTACATAAAGGTCATCACCTGTACTGTGATAATTTTTTTACAAGCCCATCACTATTCCAGGATCTTGAGGATAACCAGACGGGAGCATGTGGCACGCTGCGGACTAATAGGATAGGAGTTCCTAATGCGGTGAAGACCGCCAAACCCAAAAAAGGTGACCTCCCAGTTGTTGTGAGACAGGGTAACAAACTTTACATATGTTGGCATGATAAGAGACAGGTGAACATGCTGACAACTGTCCACAATGGCAGTACATACACCAAGACAGTGAGATCTAAGTTTCATGACGGCCATGTACGCGAAGTTGACCACCCCAGAGCGATACAACTTTACACACAACATATGGGTGGTGTAGATGTTGCAGATCAACAAACACAATATTGTGTATCTCAACACAGAATGCTAAAATGGTGGAAGAAGTTAGTCATCTGTAATCTGCTTGAAGTGACTTTCTGTAACAGCAAAATTATCTGGAAATCTCTCAATGGAGGGAAAAAAGTGTCCTCAATGAAGTTTCGGTTAGCTGTCATTCACGGTCTGCTTGAAGGCTATGAACCTACAAACAAGAGATTTGCTAGGCCAGTGAACAACCCCCCTTCTAGGCTTACAGAGAAACACTTCCCATCCATGAATCCCCACATGACAGCAGGTGGACGTAGGTCAACTCCAGACTGTGCTGTTTGCTCTGACCGCGAGCAGAAAAAGCGACATCAAACCCAGTTCATATGTCTTCAGTGTGACACTCCCTTGTGTGTGTACCCATGCTTTATGAGGTACCACAGCATGGTATATTTCAAGATAACATGTTCTCCTGAGCTACACAAGTAAAATGTGACAGAAGAATAACAGTAAATTAGGTATGTTAGAGTTATTGTTGAGAAAATGTTGTTGTTTTTTTGCGTTTTTTGTTCGTTTTTGTTGTTCAACACCCCATTTCTCGAATAAATGACAACACTTCAAAACAAAGTTGGTTGCAAATGAAAGTTTACTTCAAACTCAAAAACATACCATAGTCTTATTGCAATCAAATGAAACACAAAAAAGTTACGATTTTTTAAATAAAATACACTAATTAAAAACCTCGTTAGCTGAAATTACTTGGTGGCTGGGTCTAAGGGGAGGTAAATCTTGCTTAGCAGTCTAAGAGTTAAATAAATTAACTGGTCCTTTGGACATGTAAAATCACTTGTAAAGTATATGTAGAATCAGAAAATAAAGTTAATGTTTAACCCTGATGGGGGGGTATTACCTTTCCAACCCCCAAATAGGAAAGGGGGGTTGAGGGCATCCAGGTTACGGCTACCAAAGACTCCTTTATAATCATATGTAGGTTGGAAGTAGGCTTTAACACTAATGCAAGATTACGGGCCCAGAGACCCAAAAGTTAAGGAGGAACCCTCTTTTGTCCTTGTTGGCTTGAGCTGTACCTTATAAATAATACTCTTCAGGAGGCCCCTAAACTTGGTTATGACAAAGTCAGAGTAGTGTTGGAAAAAACGATCATCACCATTTCTCATGATGATTGATGGAATGGTCATTGATAATAAATCGTTATAAAAGCAAATATGTAGTTAATTGATGCATTAATCAAAATGGGAAAAAATGAAGAAAATCATTTTTCTTTTAAATACCTAGATATATGGTTAAAATTACTCACTGTGCACCTACAAATATGACTTACCTCAACCACTGGCTGTATCGCTCCATCCTGATATTCCTGCTGCTGGCCATCAGCCTCTTTTCGAGACCTGAAAGGATATTTTTTATATATATAACACAACGTCCTTTCATAGTTTCTTTAAACAGGATATCAACAACATTAAGAGAATGCAACGTCCCATGAATCTTTAACATGGGTATGGCATCAGTCATATTTGGGACTCAAATTTTTAGTTCTAACCCTATGACTCGGCCGTTTTTAAAAGACACACTATATTTTACAACAAGAGTACAGCGGGGCGGAACAATATATGCCCGTCGATTGCCTTATAGTGTTATATACTTTCTTACATTGAAATAAGATCTGCATCATTCCAAGAGTGGTTAACTGACATGCTATAAAAAATGTAGAAGAAAATCAAATACTGAAATGAACAAAGGGCAATAACTTTTGCAAAAATCGTTGAGTCAAAATTCTTTTAACCCTTAGGCTGCTACGTTGATTTCTATGTAAAGGGACGCCACTGCTGAATTAATTATTGAAATATAAATCAATTTATTTGATTTTTCAAATGTGCATAACTTGAATTTTTGTTGTTATGTGTGAATAAAAGTTATAGGAAAATTGTTCGTTATTGTCTCTAGTTTATATTAACGTTTTCGATTCTAAAGTTGCTTCAGTATTTACCTGTACATGTGGTAATCAAGGTAAGAAAAGGTGAAACTTTTAATTAATCGGATTTAAGCAGCAGAAAGATCATTTTGAAATTATTTTTGTCAGCAAATGCAAATGATAACGGAGATTATAAACTTCATTTATGACATAAGACGCTGTACATTTACAGAGATTATCAAGTAAAAAGGTCAGGTATTTCATTAAGAATTGCATGTGATTTGCTACAGGTTTCAGGTCGTCATTCAATATATTTACTGTCACAGTCGGCATATAGATATATCTTAGCTACGGTCTAGTTTATGATTAAATCATCAATAAATAGTTGGAAGAAAGAAATCAAAATGTATCAATGTCGATGTTCAATTCGGCCTCACCTGCAGACAACATGTGCGCCTCGGTGCGCCGATATTTTCATGTTTGCGTAGGGCACAAAGCCGTTCATTGGAAAGTTACATATTATGTTACACCGAAGTATTTCCACATCAACCATGTCAAACCCTTTAAAACCTTTATTATCATTGTAGGTGACGATGGAGAATAAATGTTTACCATCATATTCATCACTTCAATCTACATGTCCGCCATTTTTATGACGTTTTTTTTTCTGATTTGAAATTCTCCCACATACTTTGGTTATTACTAGGGTACATTGCCGGGAATATCGTAAGTAATGACAAAACAACCAATCAGAAGCCTTCTTCTATACGCTTTCGGGTTTGGTATAGCAACAGTCCGCTTTCACACTTCCTGTTTACTGATCAAAAACCTACAGACCGAGCGCCACTATTGTCGTGCGCAGCACTGACGGCCTGACTTTTCGAAACCACTATTGTGGCGCGTAGCAGCCTAAGGGTAACTTCATATCATGATTATAATGTATGTACCAAGTTTCAACGAGATCGGTCGATAAATTTAGGAGTAGATCGCCGAGCAAACAAAGTTTTCGCCGGACAGACAACCCCCATACCATAATACTTCCGTCAAATTTGACGGGTGTATAAAAATCACTGGCATCGAAAGCCATAACTGCACCCAAAGCACTTCATTTGTTTGTACAGGTGTCATTTCTCACTACCCATGCTACTCCAACATTTTTAGAGGTTTTACACAGCGAGACACTTTTGACAGGCGCCATGTAACCTAGCTGATTTTCCCGATGCTGACGATCAAATTTTCAAAGTTTGTGTTTAGAAAAAGTTTAATGTGTTTACATACATTTAAATGTTCAGCAGAGTCCAATAAATGTTCCTTTCCATAAATCCATGATTAAATGAGAAGAATTTGGTGGCAAAGACATAAAAAATAAGTTTTCTCTTTCAAAGTGAAGCGGACAACATTTTCCATGATTTTTCGGTTAATACAAAAATGGAATACATGTGATGTTTAACAAGCAGAATACAAACAAACTCCATATCTTTTCGATTCGTTTGAAATTCCATCTGCTATTTTGTACTAACCCAGGAAGCCATGTTTTAAACGTAGGTCAGAGAATGCTACAACGACATGGACATGTATTTTGAGTGCTCTATTCCTTAATATACTATATATTTATGTCTGTGGCATACACATGGGATCTATATTATATGAACCGTGAGTAGACATTGTTGTCATGAACTGTTAACCACTTAAGTGAGATTTTCAAGCCAATTTTGTTCCGCCTGGATTTCGGGCGGAATCTGCATCAAAGAAAAAGTGCTTCGGAAATAAGAAGTCGCAGTCGCAAAATAAAATTTGATAGAAAAAAAGGCCAACCAGCGGCCTCTTATGTTATTGGAGTAAACATGTGCCCGATTCAACGGGTCTAGTAGTTCTCCGACACCATCTTCATAGGCAAGCCGAGGGTAGCTTCACATTGGTGTAAAATTATAATCATGGTACTATTTCAGAGTGGTTATTCTCACCCTTAGCCGATGTTAAATACCTTTCTCTACTATAATAGACACAATTTGCTGATTTCAGAAAGAGGAATATTCCTACATGAAAATGTAAAATACAATACTTATTTGTATGAATACAAGAGATGTGTTTCAAAGGGAAAAAGGTGTTCTATGAAAGTTGCGTCACGCCACGAGCATGGTGCCAGGGAAACGTCTTTAATTAGAAAAATGTGTTCTCTGACAAAAGCAAGATATTCTGCATATAGGATGGAAAAAGAGGACTGAACTTGTCCAGTTGTGCTAAGTACGAGGCGAGGATTTGGATGTGCATTTGTTATAACAGTCAAGTAGATGGTATATAATATCCTGTGAAATATCAGGAAGTGTTAGGTAAGTATTTTTGGCCTGCGATAGCGAGACCTTTTCCTTCAGGTCGTTATTTTTTCCAGGACCACAATTCCAGTGTCCATCAAGGAATATGTTGCCCAGAATGAGCGAGACTTTCCAAGGGTTTTTCTTATTAACTACTTGCTCCATATATTTTATATAGGAGAAATTTACAGACTTTTATGGATATGACCATCAAAAACACCTTACATAAATATAATGATTCTACAAGACCTATTTAAAAAGAACACCATTTTTTATATTAGTCATCATATTCTGACAATAAAAAATCTAATTACATTTGAAGAGCCCCCTTCCCCCTCCCAATCTCTCTTTGAATCTACAGTTTATAGCTAAGGGCATGAATTTACAATTGTCTATGTATAAAATATATTCACAAACTTCATTACAACCACCATGTGAACAAGACGCTGTTTAAGTATTAAGATACAACCATCCAGCTCATTTAAAATGGCGATCACTCATTCTTCCGCCACGTGAAGATCTATTCACCGTTGGTCAGGTCTTTGATATTGTGGATTACTTCCAGTAAACGTGGTCCGGCGGAGGAATGTTAACATCACTATAATATTTAGTCTTACGAGAGTCATAAAGCACCTGAATCCACTGACAGCTTGTAAAACATGTGTTGACTTGGAAGTGGTTTCCGAAATGTCAAAAGAAGACATTGCGAAATTTTTAGCATGGAGTGAATAAGGCCAAGGAAATGCGGGGAAATGCACAACACAAAGTACAATTTTGCCATTATTTTATACCGATTACATATAGTTTGTCAAAAGAAGCCCTCATTTACATCCAGCATTGATCATTTCCTTATTAGATCGTCATATTTTATGGTATTTAAGTCGTAACCATATGGGTCACACGTGCTGATCGGCCGCCATGACACCGGCTGAGGAATCAACCTCGGGAAATATACATTTTTAACAATGTGTGTCAAAAATTAATATACCACATAAGAAATATAACACCTTATGCTTCCATCGAAACATAGATGATACGTTTTGACCCAAAAATGACGACAAATTCTCTCACCTATTTTCATCCGAGGAGTTATATGACATGTTCTCGCTGAAGTACCGCGAAGAAAGGAAAGAACCGGCGATCGCACCGTGGTTTGGCGGAAGAACATCCAATTACATTTTTTACATTAAATATCAAATTTGAAGTTATGGTTGCATTGAAAAATTAATAATCGTCCAAACATCTGACAAAAATCTCTTTTGATAACAAATTTCTCGCAATTAAAAGACGATTATTAACGCACTATATTAATTCTCATCGGCGCATGAATACCTCGTAGATATTAGGGTTGGCCATTTTCGTCTACACATGTGACGTCAGGAAAGTGGGCGGGGATATTTTATTGAATATTTAGCGCAATTCATAAAATACATCGCTTCGTGATCTTGGATTAAGTTGTTCTTCATGTAAGATAATATCATAATGGGCCTTTCAAGCTAGAACTGCTTACTGCAAGACACATTTAATGTTCTACCACAGAATTAGATCATCTAAGTCCGTGGTTAATGTGATAATATTAACAAAACTTTCATCGTTGACAATCATGAATAGTTTTAATATGTGTATTTAGGCCCTGAAATACAGCTTTATAAATAGTATGTTTTCCACTCACCCTTTTGTTTGGAATTTGGTATAGCCGTTCTGGTTCTCATCCACCCAGTCTGTTCCACCGGTACCGGAGGTCCTGGAATAACCATCCGATGGGACGTACGACTGTCCATCTCTTCTCCCGACTCCATCATCCCGAAATTCGGGAGACGGTTTTCGAAACTTTTTGTTTCGCCTCGGTGGGCTTCGTTCCCCCGCCCCCTGAAGTCCGCAACCGTTCCCCTGGTCCCGTAGAGATTGGGAATCTGCTGTTGTCACTTCAACTTTTGAAAGGCTCATCAGACTTTCAGTATACTTTATCGTAATGTTGTTTTAGGTTTTTGTTCGTTTTAGAATGAGGGTTGCGGGCTGCTCACAAGCTTATATACCGCTGCTGAGCGCGGGTTAAATTGTTGTTTCGAAATACTTAATTTGACCTTTGTATGTCTACTAGGCCTAATTATATAGTTTACCTCATTTATTCATAAAATTCCTTTCAATACATTGATTAGCTGCCAAGTTATTGCGAAATAACAAACGGGTAAGTATCATATGCTATTAATAAATCTTGGTAAGTATTTAGAAATACCAGTGTCCTTGTCCACAGCACAGGTTCTTGACAAACTGATAATGTGTGAATAAACTATATAATGAACCAACCAACCATATTATATAATATCAGCTAGTGTGCCCAGCACCTGTGGTCTAGCTATATACTAGGACTATAAGTCAAAAACTCTATGCAACGTTATATGTTGGGGTTTTTCTTCTTGATAAAATAATGGCTTTATCGTATATGATTTGTGAAGACAAAATTGGTTATACGATTGATAAATAATAAAAGTTTTTTTTTAAATAATATATCAATATTCCGCTTTAAAAATGACCTGATAGTAGAGAAAATCTCGATCGGTAGATACATAATGCTAGTTATCATTTATGACAATTTTATGTCTATAGTACGTTTACGGTTTCTAACTGAAATAATTAACATAATTAAATCCATGCACATTGACTTTTTATACAAAGACGTTCTGTGAAAATTTCACTCCCTTCATAATTTTTGGACATACCATGATCCTATAGGCAATCGTAACAATCATTGTAAATAGACTCCGTGACCAGTTCGGTACTCCGTGACCACGTGACCAGTTCGGTACTCCGTGACGTTCGGTACTCCGTGACCACGTGACCAGTTCGGTACTCCGTGACCAGTTCGGAGACTATTAGTCTAAGAAAATGACGCGAGGGGTCGACCGTGTCTATGTGTTGTCGAACAAATTAAATTTGGCATATTTTTGCACAAATCACTAAAGGAAATCTTGAAAATATGGGGTTTATTATATTTGAGACCTAATTCAATGAAATGCATATGTGTTTGTTCTTTGCCATAACCATGCACATTGACCTGGTAATTTGTTACAGCTATAATAATTGGACCTAAACAGAGGTCTTCAGAGTAATTTTACACGTTTTAAGGCTTTGGATCAATTTTCGGTAAAAAATATCACATCAGAGGTATATGATGACATATACGATCATTGGGGTGTCATTTTTACCGAAAATTGATCTAAACCCCTTACACGTTTAAAAACAAATAACATGCATTTTAGGTTCAATTACAGCTATAACAAATTCCTCAGGTCCCTGTGGTCATAATAGATATAAGGTCATATGAAGACGGGCGGCAAGGGAGACACAATCGAGGAAGAAGGAAGAGATGAAAGAGAAAGGGAAAGATAGGAGTCCGTAATAGTCCAAGGGCGACAGATGAGTCCGTAATAGTCCAATGGCGGCAGAGGAGTCTGTAATAGTCCAATGGCGGCAGAGGAGTCTGTAATAGTCCAATGGCGGCAGAGGAGTCCGTAATAGTCCAATGGCGGCAGAGGAGTCTGTAATAGTCCAATGGCGGCAGAGGAGTCCGTAATAGTCCAAGGGCGACAGAGGAGTCCATAATAGTCCAATGGCGGCAGAGGAGTCCGTAATAGTCCAATGGCGGCAGAGGAGTCTGTAATAGTCCAATGGCGGCAGAGGAGTCCGTAATAGTCCAA